>NC_079333.1:101828156-102135656 GCF_029582105.1 Oenanthe melanoleuca
GACATTGTAACCACAGCAGTTCTAAGGGAATAAACCCAAGCAATAGTTCCTTCTTAGTAAGATTCATCAAGTCACGAACAAGACAACTCCTTTTCCTGAATTCATACATGCTATTTGGGCAGGAGCTGGACTCTCTTCTGGTACTGAAATTTCTGGATTCTCTGTCTATGGAGGAATTATGTACTTCTCTGAAAAAATGTTTTTCGGCTTTGCTTTCCTAAAGGACCACTATTATAATTCTCTAATTTAAGCTTTTCTTGTACGTTACCCACTAGAACATGTCAAAAACAAGATGGACCAAAAACCCACAAGTAATCCAATTCCAAGTGATTACTGCAGCTGTATTATAGCCTGAGTTACAGGCAATTTGACAGGGTGTGGGAGGATAGATTTCTTTCTGCTCCCACATATGATGACCAGCTTTCCAAATTGTTTAGGCAGCATTCTTCATACAAACAACCGAAATGGTTGAAATCAAGTAAAGAATCTTAGAGACTTTATAAACTCAGACTGAGCACAGTGCTTCCATTAAACCTTTTTTTTTTCACCCATGCTTAATCACTACATTTCAAAGGAAAGAACTGGGAAATAAAATCCATTTATCAAGGGAAAAAAGAATGTTTGTAATCCTTGTAGGGAACAAGAAGACACAAAGATATATGAAAATAGCCTAATATAAACATTGTCAAAATAATTTAAAGGAAATAGAGATCTGGCATCTTGTTGCGTATTCATGAATGCAAGACACGAAGAAATATAAATCACAGACTTGGTTTTTAACTGCAGAATTACTCCTACCATGTTGTCATATGACTTTCTCTGTGAATAGACAAGCTTTGTTTTGAAACAGTCTCACTTTATTGCCTCATGAGTAATAATAATTTCAGAATTTCATTCTGTGACCAATCTACAGATACTTGACCTATAACATTATTATTTTTTAATTTAAATAATTTGTCTCCCTTTGTAGTATTTCCTCCATTAGTATATGCAGAAAGTCAATATCTCACCTCTTCATGGAATGAAAGATAAATGACTTTGAAACAGTAATAATTTGAAAAGCATTCTGCAACCTTTTCATCAAATCGTAATCTAATTTGTCTTCTGGGATACATTGCATAAAACAGAAAGGCAATGATAAAAAACCAACTTGAATGCCATAGTAGCTCTTTTAAGGATGCAGAATTAATTTAGACAGTCTCCAGCCATTTTTGTTTTGACTGTGTGATTTTTAATTAATTTAAAAAAATACATATACTGAAACACTTACAGACACCTGAAGATAGATGGCCAAATGCTGCTAATGCTGGCTTTTCCTTTAGTTGTTGAATCAAGTGGTGTATTGCCTTCCAGTCAGCATTCAAATCTTCTAGTTTTTTCTAGAATAGAACACAACAAAACATTACATTTAGAATACACAAATTAATGTCTCACAGAATCACAGAATGGCTTGGGCTGGAAGGGACCTTAAAGCTCGTCTACTTCCAATTCACTGTGGGAAGGGATGCCACCCAAAAGATCAGTTTGCTCAGGGCCCCATCCAACCTGGATTTGTAATGTAAGCAAATGTTAACATAATGTAAATAAATGCAAAATAAAATAAGTATTTTTTATTTATTTATTTTTTAAATCTGGTGGATCACCTGAATTTTTAAAAAAACAAACAAAAACCCAGAAAGATATAGCAATGAATTTTCCCAAATGGGGGAGAGGGACAGGTAAAATCCTTTCCAGCTGTGCTACAAAAGACTTTTCTGGTGTCAGAGCCGTAAAAGCATCTTTTCTCCTCAAAGTTTGGCTGCTGAAGCTCGGACCAAACTTAAAACCAGCACAGGTGCTGGCCCTGGCCACAGAGTGGCCCTGCCCAGCCACCCAGGGCTGTGTTTGATTCCCCTCACAAGGCTGAATCCTGACCCTGCCAGGGACAGCCCCCAGCCAGAGGGGTCTGGCTTTTGAGCACTGTGAACATGAGATGATGATTTTTAAAATTAGAATAGAAAGTGAGTTATGTATTTCATAAAGCTTTTCAATAAAACCTCTGCAACTTCTTACATCAAATAGAGAATTTATTATTCCACCTATTAAAATAAAAGAAAAAAATTCTTAAGAGTCTTCAGGGTGCCATAAACTTCAGTGTGTGAGCACACAGTCCTGTGCAGTAAAGGCTTAACTGGTACTTTTAAACAAAACCTGCAGGAAAGTCTGGAGTGTGAATAACATCCGTCCTCAGATAACCCTGAGAGGCATTTAGATTTGAAAATGTTGTTCCTACCTCTCTTTTTTTCTTGCTTTAAGGACTGTAAAGAAGGATGAAGCATTGCTAATTCTGTGCTGACACGTCTAAACTCTTAAAATGAAGACAGCATTTCTTTTTAAGCTGCTCTCTGATTCTCTGCTACAAAAAGCAGCACAGAGTACCAATGCAGCTCAGGAATGCTTTTAGTATTCTATGATTCCAATCCACAATTAGACATGTAGTCAAAATCACAATCCAGCCATGATAGAAACACGATGCCTATTAAGAAAGGTACTTTAATTACCTAGAGTCTAAGATGACAGAGGTCAATAGGACAGGGATGGAGAACAATGCTCATTAAATTGAAGCATGTATGTACTCCCTCCACAAACTCTAAGATAGTGGGGAAGCTTTAGATATCAGGAAAAGATTTTTCACCTAGAAGAGGTTGAGTACTAGACCAGGTTCCCCAGGGAAGTGGTCACAACTCCAAGCCAGTCTGAGTTCAAGAAGTGTTTGGACAAAGCCCTCAGGCACATGGGTGATTCTGGGGCTGTCCCATGCAGCACCAGGAGTTGGGCTCTATTCCATTATTCTAATATTGGCCCTTGTCATGAAATCATTCTTACATATATGAGCCAGATATTTCTTAAAACATGCCCACCACACACATTAGAGTATTTGTCTGGGGCAAGAGCTACACCACTAATAAGAGAGCAACCAGTTCTAAACCTTTCTATCAAAATTACAGTTTGATCTGGCATCTGGCATAAATTAACATGCACACATTAAAATGTTAATTTCTTTGAGCACTACAATTTTGCTGTAATTGCAACTCTAGAGCTCTGGTGACAAGCATGAACATCCAAAAATGTTGCATTTAGCACAAAATTTATAGATTTTCTTTAAATGTCAGCACTGGTGCAATTTAAGCAATGTTAAAATTCTTATGTGGACTAATCTTACTGACAGCACTAAAATTAGATATGAATATTTAGAGAGAGAAATGTAGTCTTTTATAAGCAAGACTGTGGACCATGAAAAAAAAATTCCTCACTACTTACTCCTCACCCACCAGAGGAAAAGACAAATTGAGTACTGTGGCAAGGGAACCACAGCTCTTCCACTGGCACAGAAATCCCTTCGTGAATAAACTGTTCTGATTAAGTGCTGTTAATCATGAGATTGGGGCTTACATTCTTTCTATAGCCACTGACACCAGAGGTAACCTCTCTCTCCCTTACCTTCAAAAGCTTTGCAGAAATGCATTTCAAAAGCATGAAATCTATTATATAAAAGTGAATAGGTCTGATTATTAAAGTGCTAGTGCTTAAAGGATCACACATCTCATCCCATTCTTGACTCTTGAATCAGCATATACAAGGATTTCATTTGCCAACAAAAACGTTTTTACAGACTTGCATTGCAAAATTCTATTTTAGTATGCTTAGTGAAGGTGTGAAAATATACTTATTTCAGTGACATAACTATGAGATAAGATTAAGTACGTGTCAATATAAATCCATGGGATTTAATTTACATTCAAAATACTATAATGAGAATATATTATAAAGGTTGCAAAGATAAGCAGCTAAACATTGGAAAATGCCAGAATAATTTTAACTATGAACATTATTTCAGATAAAGTGCACATAAATTGCAGGGATATCTCTAATTTTCTGGCACATACTGCTTTTGAGCACAGGAAAGGCTTGTGGTGAGAATAAGTCAATAGGACTTCTACTTCATTTATTGAAAATAATGGGAATATTTGTGGTGAATTAAGGAAATAATGGAGGAAAAAAAGCAAAGCTGCTGCCCCAGAGAACTAAATTATCTACAAATTTGTCAAGCAATGCTAGACAAATAATTAATGCTTTTAAAGAGGGCATGTAATTTTATCTTTTTTCTGTGCCATACACTGAACAAGAATTATGAGTCTAAATATTGAGTTGTTGCTTGCACTGTAAGTGATGTCCATATCCTTAACTGAATTAAGCAGGGTTCAGCCTAAATCAAGTATACCAGAGCAGCTCCAATTAAAGAAATTTCTAAAATTTTGAGTTCTTACCTTTGCATACTTGCTAATATCTTTCCAAAACCATCTTAATCTGTGTAGAAATTATTTTTGCTTCCACAAAATACCCTTTGTGTAGAAAATTATTTTGATTTTAATAACAAAGTCTATGTTGAAACATATAAATCGCAGACTGAGCTGAAAGTAACTCAGGAAGAATGATGACTGAAGGAAAACTACCTACACCATCAAGAAAGCAATTCAACAGTCCTGGCAGCATATAACCACTGCTTTATGACTTATTGCACTAGAAAGACATTGAACCAGAAATTAACTTCACAGGTTGCACAATTAAATGAACTACAGAATGTAAACAAGTAAAATGCACTAAAAATTAAATATGCACTAATCCACAAGTTACTCATTTCCTCATAGACACATCTTACCATTAACAAAACTACAACTCAAGGAACTTTATAATCTTTGGAGTAATCTTTTTCGAATAAATCTCGTAAAAAATTGGTGAGTTTCAGTCTTTGATATGAACACTTGAAATATATAGACAGTGTCTATTTGTGTGTCAGAATTTTGGGCTAAACAGAATAATTTCAACGTCATTTATACTTCTGTCATTCTTACATGAAACAAGTACTAGCTCTTCCTCTTGAAAATACCAGTATTCATTCTGAAATTCTTTATATGCAATTTTAAAAAATCTAGAAAGCCAAAACCTCTATCTTTCTGTTGTTTTGAGTGCTCTTCTTGTTAAAATGTAGAATAAGGTCACCAAAGATGGCAACTGAAGCCACACAAAATGAATAAATGCAGTTATTGGAGAATGATTCTGGTTCCATCATCCATTCAGTGTGTAGATGACATTTCAATTCCCAACAGAAATAGGGGTTTATTAGCCAAGGAAAACACCCAACAGAGTCTTGCTTCTGCCCACTCAAGATACCTTGAGTTTACTTTTTCTAGGATTTTATCATGTTTAGGAGAACTGATAATTAAAAATGGATATCCCCAAAGGGGATAATAACTCATAAGCATTTCTATTTAGGAAAGAAGACAAGAAACCAAATCATTCTTAAATATGTATTAATTTCTAAAGTGGATATCAGTTCATTCATGTGTTCCTGTGAATGGAGATCTGCTGGTGGATTTACAAGTAATTTGAGGAAATTTTGTAAAAGCAGGAAAATAATAATCCAACTATAGTGACTAAATAGAGACAGAAAAACAAGAAGTTCACTGTGGAGATCCCCTACAGACATCTTATCTTTTCTACCAATTGCGGTTTGGGTGCTGTACATTTTAAAAAGCTCTAAATGCAAAGTTTACTATCTCATTTCAGTCAGAAGCAATTGTAATTAGCGTAATCAATAAGCCACTATTACTGTTTCTGGGAACTTTTAATCATCATGTTTATAGAAACTTAATTAGCAGTTATAATACTAGAAACCAGACCAAGCTCTGGTTGTATGGTATTGACTAGTTTGGTCTCCTGCTTGAAAAGCAGTTGGACCAGAAATTGGAGGATGCTTGATGAGGAGTTCAAGATTCCACAGGATAGAAAATTACACTAGTCTCAATGAAGGTCCTCACAATTTTTAGGAAAAGCATTTAATATATCTCCTTATAACTCATTTGTACGCTGAGGAAAAAGATTCTCAGTACATTTTTCTAAAAGAGAAGTGCTGGGAGGCATAGCCTTCCAAACAATGTGTCCTCTGCTCCAAAACAGAATCAAGTCAGTCATTCTAGATAAAATTTGGCAGAGAAATTGAGTGAGAAAGTTCTACATTGCCATGTGTTCTTTCCTTCAAAATGAAAAAAAAAAAAAAAAAAAAAAAAAAGCAAAATACTTTGTTTATAACTTAACTCTTACCTTCTTCTAGAAAATTTGCTCATTTTCTTTTATCTGACAAATTTTTGAAGTGAAATTTAAAATAAAGGAATTTAAAAACAAGTTACATGTTGTCATTAAGTACATACCAAAAATTACATTTGCTTTCAGTGTGAATTACTCTTGAATGAGTAAAACAACCTTAATGTCAAAAACAATATTCCCATCACAATATGCAAGTTTTTTAGCTGGGAACATTACATTTATCCTGGCTATGCCACCACAGAACAGAACAAGTGCCATTTGCCAGGTTCTTTTATTGATTTTAAACAGAGCACATCAAGGACAAGTGTACAACAGGGGAAGCATAACCTATTACACAGTAATGGATATTGCTAAAGGTTGCTTCATTACCTTTACTGGATGAGTAGCTGGTTTTTCCTTATATAAATGACACCCTTTAGACAAAACCTCTTCCACATTCGGCTGTTTAGCCTGCACTGCTGCTTCAGTTTCCTGAAAAATACAACCACAAACAGTCTAGATTAACCATAGCATAAGCAGTAAGACTGAACAGTCTAACTTACTATTTTTAGTAACCTAAAATAGTCCTAAAAGTCCTAAAAGCTCTAAAACACTAGTAGACGAGTTTCTTCTCAGAATTGGTATGGGGGATACTGACAAGGATAATGACAGCTGAGGATAAAGAGGATCACCAGAAAAATCAATACCAAAGGGGGCTGGAAAAGAGTAATGCTATCAAAATAAACAGTGGTAGATCACTTCATCTTGAAGGTTTCAATAAAATGAATGAAAAGCTAGCCCAGATTCATAGTAAGAAAGACAGGCATAAGAAGCCTCATTTAAGAGGCTCTGTTGTTTTGTCTGTTTTACACTACCAGCTGATGAAAAGTACACTGGTTAACATTTTGTTCATACAATACGTGGCATTAAAACCGTCTAATGAGATGCAACAATGATACTGAGTTTAGAAAGATTAAAAATTTTAAAAGAGGACTGCAATTGTGAGTAAAGTAAATTGCAACTTAGCTAGTAACATCACTTACAGAAATTAATTAAAAGGAAAAGCACAGTAGTAGTGACAGTTCCTAAAGGTACAGGGAGACACCTACCATTAGCAACAACACTACTGAATTAACAACTACATATTCTCTAGCAATTTCTTTGTTAATCTGGAAAGGTGTAATACCCCTGCTAACATAAGGAAATTCCAAATAACCTCTTCCAAAATATAGCAGTTTCATTTTGTCAGGTACTGACCAAATAAATAATGGACAAAACTCTACAATCCAGATGAAAAAATAAACCAATTAACCAACCAACCAAAACAAACAAAAATCCAAACTTATTGAAAATTGTAAAAGAAAAGATAAACTACATCTGGAGTTCCAAGATTCAAGGTTTCTTTCATTTTTTTTCTAGCAATATAAGTGAAAAAATACTTGAGTTATCAAAATGTATTGGTTGGGGTCTTTTTATTTTCCTCTCTCTTCACCCACCTACTATATAGGTTGATTACCTTGTCCTAATCAGTATTGCTGACTACCCACTGACTCTCCAACTTAATTTTCTATCCACATTCTCAGTTATCATAAACTGTAGACAAGACTGTGTGCCAGGTATGTCACTATCTGAGCTAACACATAATTTTATTGGTGAAAATCTGCTGCTCTTTTTACTGCAATAAACGTGCTGAAATCTATGCAATTTTACGTCTCAAAAAGGGACCATTTTGCTTCTACGTTTAAACTCAACATATAATGTCTATACTGCTCCCTGAAACCTTACTTGCAAAACTTTATGGACAACCACTAAAAATAAAGGCTTAGTAAATTCAATCTTTCATCTTTCTTTTCAAATACTATTGGTAACAATAAATGAATTGAATTAAACCTTGTCTGATTTCTTGCAATGATATTTGAAACATGTTTCAATTTCATTTTTTTTAATTAAGCTTTTCAATGTTAATGAATTATAACTGTAAGGATTCATAGAGAATGAGCACTGAAAAGCAATTCACAGCAAAACTGGGATATTGAGGTGGGTGAGAGTTTATTAACCTTTTGATAAAACCCTCATTAAAGTCTTATTTTCTTTCTGTTTCAATACTGTGCTTTCTACTTCCCTATTCAGCACATAAAGAAAAAAATAATCAAGGAGTGTTAATGAAGAGGTAATTTTCTTCCTATCTTAATGAAAGCCAGGCATTTTAATAATTGTTATTTAGTTCTTGTTTCATTGTTGTTTTGGGGTTTTTGTTTTTTTTTTTCCTAAACCACGCCATCTGCAGTACATGGCCAATATTTTCTGTTGTATTATTCTACATGTGTCAAACACTCATCTTTTTATGACAGCATCAGTTATCATAACAAATTTTGTAGCAGAGAAATCACATTACAACTCCCTGTAGAGTCCAAGAATACCAAGAACATTGTGGATATGTCTATGCTGAGGATTTTACCTGCAGCATGAGTGTGCCTTTAAAATTGATGTCTCAATCCTCCCCTCTCACTGGACTTTGTTTTCCGCCATGGACTGGTCTAGGAGCACAGACAACATTTTATTTCAGGCTACAACCAGTGTGGAAGGTGTAATGTTTTGAATTGTTAAATCACTGATTCTTTCTGCTCTACAGTTTTCTGGAGTTACACGAAGTAACCGTACATAGTCTGATATTTCAAATTCGGTGGCCTTGACCTAAACCAAAATGCATTGTACAAATCTATCCAATGCAGCATGATGCTTCCTTTGAGATATGTAGGGCAATAAGAATAGAGGTAAGAGTTCAGGGAAAAAAGAGGTTCTCAATACTTTGGCATTCATTTGGACAGTGCTGAAATTAACAGGTATCTGTCAGAGCAGCAAATACTTTGATTGTCGCCCACTAATCCCAATATCAATTAAAAACATAACAAAATTATTTTAAATCAGTGCACATCTGACATGAAATTGCTGTAGTAACTTTGAGGGAGCTCTTTGCCCAGTTCTTTGCTTGATGGGATAGCCCCTTGATGAATCCTGCCCAGTGAACAAGTTTCCAGCAATTTCAAATCCATTTGCTAGGTGACACCCTATTAATAGGGTTGACAGGCAACAGAGTAGTTACAGGATTCTACTCCATCATTTAATTCCCTAAGAGAAGAAAATGGTAATGACCACAATATAGTCTCTGATGGCTTGTGCTCAAAAAAGAGCACAGTTATTATCTAGGCTGTGCAGGATCCAGCATATTCCCAGAGCAGAGCCTGACCTCTTGTCTTCATCACACGGGACAGGCTACTGCTAAAGCTAATAGGAATTGCAGATGCTCATTTCCATCAGTTTTTAAAGAATACCAAAGTCATATTTATTTTAAAGTCCGGATCCAGCTCTCATTCACACTCACATTGCTTGCTGTGGGAGGATGCAGAGCTGTCTCTGGGAGACAGAGCTGACTGCTGGAATTGCACAATTTATGAACTGCCTGGGAAGGCAATCTTAGTGCTGCTTCTGCTTTGGGTGATGAATATGCTAATTAAACTTTTCACACATATGGTAAATTAAAATACATCATCACTGGAAACTGCTGTTTCTCAAACATGTATAAACAAGAATCAGAGGCTACCTTTTTTTCCATGACGCACAATCTATGAATTTACAGTGGTGTTAAAATAGTGCATCCAAACTGATGAAAGCCTGCTGCTGAATAAACCACAGTGGCTTCTGCATTTCCAGCAACATGCCAATTCAACCCGCTGAACAAAGTTACAGGCTGAAAAAGTGGCAAGGACTTGTCTACAGCCCCATCTGGACTATGAAAGTCTATTGATATAGCTCAGAACTCAGAACATTCATATTCCCTAGCTGAAACCAATATATTGACTAAACCTCTGGTGTGTATGCCAGTGGGAGATAAAGTCTGATGGCTTGGCATATGTTATTTCAAGAGATGGAAACTATCCTAGCAGACACAGACAGGCTGTTTGACATACACTGCACATATATTAGGAGTACATGTCAACTACTTATAAATGTAATAGCAGCATTTTTGACTGAGTATTGGTCTATATTAAGAATCACGAGCAGTGGTTCACCTGCTCTGGTAACACTGGTAACACTTCTGGGATGAATTTCCCAAAGAGCTTACATGCTGTGGACATATTCTTTAGGAACAGTAGGAGAAGCTCAGAGTAATTAAACCTGTGTCTTCACGGTGAAATACAATGCAAAAATGGAATCCTAACTACAACCTTCAAATTAAAAAAATATATAACTTTGAAATTAATAAGGTGAGTTGTTTCAAAACCTCTTGCTGTTTCAAGTTGCTTCATGACCTCTTTTTAGCAGGATAGTACGTTAAATGAAAATTAAAGAAGAGAATTTATTAACAGGAAAAGAGAAGCACTAAGCAATTTCCCTCCACTGGTCAAGACAAGGCAGTGATGTGTAATAAGCAAATATAATAAATCTAAAATCTAAAACTATTTGGATGCTTTTAATTTCAAACAAACTTTTATGAAATAACCAGATATAAATCTCCATAGATATTTAACTTGATCATAGAAAACTACATTTAAATAGGTTTTTCTTGTAATTTAGATGCAGAAGAGAGTAACTTGTAATGAGAATTCTGAGAGGTGGATCTTCTTATTCATGCACATAGAATCATTCAGGTTGGAAAATACCTCCATGATCAAGTCCAAACTTTTGTAGCCTGAAGGTTTTTAGCTTTTTCATTTATTTGTAGCTTTGTAGATTTTTAATATATAGTTTTATAGTTTCTAGAACTTTCTTATCCTTTTTCATGCTTTAGAACAATAGTTTACTCTTTCTAACACATTATGTCACACTCTTGAAATTCTGTTTAGTCTTATTTTCAAGAAGAGAATTTCTAACAAGAACATCTTGTTTTGCACAGCCTATGAGAGACAAAACAAGAAACCCCTGAGACACTCCAAGGTGCCCAAGGGTGGATCACCAGGGTAACTGTTCTCCTATTGGGTGAACCTGCTAGATGGACTAATTAATTAACCTTTTAAAAATTGCAGAAATCCTATATTGCTTGCATGCTGCATTTGTGCACCTGAAAGCTTTCATTAAAGAACTGCTCTTCATATTATGACTTTAACACTATTTGGAGAAACTTTTCTTCTGATTCCAGGCAACACTTTGACCAAACACCCCACGTCAGCTAAGCCACAGCACAAAGTGCTTGGAATTTGAACATTTTGAACACTTCCAGGACTGGTGACTCCACCATTCCCCTGGGCAGCATATTCATCCCTGACCATTCTTTCAGTGCAAAAATTCTTCCTGATGTCCAGCCTGAACCTCCCCTGGCTCATCTTGAGACCATTTCCTCTTGTCCTGTCACTGGCTGCCTGGGAGAAGAGACAGACCCTTACATGGCTACACCTTTCTTTCAGATAGTTTGAGAGAGTGATAAGATCTTCCCTGAGCCTCTTTTTCTCCAGGTTGAGCACCCCCAGCTCCCCCAGCTGCTCCTCATCACACTTGTGCTCCAGACCCTTCCCCAGCTCCACTGCCCTTCTCTGGACTCCCTCCAGCCCCTCAATGCCTCTCTTGCAGTGAGGTGCCCAAAACTGGACACAGGATTTGAGGTGTGGCCTCACCAGTGCTGAGCACAGGGGACAATCCCTGCCCTGGTCCTGCTGCCACTCTGTTGCTGATCCAGGCCAGGTGCCATTGGCCTTCCTGGCCCCCTGGGCACACCTGGCTCATGTTCAGCTGCTGTTGACCAGCACCCCCGGGTCCTTTTTCCCCAGTCACCTTTCCAGCCACTCTTCCCCCAGCCTGCAGTTCTGCCTGGGGTTGTTGTGACCCCAGTGCAGGACCTGGCACTTGGCTTTGTTGAGACTCTGGCCTCAGCACATGGCTCCAGCCTGTCCAGATCCCTCTGCAGAGCCTTTCTGCTCTCCAGCACATCAGCACTCCTGCCCAACTCAGTGCTGTCTGCAAACTGCAAACATTTCCCCCTTTTAGACAAGTGCATTCCACCTCTCTCCAATAGAGCTGGTGCTGTATAAACTACCCCAAAAAGGCCAACATTTCCTCAATCTTTAAGCCATGCAGTGATCAGGTGAGTTCTCCTGGACCTTTCAGCATTCCTCCCTGCTACCAAAGGGATTGAGGGAAGCCATCTCTGCTCCTGTCCCTTGAACCAGTCATCCCAGGGCCATGAAGTCCTTTTTGAACTTCTTGTCAATGCTGACTTGGACAACCAGAAGTGGGTAATAATCAGAGTCCAGGGAGTCTCTAAATCATATTTCTTAATATCTCTTATCTGGACCCCAGGGAGACAAAAGACTTCTCTCTGGGATGGATCAGTTTGTATGCAGAGTTTTCAATTCCCCTAGGAAGGAGTAATCTACAACAACAAATATCCTTCTTTGTTAACAGCTGTAAATGTGAAATTCCAGCAAACATTCACACCTATCTTTAAAGTTACTATGCCCACACATTAAGGAAAAAGCTATAAATAAAAGGTGAGGGTTTTAGTGCCTTATTTTTTCCTCACACAGAAAGAAAAAAAAAAAAAAAAAAAAAAAGGCAGTAGATAGTAGATGGAATTCTAATTCTAAAAAAGTGACCTCATTTTTTTCCTTTGACTCAGCTCTGCATATTCCCATTCATGAAGCAGAATAACAAGCTAAACCACCACAAAGAAGAATGGTCAGAAGAGACTTAATTAAAGTACATCAAAGTTCAGCTACACCACAGTAAGCATCAGATCTTGATGGCAGGTCAGATAGTACAGTCAACAGCATTCTTGGGAGTCACTTTAGATATTTATACAATATTATTAGAATACATCCAAGATATGCTATAAACAGTTCTGTGGCCATCTTGAGTTGGAAACTAATCCACTGGGGGAAAAATGCAGTTGCCAGTATTTAAGCTTCCTGAATAAAGGCTTTAATCAATTTGGATAAAATTCAAGGAAAGGCAAGCTCTTACCGTTGTTCTTTTTTAGGTAACAGATTAAAAGGTTTGATAATTTTCTGAATATTTTAGTTATCTCCTATGTAGAAATAAACATTTCTGTAAACATCTGAATTACAGAATTTAAATAAACCTTCCTGTCTTAGGGATTTATGAAAAATGGTACAAAATAACACCCTGAAGTAATTCAATTTAAAGACCATTCCATTATTGGCCCATGTCAACACAGTGTAAAATTAGTTTATCACTAAAAATATTCTATAAGTAGTGGATAAACAGTTTTATGCACCTGCCTCTAAAAATGCCATTTTAATGATTAAATAAAATAATAATTCTTTCCCCATTACATTAACTGACTGATCTTTTAAATGTGTGAGAATAAAATTTGGTCTCAAGCCCATGTTAGAAGCTATCTCAATGTAGAAAAGAATATTGTGAGATACATTCTGCTTTTTAGAATAACACATGCAAATAAATGGCATCTGATTTTAATGAGAGTCTAGAAAATTGATACAACTATAAATTTGACCTATGTGGAAAATTTTTGAAATATTATGGAAAGGGAGCAATCCTTACACAGAAAAGACCAGTACATGAAGGACCTCTTTCCTCTAAAAGTACAATTCTAGAGTTCATAACTAGTTTGTAAACCTATGAGTGCAGCCTTTGTGTAGTTTGTAAAATATGCAGACACAATGTCTTTTAAAACTTGGTGTGTTTTTCATCATTCTGTTCCCTGCAATGTGTCTTACTCCTAGTACTGGAAAAGAGAAGGAAAGAAAAGAATAAGGAAATCCTTCACAAAGAAATTGAACTAAGAAGATCCTAAAATTTAACCCATGCAAAGCACCTGAAATTGCAAACCCTACCACTCTGCAGAGTGAAATGTTTTATCCAAAGCATGTTTTTCTGCTGGCTATCAGAAATTTGTGAGCTTCTTCTGTGCTTCTAGAGGAGATGAAATATAGCAATTTTTCCCACACAGAGAAATCGCTATCTATCCATTGCAGCTGTCTATCCTGAAAAGGAAATTTCCTGGAGGTATTGAAGACAGATGAAAATATTAGCTGTAAAGACATGACCTGCAGATACAGTATATGAAAAGAATTTGGCTATGGTGGTCATATACCAATAAAGCACAGTTAATTATCCAGCTGACTGTGAAAAGGTGCAGTCAGAAGAATTCTTTGAGTTTGGATGTGATTCAGAATATTTTATTTTGAGACTGGACAGGACACAGGATGAAATAGCTGCTCCTGATCCACCAAAACTGTAGATCTCTTATTTCCAGTGCAAAATAAAAAAGAGATAATGACAAACCCAAGAGAACTGACAGGGAAAAAGGAAATTTGGCAGAAAAACAAAATGAGAAATTTGCACAGAAAAATAAGGGAAGTCACAATAATTTTACTAGTTCTCTCTTAGTATTCTGTGTTCTTAGATGCTAAAGAATAGCAGCTTTGGAGGAAGAAAAGTTATTTAGATAGACACAGAAGCAGATATAGGGTACACCACAAGCCCCTTGACTGGCAAGTGAAATTTGGTGATAATTATAAAAATACAGAGTAATGAAAATTGTTTAGTTCTTCTTGTTGACAGAAGAGAGAAATCAGAATTTTTCTCTCTCATTGCACAAATTATGAAATTTTATTCAATAAACTGCTTCAAAAATAACTTGTGAGGGAAGCATTGACATTTTTATTTATTTTACCATCAAATTCTTGGTTGCTTATTATTATCTTTCTTAGGGCTTATCTGCAAATTTGCATTCTCTTTTCAAGTTTAGTAAGATAATCATGTTCAGAGGAGTTTCTGGCTACAAAAAGGAATTAGAAAAGAAATCAAAATCTGTTACTGGTCTAGCACTGGTTTGTTTATTATGACATGTTTTTAGATATACCCATCTTCTGGTATTAGTCTTTCATAATTTTAAAAGAATGTGCATGAGGATGTATTTCTACCATTTATCTTCCAACAGTTTCACTGGAAGGAATGGCAAAGACTGCTCCAGTATGTTACTTCAACAGCAGAAGCAGAGGTAGATTTCAGTAAATTGAATTTATGTTCTTATAGTATGGAAAGAATGCTGTTGGCTCATTTTCTACTGCCTGGTTTGCAAACGAAAATTAAAAAGTTATATCCACACTCTGAGCAGTGGCACCTTTTGTTTTAATTTCCATAAATAAGTATGTTATCAGAAGTTGATCCACTGATTTCATCCAGTGAAAAAGAAAATTCTTATTGCAAAGAATGAAAAGAACTAGTCAACTAATGCTATTCAGCAGAGCTCAGATTTACATGGATGTATTTGGCATAGCTGTGATGAACCTAGCTTTCCTCACAGCAGCCTGGATGGCACTATGTTTTGCATTTACAATGAAAACAGTGTTGATAACACAGTCATCTTTTAGCTGTTGCTGAGTAACACTGACACAAACTCAAAGCCTTCTCTTCTCAAGCTGCTCCACCAGCAAACAAGCTGGAGGTGCACAACAAACAGGGAGGGGACACGGTGGCAACAGCTGACCCCAGCTGACCAAAGGGATATCCCAGACCACACGACCTAATGCTTAGCAATAAAAGCTGTGGGGAAGGATGAAAGAGGCACATCTGGAGTAAAAGAGTCTGTCTTTCCAAGTAACTGTTACTTGTGAAGGAGGTCAGCTTTCCTGGAAATAGTTGAACACCTGCTTGCCCTTGGCAACTGGTAAATTAATTTGTTCTTTGTTTTGCTTGCAGGGGCAGGTTTTTTTTACCTGTTAAACTGTCTTTATCTCAACCCACCAGTTTCCTCATCTTTGCTCTTATGGTTCTTTTACCCATCCCACTGGGAAGGTAGGGATGGGGTGTGGGCAGGTGGTGAGCAAGCAGCTGTTGGGATGAGCTGCCTGCTATCATTAACTCACAACAACTGTTTAGAAAGTATTCCCCCCTGCTCTGCCAAGCATTTTGAAATGCAAAATTTTTCCTATGAAATGTATTGACTGTCATTATAACAGCATCTCACAGGAGTTGAGCTTTACAGCACTATGCCCAATGTCAAAGCTGCATTTACTTGGAAGTTTAACACAAAATCTGCAACAGGATTGAGCGATTTCCACATTATCACTATCATCATCATATCAGTATTATCACTATTATCATTATTTAATGTGAGAAAAAACTAAGAACACTTTAGGCATACATTTTTATTTTTACTTAAATCAGCAAGTAATAATCAAACCAATTTTTGCTCAAATATCAGCCAAAATAATATCATCCCAAATCAAACATTCAAGTAATTATAAGGTACCAAAAACTTGTATTGTTTCCAATGTACAAAAAACTATGAAGGCATACACTGCCTGTTTCTAATATTTATTGCATAGCAATCAATTCAAAGCAAATGAAGCCAAAGCTAATAGGACCTTGTGCAGCTGTAAGTACTCATTTGAATGAGCTCTTCTTCAGATTCCAGTATTTTAAATTGCTTGTGACCAGTAGAGAAAAAATATATAATCTTACAAAAGAAGAATTACTGTTTCATAAATAATGTGCTATTATCAGTAATATATCCAAGACCTTTCAATAACTATGTTTTGAAGAGACAGAATATATTCTGTTAAGAAAGGAACATATGAAAAAGATAATGAGAATGTTAGTGTTATTTTGTTGTGTAGAAGAGGAAATTTCTTATCTTAGAAAACCTAACTACACTGAAGCAAGCTACAGTTTTGGTATTAACTTATTATCTCTAGAGCCTTGGTTAACTGCCTTGTCATTTCTCTAAGTTTGCCTTTACATCTATTTGTTTGCTTATATTAAGCACACTTTGAAGAGTACCTGAGCTGTAATCAGTACTACAAAGAGGAAGCCAAAACCCAAACCTGAGGTACTAGCTCACTAACTTCTAATCAACTCACTCACACTTCTAAAAAACTTATGCTTTCAACAATGAAATCACATCTTGATTTATTATCCATTATTTCCAATAAAAACATCAAATACTTGATCACCTTTCAAAAATCTTTCCTTCCCTGAGATGCTGGGACAGTGTTTGCAATCTGTGCTTATGGCTGCAAAGTCTGTTGTATATTAAATTTGCAAGGATTACTCATTGGGAAAGCTTTACCATATTTTCACAATTCACTCACAGCTAATATTGTTTAATATTCTTGCAGTTGGAATAGATTTCTTCAGAAAGAGATTTGGACACACTATTTAAAATTTAAATGCTCAAAGCTCACAAAGAAAACATTGATCAGGTTGCTCCTCGAAGTCCCATTAGAAGATTTCAAAGAAGAGCCATAACTGATTTAGGCACAGAATATCAAGAATATATATATCAAGATATATTCATCAGAAGTTTTCCCAGTCTAGCCTTTTGTCAAATCAGGTGTTGATGCCAGAATATGAGACAGATCTCTGAGGTACATATTCCTAATGTGCTTTTACAGACAAATGACACTACTTCTTACTATATATAAAACTATAACTTTAAAAGTATGTTAGCAAAATGAAAAGGTAAAAGAACCAGTAAAGTGTTAAAATCAGACTTATCTGGGCCTAGATTGTCAAGAAAAAACTGAAAAATTATGACTGATGGACGAAAAATACAGCAACGTCCATTTGGCATTTTCATTCTCTCCTGTGGGGTAATTTTCTTTTATTTATCTAGAATTAGATTTGCTACTCCTCAGCCGTGCTCTTCTCTTCTGTTCTAACTTAAGGTTGTCAACTATATAATGAAGTGATTGACACAAGTAGACAGCCTTCTTATTGTCATTCAAAGGACAAAATTCAAACACATGTTAATTTTAAAAAAGGAAGAGTTATTTGGGTTTTTTTTGGGTTTTTTTTGTTTGTTTTTTTTTTTCTTTTCTTAAGGATGGTCAGTTTTTATCTGCCAAAAATGAACTTATTATGCTATTTAAAATATATGACGACTGACCACCACAGTGAGAAAACAGATATAAATTCTATACCCAGAGAGAGAATTTGAAGCAGTATAAGCAAAAATGAAGGCTGTATAAGCCTTAGAAAAGGATTCAAGTGCTGAGGAGTACAGGAGGAGTGAGTGATGACCCAGAGGTAAGGAAGGAGTAAAGGGAAAAGATTGGGACACTAAGTAAGCAGGGAGAAAGGACCATTGGGATTGCAAGAGGATTTGGACTCTAAGGTAGCTGGAAAATATAAAGTGATTTGTTATATTGTCTGGAGAGGATGATTCTAAAGGGTCAGTGTGGTTTTCAGTGAGCTGGCAGTAGAAACATGAATTTCTGCATTCTGCCAACTCACTTTCTATCCAGAAGTGTCATTTTGCCATCCATTCCTTAAATGGAACTTGCATTTCTGTCCATCCTGTCCATGTCCTCGTCATCTATGATAACCTAAATCTGTCACAATCACCCTGGAAAACTGTTTTCCAGGGGAAATGGCAGTGCTGAAATAAAGACCAGAAAGAATTCCCAGAAAGTGCAGGTTTAACCTCTTCCTATGGTTAGAAGGAGGTGTGATGGCTCCTAAGGCTTTCAACAGGTAGGAGGAGGAGGAGCAGGCACTACTGCCTCCCTCCTCTCTGTGCCCTCTCCCCATATCCTTCCTTCCATCCCACACATCCTGAGCTCTCCTGCAGAGGTAAGGAGCACCAGCTGCAGACGTTTGTTCAACATGAAGGATAGGGTTGTCTCTTCAGTTTGGAACTGAGCAGCTTCAGCTCATCTTTTAACAGCAGGAGAACTGGAATCAAGCTGAGCATCCCAGGCCATTTCATCCTAAAAAGAGTAAATCATTGCAGTGGCAAAGAATGTGTGAAAGTATTAAATGTAAATGAACCCCATGTAAATGCATGCAATGTAATATGCATATTACTAAAATGAAGTCCAGAAATGCAAAAGAAGAAAACCTAAGCACTGTTTACCTGAAGTATGCCTTTACTACAATGTGCACCTTTTTCAATCAGACAGAGAGGAGTTGGGTAAATATCAGTATTTTCATTTCTTTATAAGCAGTTTTATGTGCATTTTTTACATTTGCTGCCACTGGCCAAAAAGAACCCAAACCAACAACCAAAAAAAAAACAAAAAAAAAAAACAAAACAAAAAAAAAAAAAAAAAAAACCAAAAAAAAAAAAAAAAAAAATCAGAGGTAGAAAGAACCTTCTGTTTTATGTACACTTTGACCCAGACTAGTTAATGGTCTTTTTCCACTAATTTAAGATTAAGTCTATGGTCAAAAAATAATTACTGTTCAATTTCTTCTACAATATTTTTGTTCTTTCAAAATTTTGTATTTGAAGCAGGAATTCACTAAATAAAATGCCACTGCCTTAGAAACTTAGAATGTTTTGGATGGAAAAAAAGTTGAAAATGCTGTTAAATGAAGATAGCTTTTATTACTGATAGCAATCAGAGGAATTAGATACTTCTTTTCTAGGTTAACTAAAGTGTTTCTGGACTGCACAAGTGGGGAGCAAAAGAAAAACAAGTTTTATTATGCTAATTGAGCAGGGCTGAAAAAATCTATGAATTTAAATGTTTTTGAAGACAGACCGTTTGACTTTAAAAAATACCAACCCTTAGATTTTGAACACTAAATACCAAAGTAAATAATCCACAGTAACATCTAAACTTTATGAGCAACTAAAACTATATAAGCATTAGCTTATACGTGATATTTTCTTATCCTACTAGACAACATTTCATTCTTTACATATTTGGGGTTCTAAAATTATTTTTGGCTAACAGTATATTGTTAACTACATCACAACACAAAAAATAGCTTTACTATGTACATATTAGAAAGAAGTTGGGTTTTTTTGGCTCTAAAAAGTGCTTTTAACACCCACTGAAAGTATTTTTCTAAAGTCTTAGCACACCACAAATGTTACATGGACTACATTTAAAAAGTGCAATCTGACTGTAACAGATTGCAAAATGTTAATTTTATCTTAGTCACAGTTGCAGTAGGTTGTAATAAGAAAGCTTTTACTTTTCATCTGTCTTATCCAGTAATTTTGGTTTTTATATTCTTGTACTTAAGAAAACCCTATCATCCTCACTCTGCTCTTCAAAAACAACATGAATTTTACCATGCTTTGGAGTTTTCAGGGGTTCTTCCTGTAAACAAGACATCTGGGAATCTCTAATCAAAACTGTCAATGACTTGGGGTCCTGTCATACACAGAATCGGGATTTAACAGGACTATGAGGAAATAAATATTTAGAGGAAAAGCAAACTGGGAAAAATCAAGAAAAAAATATAGGTTAGATTTTCTGAAGGTATTTTCTTAAGCTGTCAATTAGAGCAGCATCATTTCCAAGATTCCCCTTTTTTTCTTGCAGCTGAAGTAAACAAATCTCAGCAGAACAGTCAGTAGGATGAAATAAAGGTCAGTATTTGCACAACTTCCTTGAGCCATAACTTTGGAGCTCCACGGATTGTTGATGCCGTAGGCAAAGCTGTTTCAAAGTGTAAAGTATTGGTCCACATCCACATGTTCAGAATAACATATCCCTAAAAGGTTTAAGTATATTAAATCTGGATGACTGGATAGGAATAAACACATTTCAAAGTGCTCATGTATGTCCTTAAATGTTCCATTAAGGAGACAACGCAGAAACGACTATAACTCCCACTATAGCAACATTTTCCACCTTCTTAGACTCTGATTATCTGATTTAGCAAAAAAACCCCTTGTGATTAAAGATAACCACATTATTATGAGGACCAAAAAAATAATTGCTTTGACTAGAATAATTACTTTTTGAACTAATACTAATTAGATACTCCATATTTGCTTTCTTGTCTTGAATTAGAACAACAGTACTGATAGCGAACAAACAGGGTTTAAGAAAGAACTTAATTACTGTCTATTAAAATAATATTGGACCTCTCTCTAGTTTGGCAAACAAAGCTGAAACAGAAAGATGGAGTTAAATAAACTCAGCTGAGGAAAAATGTGCAGGTTTTTAACTCAACCGTTGAGGTAATTTACGAGGAGATGTGGATGACTGTTCATACGTGGAAATTAGAAACGAGTCTTGGTTGGTTTCGTTTCATCTGGGGTTTTTTAATTATTATTTTTGAGAGAGGTGTGCTGCAGTTCAAGCAGAAAATAAGCCAGAAAACGGAAAGATGACTTTATAAAGCAGGTCTGACTGGATGACCAGAGTAATATCTTCTGACCTTTACACTGAACCAACTGTACCAATTCTATGAATATCTCAGACAGAACACATTGGTGGTTGTTCACAGTCAGCTGCAGGGTTGCCATACTGCATGCAAGACTTGTAATTGTTTCTGAATAAATGTTTCATATAACATTTTAATAGCCTAGCAATATTTGCAGGCTTGTTTTAGGGCTCTTTAATATTAATATTTTTGGCAAAAAAAAAAATACTACCTAGCAAAATGTTGTCAGTGATGTCTAGATTAAAAGGGAAGGTGGAGACCATCCTCTTAGAAGTTCATGGATGTCCACACGACAGTAACTGCTACACAGCTTTTTCTGATGTTAGATCTACTATCTCTTGCTGTTAAATGGATATCCCATACATTTCTAGCTCAAAATACTGCCAAAGTACCTTGGGAAATGTTTATCAAAATACTATGAAATTGCCACAGACTTGAAAAAAGCAAGGCTAACCTTAGAGAGCCCAAGAAGCAAGGCAAAAATTGGAGATAGTGCTGTTTGGGTCAAGCAAATCTGATAATATTAAATAAAACTTCCTCATGTCAAAATTCCTTCACGGACAGACAGTATTTCATATCACCCATAATATCCTGCAGGGCCTCAGCTTTATGCTAAGAGGATATGGTTGCATTAAGAGTTGAAAAGCAGCCATCACTTCCTAAAATTCAGGGTTACTTACACAAATAAAAATTGTGGCAATGCAACCAGCAAAACTATGACATTTGAATGTGCAGGAGTCAGAAAATGCACATCTTTAGCTGTGTATTTTCACAGACAGAGAAGAAAAATGGCTATGAAAATTACAGCTGATCAACATAAAATGGAAGGACCAGGAAAATCAGGGCATTACATAGTCAATAGCACTGAGAGAAGTTACTGATTGAAAAAAATACCAGTATGTAAAAAACAATCACATAGTAAGAGCTGAACTTCAGCATGTCATTGGTGAAAGGTTCTCCTGCCATGGCTGCATCCACTGACTGTGGATGAGCCTAGCTTTTTGTGGCTATAACACCCATAGCTGAGACACCAGCGATGGCAGAAGCTGCATCATAAACAGAGCTGTTCTGCTAGTACTTCAATCTTTTTCTGTGCTATAATGTAAACAACTGTTGTACTATTTCCTTGGCACTATTTTTTAAAATTGGGAATTCATGATGATAATACCTAAGTTTGTGAAACATGAATACTAAATCATGCAAATTAGCTATCAGAATGAGGGTAAACCCAGGTCAAAGAATGAACTCAGACAGAGTCATGGTGTGAAGCTTGGGAAACCAGACTTGTAAAAGACACAATATGAAATGCATTTTACATGCATGACAAGCTGGTACACTGCAAACTTTGAAGTGTTCCAGTGTTCACAAGTAGCAGAGGAGTCAAGACTTTCTTACAGATGTAGATATCATGCCTTCCCCATGCAGTCTACATATTATGCTATTATTGGAAATGATCACATCAATGTGGTAACAGAAATATTCAACATAAAGAACAAAGATCTATCCTAATACTTTAAATTTGTAACCTGCAAATATGCATTTTAATATTGTTTGGATAGTTTCTTAAATTTAAAAAAAATATATATAATTTTTTTTTTTGACAGTTTCTAGAAGAAAACTTTAATTAAGGATGAAAATAATGAGTGAGGCAAACACTGTTACAGAGGCTTTCTAGATCCTGAGAATGAAGAAATCTTTCTCTACTCTTACTCAATATATAAATTTCTTATGTATTGAGAAATTAGTTATTAAAACTCAAGTGTGATTTTTGACACCACTGCTAAAAATGATTGTGCTTAACTGAGGGTGCAGGTCCTCATTGTGGCACTACAGCCTCTAAATTGTGGTCAAGAAAATTAAGAATACAAATCATAATGGCATAAAATATATTAGAGTTTACTGAGCCATATGTAATTCTTTGAAGTAAGTGTAGAGTTATGATAGCAGAATGAGCTGAAAGAAAAAAAAAATCAGCAGGGAATGTATTTTATAGTAAATGCTGTTGCATAGTGCAATATGCTTTCTGGGACTGAATATCTTAAAAGTTTGTTTCTACAATTTGTGATCGCATTTTTCTTAACTTTTTTGTCAGCTTTTTAAACTGACATTTGTACATGCTTAAGAAGCTGAGGTGTTGGCCAAAGCCTCAAATGACACAGAGCATTCCAGAGACTGTAGGACTACAAATCACCCAGTATGTTCCTTGGTCACCTTAAAGTCTTCCTCCACACAGGTGACCAAGGAAGATGCTGGACTTGTCCAATCTCTTTATGTCTGCATCTTCTGTCCTTCTGTTTTCTAATTGCATTACTGTGAAGTAGGAAAGAGTCCGTCCCTTTATGTATATTTGCACTGAATTTAGGATTCAAGTCTAGGGAACAACAGATTAAGAATCTGGAACCATGAACTACTTAGCCAATGAACAATAATTCCTTTGGTTGCAAGAGTCTTTAAATAGTGAAAAGTTTTAAGTGAATGTGGGACCCCCACCATCAAGATGCCCAGGGTGAAGGAAGACCAACAGAACACTTGGATCCATGAGTGGTGCCTATCTTCTGCTTAACCCATCTCCGTCTCCTCCCCTCTCTCTCTCTCCCCCCCTCCCCTCTTTTCTATTTCATTCTATCTCTCTACCTCACATTTTACAGTTAAATAAAATCTGGATTATTGACTTGATCATGTTTGCACCTTAATTTGGGTAGAGACTTAACAACTTAACAACTCTTATTTTCTAGTTTTTTTAAACTAATTTTCACACTTCCCTCATTTTTTATGTGGTGACAGAAGTAATGAACTAAAAAGGGAGAGGGTATATGCCCAAGTTATTCAGCATAACTACCCACACCATTAAACTGGGAGCTTTGCCTCTGACATGGGACAAACTTCAAGGTCTGAGGCAATGCCCAGGCATGGTCAGGGATTAGCATCAGCCACAGATGCAGCAACAGGCACTTTGGATTCAACTGTGCTTTGGGGGAGTTGGGATTGGTGCTGAAAGGATGCACGCTGTGCTGCACAAATTAACCTGTAGGCT
The DNA here is from genome assembly GCF_029582105.1 of Oenanthe melanoleuca. Classification (NCBI taxonomy): domain Eukaryota; kingdom Metazoa; phylum Chordata; class Aves; order Passeriformes; family Muscicapidae; genus Oenanthe; species Oenanthe melanoleuca. The sequence goes on from NC_079333.1 coordinate 101,852,425, forward strand.
AAAAAATTGTCCTGGGCACTTTGTAATTACCAATGGACAGGTAGTTTTAAGAGCTATGGGAGGGATTTTAATTGCCCTACCTGTCACCAAGCCCAATTATGCATTATATCTTCAAAGTCTTACTTTGTGAAGTTCTCTGTAACAAACAACATGTAATAATTTCGCCTTTGGCTGCACCTTTTTCACTCTCATAGAATTACTTTTCTGCCACCATTAAAGGTTAACACTGCTGGAGATTTTATTTAATTTTTCTTCTAAGTAAATTTAAGGGACTTCTCATCTATTTTTAATAGCTGATTTTTGCAGGTGAAAGAAAGGTATGAGCTTTTAAACTGGTATTAATTCACAGAAATTGAAAGTTATTGATGTGAGATGTGAAAGTGAAATTCCCAGATATTCTCCTTTATATACTTATTATGCATGTATTATATAGACCAATATTATTTAAAAGGTTAGATCAGATTATCTGAAAAGGACCTGCATTTATTATACCCTTTGATTTATGGAAGAAAATACAATGATAGTTATCAGATTATAGTTGCATGTCAGAAGCAAAGGTTGTTATGATTTTGAGAGAAAGAAATCATTGTATTTTTGGAAAATTCTTTCAGAATATTGATAACTGGTATTTTAGACACACTTTAGTTTGTGTATGGAGTTTAAATTACAGCTACCACAAATTTCTGTAATTTATATTTCCTAAATATAATTAAAAATGCAAGAAACTTGCTTTAAAACAGGCCTGTTACTTCAACATAATGTTGCTGACATTATGACACTCCAGCCATCCTTTTAAAATAAACACATATCCATCCTTCTACCTATCCAATCCCACATTCTCTAATCATTTATTTCAACCTGCTTCTGAGGTCAGAAAATTTATAACACTCAATATTTTGTGGCTTTTAGAAATGAATATCCTTACAATACTTAAAGTTTATACCTACTACGGTTAATTTTGAAATTCTTTCCCTGAGAAAACAAGTTAAAAAACAAAAGAGTTGGGAGAGGACTTAATAGCTGGGGATAAAGGAGAACTTTACTTTGCAGGCTTAATAATAGTATGGAGAACATTGACAGAAATTTCATAAAAGACAATGTCTCAAAAGAAATTAGAATTAAAATTTGCAAGCCATTATGTCAAATCCTATAATCAAAATAGTCTGGTTTTCCTGAGTACTTAAATGAACCAGGTCTTTTTCACCCCAGTGCTATATTTACAAGTGTGATGGTCAGTTTTAAACTTCTTCTTCATAGCGTGCAAGCTTTTAGACTGTCCAAAAAGATTCTTTGTAAGATTTTGCATCCAGTCTCTTTTCTAAGAGTATTATCCCTATGCTTTTCATTCTACTAGGTGATCATATGTGGGAGTCCAGAGTATTCCTCTGGCTTCCCTGGAAGGTTTAAGACCCCTCTGGCGGGGTCCCCAAAGACCCTCGAATGAGACCCAGGTGTCTCAGGGGCTGGATTTAGCTCCTTGGAACAATTTACCAACATTGAGAGAAGAAATGCAAGCTGCAAAAATAAATAGAGTGTAAATTAGACTGTTAGAATGTAGAATTAGCAGATTTCTAGAATGTTTGTGATAAGGGACATGTGACCAACATGGAGAATTGGGGGTGTGGATACCTCTTCCTCCTTCTTCTCCGTGTCATCCATGCTGGGTGACACGCTGGCACTTTTAGATTGGATAAAAACAGAGCTGGACCATGTAACAAGATTGTATTGTATTGGGAGTCATTTGTAAATACCTAGTACGTAGTTTAGACTATAAAAGATAAGTCCTGCCTCTGCCAGGCAGATTCTGCCATGGACGTCTGGCGAGCAGACTGCTGTTCGCTGGACAAAGCATTCCTGAGATAAGCAACAATAAACAACCATGAAAACCTCTAAGAACAGCCTCCTGCAGTCTCTCATTGATGGGCATTGGAAAGAGCTGGGGTCCAGACTACCTACATGTCCTCCAGAGGTGATCTCACGTCTAAAGAAATACCTCGGGATGTGACAATCATAAGTGTTACTCTTGTATCTGAGGAGTTATGAAATCCCATAGGAGATACTTTAGTGTTCTTTGGATATTGGTGAAGGCATTAAAATGATTGTAGAATAAATGTTGAATATTTATGCAGCATCTGGGAATACCAGAGAAAAAGACACATACTTTCCTTAGGCATGATACACACCCTTACTTTTTTAAGATACACATCCTTACTTTTTTAATGGTACCATGAGCCATAGCAATTTAAATTAATTTAAATTGCAATTAGGATAGCAATTTAAAAATATACATAAATATAAACATTTCAACAATGATTTCAGAGGGTGTATCTCTCCAGGCTTGACCCAATGTAGGACAGACAGCATTTTAGCATGGGTCTGAATGTTTGAAGTTGAGTGCAAATTTGAACACTGTCAAGAATAGGCTGCTTTCCTAAATTATATCTACTCATTCTTAATGTGTTTTGTAATTACTAATGGTTTTACTCCGCTTAAACTTAAAAAAGGATATAATCTGTCTTCAGAGATAATTAATAAAGAGTCTTAAACACAAAAGTTTCTCTCTATCAAAAAACCCTGCAGTCTGGATAAACCTAATTCAACGTCTTAAAGTTAAATCTATGTCTTTTAAAAGCAATCCACATAAGTAACATACAGATAAGAAGCAAATATGCTTCATATAATTACAATCCTTATAATAATAGTAGTCCTTACAATCCTTAAAGTCCTTATCATCACAACTAAGTGATCTACAACCAAAACTGGTCAACCTTTTCCTTTATCCTTTAGGAAAGTGATATAAATTTATCTGTGAAAGAAATATGGTGGAGTCCTTCACAGAGAGAAAAGATATTTGAATTTCTTTGGAGCTCTTCATTGTTTCTTCACTTCTCAGGGCATGATTTCCTTCCTCCATTTCAGGACTAGAGATTTTTTTTTTTCCTCCTGTTCTTTCAAATATTTTTCAGAAATATTCTAGTCACATCACCACAAGATGGAAGAGCCAAGATGAACATTTCACTCACAATAAGTATGGAAAACAATAATCCTATAATCTGTAGAAATTTAGCCCTATTTTCATTTTATATAAATTTCAATGGTGAAATAATTTTAGAAATAAAGGGACAAAATAGAAAAAAAATATGAATCATTTAATAAATTTTGTTAAACTACAGAAGATAAGGACTTGTAGTTTTCTTGAAACCAAAATTCCATCACTCATTCAGTACATATAATGTCACTTGCAAAAACCTACATAAATTTTATCTTTCAGAAAGGAAATGAATGCCATTGTGAACTCATTCTGTCAACTATAGGACTTCAGGTTCAGTGTTTTATATAGTACAATTGTATGGCTTAAAAATGTCTTGCATTAAACCACCTCCTTAGCAGAAAATAAGTTAGAGTAAACTTAATAAACATGCTTTGCAAAATGATACATCTTCAGGAACAGGTATTGTTCTATTTCATGCAAGACAAGAAAGGCTTTGAATATTTTTTTTTTTATTTTCCAATAAAAATTGCACCATCAAATTGATACAAAACAAAACTCAATGTCTTCTCCTTGATCTTCACCTATGGGAACAAGATGATGAGCTACTAAAAATTATAACCTCAGAGATTTCAATTATCTGTTATCCTTTAAATATTTCCTCAGTTTATTTGAAGACCATATATGCATAGATAAAAGGAAAGGCCAAAAGGTCTAAGTATACACCCAGCAGACCAGTTGATTCCAGACAACATTTTTCAGCCTTAATTCCTCTGGCCTCAGAGGAACCCATATACAGGCATCTTTTTTGTACTTAAATATAAATATATATCAAAGATCATATAACAAATATTTTTCTCATAGTTATTAGATAATCTCCTTTACTGATTCCAGAGTGTTACCTGTGCAGTTAAATAGCTTTCCTTGCAATATCAGAATTGCATTATGGTCCTAAATATTCTGATTTTCATGCAGTCATGATAGCTTCAGTGAAATAGCTTTAGTGGTTCAACACTGATATTATGAATATTAGTTCACTTTATATTAAAATTTGGTACATTGACTTCTAGGACTATTGTTTCATGTACCTAATATGGCAAAAATAATTGGTTATACTTACAGATCATCTTGGAACCATTAGTTCTCATCTGCCCTCTCACTAGAAACCATTCAGCAGAAAAGAATAAAAAGGTTTGCTTAATTCATAGAGCTTTGAACTTCTGGGAACTGTTGCTGACTTCTGCCTCAAAGTTACATCATTAATAAACATAATAGAGCTGATGCTGCAACTGAATTCTTGACCACTAAATACTCAAATGCTTTTTTAAAATGCAGGAAAATTTACCTTAATATCAAAGGCTCCTGGCTGCCCCACTTTGTTGTAAAGCTCTAGTTGGTTCTTGACAGGCGTTACCCACAATATCACCTGATTTAGTTGCTGATCGAGTTCAACAAAATCCTTTAGCAGAATCTCTATTTCTTTTTGTTTTTCTGGAAGATCTTTGGACACCTGAAAAAATACCAGAAGCCATTGTTTTAGTGAAAAAAACCACAAACAAACTACAAAACATTTTAATGCTACACATATATAAATTTATATAGAAAGTTAAAATACAATTTTTATATACTTGAAGAAGGGAAGGAGAGAGTAGGCCCAAGAATCAAATTATTATGGCAGGTATCTTGCAATTCAGTTGAAACAGTCTGCCCTAAAAAAACTCAGCAAAAAACAAAACACACATACAGAAACCTAAAATAAAATTTTAAAAAATTCAAATCTTACCATCAAGCTTTTCAGTATTTTTAGTAAAAAAAAAAAAATAAAAAAAAAATAAATAAAATAAAAATCAACACAAAAAAACACCAAGTAATTTTGGTATACTAAAACACTAAAGTGTTTTAAAGCTCAATTTTTAATCCAGAAAAAAATCGAAAACATGAAATTGATCATTTGAATTGTAGCTAACCTTTCTTGACATCTTGAATACAAATAGTTATAAGCATGTGCTTTCTTATAAGGTGTTTAGAGTTGCCAGTTGGATCCCTATATGCATAAACAGATGCACATGGTGAAGAAAAACAACGAAGAAATGAATCATCAATTCAGGTCAGGCAACTTGCTTTTCTGATTTATATTCAAAGCAGTCAGATTTTAAACTAAACACATTCTTCTATGCCAACAATATTAGAAATTAAGAATCAGTGAATGGCACAGCTCAAATTCAGCTCTGAAGCACTTGGAGAAAAATGTAGGAACAAGCTGGCAATAAATCAGCCAACACAAAGCTCCATGCTGTCCTTCCCAGACTGTTTTCTATAGCTAGAGAGGTGAGGTGTCACAATGCTGCACAATGGGCAACATTGCAAACATACACTAGGGGAGAAACCATCTGTACTTTACAAAAAAATAAAAGAAAAAAAATAAGAAATAGAAAAAAGCAGCAGTAAATGTAGGGCCTGGGCAGATACAGGACAATAGCTGTTCATCAATAAAATTAGCCAAGAAATATGGTTAATTTGCCACATCATGAAAAGTAAGGGTTTCCCAATGTTCATTTTTTTAAGCATATTTTTTACCAAAGTGACCCTCTTAAATGTGGCAAAACATGAGATTTCTGAGACACATGAGATAAAATACATTCCCTGCAAATTTCAGCAGCATTAATAGTAGCATTATTATCATATTGCCTGGTACAGAAGTGTGAGTGCTCTGTACTTCTAATACCTAATGAGGAAATTTTTCAGAAGACAATAAATCCAAACTCGGAGTCATGTAAGCAATGAGTGATACTAAAACTGAGCACCACCTGCTGCGAGAATGCAAGGAACACAACTGTTTCATGGCATGTACATTTCTTTAGAAAACTGGTGTGAGAATATTGATTTATAGGTACTAAAATAATCTCTCTACATAATCTCTGCATGCAAGTTTTTTTAGATTGTATGTAAGGGGTGTTTGTTCAAATTCAAGGATTTGATTTGCCATATATTACATTGCCTCCATTGTTTGTTATAGCCACCTCATAACATCCTATTTACTAAAGACTGATCCATGAAGGAAACTACTTTTACTATCTTCCTAATCTTTTAAAATATATTAAAAAATCTGTTTTTCTAGAATGGCCTCAGCAAAGAAAAAAACAATTAAAAATGCATTCATTTCCCTTATGTGTTAACTCAAAATTTATGCAGACCTTGGCCTAATTTCATACAAGATTGGTTTCATCTTTCTTACAACTTTTGAATGTTAATCTCTAATGTTTACTAGCTTTAATATTAATGTAAATAAGTTCCACAGAAATACAACTGAAAGCAAATAGGTAGTCATAGGCAGATAAAAATCCAAGCTGACTTCTGAAGATCTGAAATTTGAATTAATCTGCTTCCAATCAACATTAATCAAGTATTTTGGATGTAACACGGAAAAGAAAAAGAAAAATTTGTAGAGGTTTTGGGGTGAAGAAGAGAAATGGGAAGAAATTAATTATATACTAAGACATATTCCATGCAGAACAGCAAAAGATTAATGATTAAGTTTTGGTGACAGGCTGTATTTCAACCACTGTTTTCAAAACATTTATTTATCCCACCTATGATGAGAGGTAAACTGTAATTTACATATATGTAGCCTCTTCTTAAAAATTGTCTCCTGCTCTAAAATAATAGCACAAATATAGGATTATAATATTTTTAATATAAAAATAAAGAAATCTGTGTAAATATGAATCAGGTAATTATATATGGTAGTGTCATCTAGTTGTACAGCAAAGATAAAAAAAGAACAACAGTAAATAAGTAAAGAACTTTTACCAACTCAGGTTCGGGCTACAGATAAGCATTTAACAAGGCAATTCCTTGTAAAATCCATGTGTGACATGCCATTGTGTGGGAATCAGAGCCTTAGATTCTGGTTATCAGGGATTTCATTTGCTAGCTCATTGTAGGCTGTTTGGGTTTTTTTGTAAGCTCTGGCATAAAGCCGTCAAGCTGGCTAATCAAATTAGAGCCTGGTGAGTTTAAGGTAATTACAAGTCTGCCTATCAAGCCAAGGTACTGTTGCAGACTGTCTCTGGGGGGACAGCTTGTTTCCTGAGCTAATTCTGCAGCTCACCAGAAGCAGAAATTGGAAAACCTCCATGGAGTAATGGACATGGACATGATGACTGTCTGTGCAGATTAATGCCCTTTCTGTGGCAGAGGGGCACACGTGGAGATGGGGCCCTCCAGAATCTTCCCCACTGTTTTACTCACAGTCCTTCCAGCTTGTGCTTCACAGCTCCAGGAGCTGCACATCCGAGGTGGGATTCCAATACTGTTGGGAGCTGCAACAGTCCCACAGCTGTTGATTCTGGTCTTTCTAAATGAATTCCTACAAGTTCTTGGGTGCCTCCAGGGATGAATGAACAGAAGCTAGTATCCCACTTCAATACTCTTTTATATTTGTGCTTTGGGCCCCAAAGCAAAGTAGCTCAAAAGGACTTGTTGTCTTGGGGTAACTATCCAGTGTTTACTTACTTTCATTCCCTTTGGCATCTTATGTCTTTCCCTCCTATTTAAGAAAGACTTCTAAGTTTTGTCAGAGGATGGCTGAAGTTCTTTTCTAAGAGTGACAATAGGAACAGTGGCCATAAGGCAACACCTGCAGCAGAGTGAAAGCAGGGCAAACATGAAATGCTTTTCCCAGGGTCTGCCTAGGACTGACAAAGGCCTGATGAAGCAAGGAAGGCAGGGTGCAAATAAAATAGAATTGAATAAAAGATAACTTCAGCTGAAACATCTTTCTAAAAATCTGGATTGCTCCTTTCAGCACAAATTATACATTTTCAACTTTGCTTTATTTCACAACAGATCAACATTGACAATACACCTTGGTTTGCAACCGAAGATGCAAAATAAATTTGCAAGTGGAAACACCAAAAGTATGGATTATACTTTCAAAGACAACAAATCTGAATTCAACATCAAAGGACTATATAATTTCAATGTTATGTGTCAAAACACTCTAACCATGAGATACATCTAAAATTTTGTACTTTAGGTCAAGTGCTAATTAAGTAAGATTAATTGGAAGGTTAGTGACATAATAATGGAAAAGATTTAAGCTCTAACTCAACTCATGAAACAGCAGAAGAGCTTAATTTTATCAACTGACACTGGTCTTCACAATATTCAATTTCATTCTAACCAGAAACTATCAGACAATTTTCCACATAATAAATTTTATTAAGTCTAAATTTTGCTCTTTTCATTGAAACACACACACATATGCACAAATCCACAAAAAACTGCCAGCACAAAAAAGGTAACATCTCTCAAAACATGAGAATATCTGAAACGTGAATAATTGCATACTTTCAAAACCTAGGCCTTCATCTAAGTTTTTCAATTTCTTCTTATGAATTCTAAAATTACTCGCATTACTTGCTTCTGTTCCATTTGAACCTGATGCCTTGGTTTTCCCCCACAAGTAGGCTAAACAACACAGCACTGTGCTGATTCTATCCCTACCCCTATCTGATTACTTTGGTGCAAAACCTTACCTATGCTCATCTTGGCCGTTTAGATCTCCTTGATCCTTTCCCTTGCTCCAATTTTCCACTATTTCTCACTTGAGTTTTAGATAGTTATTTTTTCAGCCTGCCCACAGTTGTGTGTATGCACTATGGGATGAATTAGAGCTCTGCAGATGGAAAGGAATATCAGTTCTTAATGATAACAGGTATAAAGGGAGGAAGGATAAAGTATGTCACCTGATGTAAAATCATATTCTGTTTGCCCATTCTGTTTAATTCTTATGAATATCTCAAAAGCAGATTCAATTAAAGCAGTATCAATTAAAATAATGGTTGTGGAGTTACAGCTCAATCTTTTAATTGAAGAACAATGCTCAAAATGAAAAAGGTGAAACTAATTAGGTAGAGACAGTAAGTAAGAAATATCAAATGTTGGGAAATAGTTTTGAAGAAGTCAGAAATGTTATTGCAATGAATTAATTTGAAGAGTTATAATAATAGTAAGGCATCACTATAAATAAAAGTAAGGAGAGCCACTGAAATAACTTGTACATATTATATTTTGAGTGACTGACACCTAATTTCAAATGTCACTTCTCTCTCACAAATCAACCTCTTTCCCTGTTTACCTGAAATGACCAAAGAGAAAGCAATGCAGTTATTACCCAGCTGTTTTTAGAATATAGATGAGGACATGCATGTCTCCAACATGTAATTTCTCAAAAAACAATATGAAGAGTTTTCTTAGTGGTAAGTGGAGAGCAAAGAAATCCCAAAATCCAGCATTTTACCAGCAGTTAAAATATGCCAGTTTCTTTCCTGAAATGCTAAAGTACTCCTTTTTCTTGCTCTCCTGCTATGTTGAGGAATCTGAGAGTGGATTAAGATTTAGCTATCCTGGTATGCATAACAAGATAAGCTGCAATAAACATGAGCAAAAGTATGTTGTGGGATATCTGTGAAAACTTTCAAAAACGTTATTTTTGTATGACCCCCCTTGGGAGGATCACTCTGATATACAAAGCACTTCATGAAAATGGCTTCAAATATAGGATAACAGATAGTGTCAGATATAAAAAAAGATCATAATTGCTTGCATAGAGAAAAATGAAATATTCTGTGTGAAGAATTGTGGAAGTTTTCTTTATGAATTTCTTCATTTACTAAGTGTAAATCAAGCAGCAGCTTTTTCTGTACAATTCCACTCCTGAAAAAATGCAAATATTAGGAAGAGACAGTGACTGACTACACTGCAATCAGCCCAGAGCATAACTGGACTGAAAGCAGGTTTGATGTCATGCAAGGGAGGACTTGGATAATAAAGAAATAACTGAAGTCATAACAACTATTAAATGCAAACTTCAATCCAGACTTCTTGATAAATCATAACTGACACTTCCATAGTACTTGTAAGATGATTACATGAAACAGAAATTCTCACAGCCACTGTTTGGAAAGTTTGATCTGCTCAAAATCACCATCCCTAGAGCATGTACTAAAAATAATTTCAAATGAAGAGGGAAAGATTGGTTTATATGCAACATTTCTTCATGAAAACAATCAGTGTACGAAAGAGTTTCATACAAGTTCAGTTTAGGATGCCATTTAGTTAATTAACTGAGCCATTTGCATTAGCAAACTCAATATTGACTTTAAAACAAAATCTATGTAATTTCTTTAAACTCGTGAATATTTATAAGCCATAGTGTCTCTGGCAAAGTCAGGGTAAAGACTGTATTATTAGAGGTAGATTAAAGCAGGCTACTAAAAATCTATATGAAAGATTTTATTTGCTAAATATAGAAAAATTTTATTTGCTTTCCATATATCATTTCATGTTTCTTTGCAAGGCTCCCAGGATCTGACCTTGGGAGGTGTTTATTTGGTCTTGTTTTTTCAAAAACTTCTCAATGGAATATTTGTAATATTTTCTTAAAAAATATTTTTCCCCATCAATGCAGAAAACTAAAACAGTCCAAAAAAAAACCCAAAAAATCAATGCCCCAAACAATTTTCTGCTTCATCTAGCTGTCTAGATTTTTAAAAAGCAAACAAACATATTCCCCACCCCAAAGACTTGCTTTGTTTTTCTTCCATGGTAGTATGATCATGTATGTCACAGTCTTCTGAATATCTGCATTTTTATGTGTAATACTTCTAACTAATTGTCATTCATTCTGCTCTCCACTCTCAGCAATTCTCCTTTTTCAAGGACATTTTTGAGCACAAGTTCCTCCACCTTAAATCTCTACTAAATAATCTAATCCAGGAATTTCTTTCCTTTATCTTTTTTTTCTTACTCAGTTCTTGAAATCCAAAAACAGCTTTAGACTCTAATTCTTTCAGTAATTCTTAATAAAGGATATTCTGACAAGAAAATTATTTTAAAATAAATGTAAAATGCCCTAAATGTTCTTCACCAGGTTTACAGCAGGAAGTACCATATATATCCCGCAGGCTACACACAGTTCTGTCAGGGACTGCAGTGTTAAGGGCTTACACTTATCCACAAAGAAAGCCAAACCCAGGAGTTGTGCTGAGAATCAGCTCTGGATGGGTTAGTGTGGGAGGATGAGAGTTTTTGGATGTGTGACAAGACTCCATCTTCCCTTACCTAAACTGGCTCAGTTGTAAAACTCCCCACCCCAAGAAGGCCACGTACACAGGACATTCATGTGAAGGGAAGTGTCATAAACCATCACAGCCCCTAAAGTGTCCCCCATATTCATTCCTAAGGCCTTGCACCAGAGGACAGCATGTGAGCCAAAGTGGTGCCACAGATCCAGAATGTTGTGAGAGACTGTGCCAAACTTCTCCCCTGGGGAGGTACCTGAGCATCCCCACGTGGCCTGAATATTAATCCATTAAACTCTTTTTTGTGGAATCCTCACCACAGAAAAGACCAGGAGAAAAGGATCAACAGGACCCCATCAGGATTCACGAGGAAGTTTGATTGCAGTGAGGTCTCCCCTCAGTCTCCTCCAGGCTGAACAAACCCAGTGCCCTCAGCCACTCCTCACACGGCTTCACCTCCAGAGCCTTCACCATCCTCATGGCCTCCTTTGGGTGTTCCTTAACAGCTTAATGTGTTTTTTATACCCCAAACTGCCCCAGCACTGGAGGTGAGGCTGCCCCAGCCCAGAGCAGAGCAGGACAATCCCTCCCTTGCCCTTCTGGCCATGCTGGGCCTGGTGCCCCCAGGACACGCTTGGCCCTCCTGGCTGCCAGGGCCCTGCTGGCTCAGATTCAGTTTCCATCACCAGGACCCCCAGGGGCCTTTCTCTGCTGCTGCTTTCAGCCTCTCATTGCCCTGTCTGTCTGTACATCCCGGGCTGAGGAAAAGTTTTAACTTTATTTTAGACTATTGCATTTGGGAGAACTTTAATTACATAGGCATGTTGCTATACAGACAGGTCTATATAATTAAAGTATAATCTTTATCTTGTAAACAGCAAAGAGTAAAGCATTGATTTTAGGCCCCTATGGTCTTCCTTAATAGAGATGGATGAAAAACCTGACAGACAATGGCAGCGTCTGTCTTGGAACTGAAGCTTTAGAAAGCCCAAACCATTGCCATTGATTGGTGTGCAGTAGTATCTGAGCATTGTTCATTACAAGTGAAAACTCTCTCAGATGCACAGAACAGTGTTGTAAAAAAATGTGTAGGAATTTGCCTGAAGTTAGTTATTTGATATCTAGTAATTTAGCTGCATCAATATTAATTCAAAGAAGCTGTCAGCACATATGTATTGAAAATTAGTACTTCTTACATTCAAAGTACTTGACATAACTTCTTAAATATATGATTAATATATTCTGGATTTGTATGGCAAACAAGAATAATAAGGAATTTAAAACTGGTCGGTAAGATAGTATGATATATATTGCAAATGTATACACATACATGAATTTAATACATACATGCTTGTATGGCCTCAATGGATAATACAGACTTTTTACCCCTGGATGACTTGACTGTATTTCATAAATATTTTTCTTTGTTTAGCTTTTAAAATTTTAATTAATACTAGTTGCCAACAATACACAAATTAAAACAAAAAAACAAACAAACAAAAACAAACAAACAAGCAAAATAAATTAAGCCTATATATATACTTCTTTCTTAGAGCTTGTGATATTCCCAGGTTTGTCTAATGAACATTTACATCAAATTTCTTTTTGCTATACGTGAGGCCATTTTTGAGTATGGCTGATAACATGAATGTAGACTACATTTAATTAGCCATCTATGACAGACTGTCACAGATAATTTAGCATAACAAAAGACTTTATTACATTTAATGGAATCAGGTCACTCATTAAATGAAAGTAAATTCAGGAAAATGTCAACCTTCTGATCCCCAAAATGCCAGTTGTACTGTTCTTATTTCAAATTGAAAGAACAGAAATCAAACTTTAACATTCATTTTCCAATATATTTTCCCCTCCATACCACAAATAACAACAGTAGCAATTGCAGTAGTTCCAACTGTGAGCCCGAATTAAGCTGCATTGACATGCTGGAAATTTTATGCCATTGCAGGTAATCTATGAATAATTTCTACTCAAAGCAAGTTACAATACATGAACTATAACCTTGTTATGACTTTGTGTTTCTGCACTTTTGGGTCCATCTGTTTTTCTCTACACTTGATCAACCAAGCTAAGACAACCTACGCCTGTTCTGGTGGTACAGAAAATGTTCACAAATTATAGCCATGTCACTCCGCTCTAATTTTTATCTTGTCCACATAGCACAACAAATTGATTTGCTGTGGCAATAAACAGTGAAATAGTCTCTTCAGTGTCTAGTAATTAGAACTAATACTAGTAGACAAATTAAAAGGCAGCAAAACAAAATGTCTCCATCAGGCACTTATAATAACCTTCATAATACATACAGTAGGTGTTGTGAAGACTAAGGTGGATAAATGAGGAGAATGCTGATTTTGGCATCCAGCTTACTTTCAGATAATTTAGCTCATCGCTCTTGGCTGACACCAGACCAAGAATAATATTAAAGAGTAATAAACTCCTTCCAGCAAACCTCTGATTCCATGGTTCACTGGTCTCAGACCTAATCTATCAATCCATTTACTGCACAGTAAAAGGTAAGAAACCCATTACAGATCTGTTACATGCCATGGCAGGTGGTATATGACAAGAACTGAATTCATCACAAACTCCAGTGCCGAGTACCCTTTTGTATTCTTTGAAGCACTAGGTGGTTACCTTACTTGGACATCACAGCAGAAGATACCTTAAGCTTTGAAAATAAATGAAAAATTCTTGATGTGAAAGCATAAAAATGGTCATAAAACACTTCATTTTTCATAATATTAAGACTTCACAAAGATAGTGCTATTTTCATTTTTACAAGAAATATTGCCTTTGGAGAGGGTACAATAAGTAAAGCCAGGATAGAATTTAAAAGTCCTGCCTTTCAAATGTGGGCTTTAATCTTCATTCTCTGCTTAAACTACATTGTATTAGAATCACTATTTGATAAAGTTGTATAAAGAAATGTGGTGTTAAAATTATTACTATCCAAATGAAGTAAAACTCTTCATGTATCTACTCTCAAGGTCATCAGAATGTGATATAAACACCCAAAAGCAAAGACAATTCTGAAGTAAAAGCTAAAAAAATACTTTTATGTGACTGCAATTCCCTTCATACTAAATTTCCTTTCTAGGTTATTTCTATTGCTGTAGGGCAACAGTTTCTGTGACTGTAAAGAAGGTTTGAACATGACTTATTTCAAATATGTCATCTTGAAGGTTAAGACTCACTGGTGCTGTCCCCTGTTCCCCTGCTTGGCAGATCAAGGCAAAACAAAAATTTGTGATAACTTTAGGAGATATTTGGCTACATTCTTAGCTACATTTCCCAGCTCCTCCAAAGAATTAACATATACCAGATAAGGACCTAGCTGACATTATTTACGTAACTGTCATGTATGTTTCATATCTTGAAAATACTATCATCCTGCAAAATGGGATAATCATAAATGGTAGATTGTTACTCGTTCATTTCAAGCAGAGATGCCAGAAAACAAAACAGTTTGAAACAAAGGAATAAAGTAAAGGATGCACTCTTAAGAGGAGGTGGAAAGACAGAAAAGCTCTAGAGAAATCTCTGTGTGATGATGTTTGTCTACTGTGCTTTGAGGAACACAAAAAATATATCCTCATCAAAACCACTGACTACAGAATCATCCTCAGGTGACCTAAGAAGTTTGCCTTATATAAAAGTGCCCATCCTGTGATCTTTGGCTCAGAGTAAATATCTGTGGGGTTTTTCCCGTGCTTACATATCTACAGTTGAACGAAGAAAACATTAAGTTCCTCTGTCAGGCTCTCATAATTTCTTTCCACGAGTTTTAATTCAAATCCTACATTTTCAGGGCAGAAAGTGAAACAAATAATTGAAGTTTCCTACACAAATCATGAGTAACAGCAAAAAACATACAAATGAAAAAATAATTATTTTTTCCTTCAGTATCATTGTGAAAATCTTACCGAACTGCAAAATGAGCTTCTAACTTTTTGATTTGTTTTGTTTTCTACCTCTGTCAGAACCACAGAGAAAACAAAAAACCTGCAAAAGATAGCACCTTCTAAGAAGACGCATGGATTTGAGTATTGTAATTTTCAAATTCAATTTCTTTTCATTAAAATAAAAAAAAAAAACAAAACAAAAAAAAAACAAGAGACAAAAAGCCCACAACAAAACCAAACCACTGCATTTTTCAGATTCTTTACATTTAGAGATCAAGGGAGAATGAGAACTCCGTTGTATACATCTCCATGGGTAGATAAGAGAAATAAAAATTAGGTGGTTAAGTAATGATCTCAAATGGAAGATTACTTTTCTTGGTTTAGTCTCTTTTAGTTGTAAATGAAATTTTTCAAGTAAGAAATTCCAAGAATAATTATCTTGTCAGACACATTAGATCTAGGGGACATAAAATTACAAAAATTCTTTAAATTGTAATGATTCACTAAGCAGCAGTTTTTGTCTCCCATATTTCACCCACACCTAAGCATTTCCAACAACAGCCTTGGCTGCTCTGACTGTGACAAGACTTGAAACATTTTTGCATCAGCCAGCAGAAAATGAAAATTCCAAGTTTTTAGGTATATGACTAATCAGTAAAATGCTGCATTCAGTGACAAACTGCAGGTTTTCTTAAAATAAAACCTTCTTTCTGAAAATGAATGCTGTATTTTTAAAATCTCAGCTTAGGTATTAACATGGTCCCTTAATTCAGCTATGTACATGCTTCCTTCAGCCAGTAGATAACACTATTTTGATCTTGAAGTGTTCTCAATTCTTCTGTATACATTGATTTCAGAAGACCATTTGTAGAGAAAAAAACACTTCTGTGCAATCACTGAAATAATGATTTATGTGTCCACCCTGGAGTTTGTGAATGCAATCAATATTTATTATCCACTTTTGTCTGAGTCATTAGCTAATATTCTAAACTTTTCCAGACTGCTCCTGTTAGGAAGAAACTAGTAAGAGTACCACATCAAGTTCATTTTTATTTCAACTCTGTTTATGGAAATGGTAACAAAAATGGTAACAAAACCCAGGATGCATTAATCTTGACCAGAAATTCTACTGTGCCTTTTCAGTAAAGTATGTGAAGATTATTTTCTCCCTTTTTTCGCCCCAGAGCTAAACACAATGAATTATTCCTTTTTTGCCCCAGCAACCTGGTAACTTTAACAAAGAGATACCACAGGTTAGTGTCCCTGACTCTGACTTTGCAATCAGTCTCAACAGAAATCCTTCAACTGATTCTACCTTGATCGTTTCCAAGCAGGCTAATCCATGCCTTGGGTAGTAGTCCTCTGGACAATGCTTTCTATCATTTCTATCATGAAAACACTCAAATTATCTACCTCTCTTTAACAGATTTGCTACATATTTTCACGAGTTTTCAACACAAAAATATATCATTTCAGCAATAAAACAGAACAAAGTCCTCCCTTCTTTCTATCAGTATGGAGATGCCAGAAAGCAAAATATGTGGTATTTCGCTACATAAAAACCAGAAGTGAATGCTCAAGGTTGGAAGAAGTGTGGTGGAAGTGTAGTGTTCACCTTGGGATTGAGAACAGGAGAGATTTGGGAAGTGCTTCCATAAAGAAAATCAAACATCTGCCTCTCACACACCTGAGTTTCAAAGCCTGGAATATTTGTGGTTTCCAGCAAAAGCATTGGGCTACAAAAATGATGTTGTGCATTCCATCCTTAAGTAGAAGAACTGTAATTTAGGGAGTATATTTGAATGCAACATCATCATTCCAGTCACTAATGGTCTTAGTTTGCTATCACTGTTTCTCACAGCAGTGTATTGTACCCATTTTTCTTCCTCAGATTCATTATGCACACAAATGTCTCTTCATACAGAGAAAAATTATACATACCAGAAAATACGTAATGCAAATATTCACTGCAGATTAAAATTTTATATCACAGTTATATCAGTAATAAGTCTAACCTTTAACAAACGATGGTTAGCCTCCTTCAGCGTACTCTCAAGCTTATGTTTTTTGTCTGGGTTCAGTGATGCACTTCCAAGTGCTATTCCTCCAGTTTCATTTAATCGTTTCAGTATTCCCTTGTGGGGCGGCAGATCTCCAACTCTTAACTGGAACAGACAAATACAGCAGTTAAGATGAACTGTGGTAGGATTTTCAGCTCTCTTATCTTGACCCTTATTGATTTGTGTATCAGCCAAAGGAATAAACTCAATTCAAGACAAAATAACTGTTGCTTTCTGAATGCAGAAGGCTAAATAAAAACCCAAAAGAGACTGTACTGGTCAATCAAGCCTAAAGAGAGTTCTATGTGACAAAATACAGGGTTTCTTAGGATATTAATCACTATTACATTATCAGTTGAAGACCTGGACACTCAATAGTTCATGTATATCAATTTTAATAATCTCCATGGTATGGAGAAAGCATTTTGGAGAAGTATTTTAATATGCTCCAGGCTCTGAACAGTCACCCAGATGGTATGTGGGGGAAAGCCCTCCACTCCAGTTCAACCTCTTAATTAAGAATGTTCTTGTAGGTTCACTATTAAAAAAAAAAAAAAAAAAAAAAAAAGCCAGAAAAAAATGCAAGGCAGCATCAAAATACACCACTTCTCCACTACATATGTTGTTACTGAATACTTATATTGTCAAAGTAACTTAATATATCAAGTAAGGTTAATGTTGCTTCAAGGGTTTTGTTGTTCTGGAGTTTTTTCCTTGTTTGTTCTTGATTATTAACAAAAACAGTAAGTATGAAATGAGCCATGCTGCAATGTAATACATTATTATTATTTGCTCCATTAGGATGTATTCCCTTTTGTGCAGCCTCAAAAGAAGGTGGACTGTAAAAAAAAGATTCAAATAAGAGATGCTTATATATATATACATATATATATATACTAATATAATATAATATAATATAATATAACATAATATAACATAATTAATATATAATTTTGGATTATATATCTCTTAGGAATTCTGTATTTGTGTATGTGAAGAGTGGAGCCTTCCTGGTTCTAAACAATTTTTTTAGTCTTTAAACCTTTATTCATTTTGTCAAATGCATCTAACATCCCTTAAAAGTATTTCTTTGCCTTGGATCTGATATCCTCAACAACAGAGCCTCACAAATTCCCTAACCAACTCAACTGCATCTTCTGCTAAATAGGACAAACTCACCACATGGTTGAATCTCCATTCCCTGAAATGATATTTATCCTATTCTTATTTAAAAAGAAATTTGAAGATAGATTTTTACTAAATAATCCTTTAGGTTGCTTTTTTTTTTTTTTTTTTTTTTTTTTTTTTTTAATTTTGTTGTGAGAAGGATGGCACAAACTGACAAGTTTTCTTCAGATTATTTAATGCTATATACATCACTAGCTGAATTTGTTCAACTTGGATTTACAAAAAGAATAAGTAGGTCCTTATCCTCAAGGGAGAAAAGAATAACATTTAGGCATATATTTTATAAGTAATATACATTTTCCAATTACTGTTTAATTTATTGTACAAGTAATGAAAAATAGTCATTCTACTGAACACATTTCAAAAAACTAAACACAGAAACTTCTGTTGAATATATTTATCACCAGTATCAAACTCTAACATATTCATTAAAATATTCCAGCCCTTAAAAACAAATATTTCATATTCTGATGGGGGTTTTAAGTATTCTAAAAAATAAGTCACCTAGATCTTTAGTCTAGAAAATGTTGCAGTGATATTTTAATGAGTTGACATTTATAATTATGCATGCAGTTCTGGATCCTCTTGTGAAATACTGAATACCATTTAATAAGTGAGAAGCTATAAAATTTCAATGCTGTATTTGATATCAGAAACCATTTTGGAAAATAGCTTTCCATTTTCTTCAATGTAGAATTGATAAAATAAGATAGTATTAAGTATAGAGCTTACAATACCTTTACTTTGCTCAGGCAGTCTCTCAACTGGTCTTCATTCCCTTTTTCAACGGGAATAGAAATAATGCTTTCTGCTTCCTCTAACCATAAAATCAACTTGTTCAAATCCTCTTGAAATTCTGCTAAAGTATTCTTTTCTTCCTCTATCCTGCAATAAAAAGTAAAATTAATGTTTCTATAAATTTATTTTTATATTGAAGTGCTTATCCATACTGAAGGATGACAGATAACTGATTCTTAGAATTTACACTAATTATTTGTATAAGTGGATCACAGATTTCTTTATATCAAAAACACCAACACCTTTTTAACATAACATTAAATGTATTTTTAAAGAAAAGATCAAGGCATAATTTACAACACCACTAAATTCAACTTCAAAATTACATGTGGCAAGTAGCAAACAAGCACACCAGAAATAAAGCAGTTAATTATTCAAACTAAAATTCTGTTTGAAGTAACAGTAAGAAAGCCCAGTGTTGACAACTAAGAATTCTAGCATCAAGTGTTGCCAAACTGAACCTGTAAAAACTGACATGGACTCACTTGGAAATATTAAACAACAAGATATTTCAGCAACTGTGCCATATAGTTTGGTGTTGAGATTCACAAAAAGTAGGTAAAGTTCAGTTGAGAAGTAGGAATAAGATGGTTTTCACAACACCTAACTTTAGATGTCTACTCTTCATTTGTCTCCATCTACAACTCATCTGCTCATTTTCACTATGGCTATATAAATATACTGAGATGTGAACATTTGTGCAAAAGCTTCTGAAGTTATCAAGAGATGAAGGCAAAAAATTTCAAGGGCAGCAGGGAAGAGCATTGGTAGAACGTGAATGCTTGGGATTAACATTTGGAGTCCTTTCTTCTAAAGGAGAAAAATTATGTTTTATATAAAATACTTGTAATTTAACCATCAATGTAAATCAGATCCTCCAAGGTGGGATAGTATTTTTATTATGCCATTTCTTCCCATACATAACTGGCTCATGCAATATTGGGACATTCACACTCACACAAAGGCCTGAAGGTGTTCATCCTTTCTGATGGGGCATAACTGGCCCAACTGCACTGGTAGGAAAGGCAGCTGTCCTGTTTTAGAAAGTGCCACAAACAATCAAAAATACACAAACTGCCCTCAGACTCATTTCTGGAGCCTTGCACCAGAGGACTTTGCATGATCCACTGTGTTTAACTGTTCCCTCCCCAGGGGAGGTACCTGGGCACTCCCATCTGAACATGAATATCTTGAACTTTATGTTATGCAGGCTTCCCTCACCCCCAAACCTGAGATCACTGCTTTGACCAATGGGCATTGAAATCACAACAATCAAATCTTGTCACCTTGATCCACTGATGGGCATTTCTTCTTCACTATCTACTCTTATCCTTTCATTTTCTTTATTTTCCTTAAACATTTTCTTAAGTGACATCTTTACACTTCTATATTGTTTCATTTCTACACATAATAACCAAAATGGCTGAAAACATCCTTCTCACTGCAATCAAATTGTTCTAAAATAAACCTGCCATGTACACACAAGATAATTGGTCATTGTCATTTCACTCTAATCTGCTAGAAGGGATCTACTACTAACAAGAGCCTCAGTTATCTTGCCTTCAGGAGTGGGTTGTAACAATCTGCAAGCTAAACCTCCTTTGGCCCAACCCGACCTTATTCTCTTTTGTCCTACCCTTTGTCTCTGGGGGAAAGGGACCAAACCCTCATCCCACCACAACCTTATTTCAGGGAGTTGTAGGGAGTGATAAGGTCTCCCTTCAGTCTCCTTTACTAAAGAGAAAACGTATTTTTAACACATAAACGTATTCTTCATAACTACACTCAGAGCATGAAAATTCTGGTTTTAATTTATATAAGTTGAAATGTTTGGCAAATTTGTGCTGCTTAGAACAGGATCTCAATATAGTTCTAGATCAAGTCTCTGGTTTAGATCTAGAATGAATTCTAAATCAGCAGATTTTTTTTTGGTTCTTAAAACGGTATATCTTAATATTTACTAGATATATGAGCTAAATACTTTTTTTTGTTTTTTTTTTTTTTTTTAAGCTCAGAATAAAGTTACTCTGCACTATCTGCCTACAGATTAAACAAACATAAGCCACGGGTGCCAAATTGTTCTTCAGAGGAAAAAATAAAAGATTATATTTACTGTGTAAATAATAAAATACTACAAATCTATTTATATTTATATATAAACTATGGGTATACTCATATATACACACATATGCATATTTATACAAACAAATACATGAAAAAATGAACACCATAAATAGCAAAAGAATTAACAGCCCTATTTTCTTGATTTTTTCTTGGATTTTCTAATGGAATCATGCATTAATATTTTCATGAACTGCCATTTGCCCAGAGTTTCTGGAAATGCAACTGATATCAACAAAAATGGAGTTGATGCTCCCAGATATAGTAGTATTCCTTGTACTAATATATCTATTTATTACAACTCTGGATCTCTTATGGAGTACAGTTATGCAGATAGAATTCTTTCTAAAACACACAGATTTACAATTTGGTTGCACAAGTCAGGAAAAAAAGAACCAACGTCATAGCATCACATTTATTACACTGTTCTTCTCTGAGAAGTGTTCATGTTCATGACTTGAGAGGTCATATGCTCTTCTCAAGCCAAAATAGGTCATCTAAAACCAGCTAATCAAAACATTTGTTTCTGTGAAAATGAGTCTGATGTCAATCTATGCTGAGATCCATAGCACTGCAACTACAAAAATGAAGAAAAACTAACTCCTTGTAATCCTGAAAGAAGAAGCACAACTTCAAATCTTTCTGAGGCAGTATCCTTCCCTGCTCCAGTTATGGAAATCTGGGAATCAGGCATCCAGTGTTACACCATAAACCACATAATAAAACCTCTGTCTCAACCTGACCAGGTACGCCAGAACTCAAGCTCTCAGCAACACATTCCATTTTTCTGGTTTCCTCTCCCTTCTACTAATTTGTGAATTGCATAGCTCAGAGGAGGCATTATGTGATGGTACCCTGAGGATAAACCTGAGAAAGATCCAAGTTTAAATACGTTAATTCTGGCACAGAAAAGGCATAGCATTCAACTCAATACACCCAAGAGCAAAATTATTGAGCAGCATAGTATTTTGAATGAGAAATCAAAAAGATTTCTCTTAGAAGAGAGAGCAATTGGCAAGATTCCTTTATCATCTTAAGTATACTGTCAGTTTTATCACCCTTATAAATTGAGCTGCAACTCTTAAAACATTAAAAGTTTTCCTAGTAATTTTCCTACTTTGATGACTGATTTAAATGCTGATCAGTAGGATAATTATGTTTTTAACCTAAGACTTTCCAGGAATTCTTTCAGAGATGTTTTATACATATATATATATA
The DNA here is from genome assembly GCF_029582105.1 of Oenanthe melanoleuca. Lineage (NCBI taxonomy): Eukaryota > Metazoa > Chordata > Aves > Passeriformes > Muscicapidae > Oenanthe > Oenanthe melanoleuca. The sequence goes on from NC_079333.1 coordinate 101,874,812, forward strand.
TATTTCATGTGTGTGTGTTTGTGTGTGTGTGCATGCACAGAAGGATTTCAGAAATTAGAAAAAAAAAATTCTATAGAACTACTTCTTTATTCTAATCAGGAACAATATGCAGTAAAGGAATTTAAAGGTTCATTGCAATTAACAGGACATGCAGATGCACCTTATAATTTACTTTACCATCTCTTTTTGACCTGCTAGAACTTCTATTATAAATAATACCCTTCAAGACAAGTGTTATGCAAGACACTAAAACAAAGTGCTTTGTGTTAGCTGAACTGGTAAATTGAATTAAAAGTTTTAACTCAATGACTGATTACACCTTTTGAACAAACTGATTTCTATCAACATAATTACCTTTGGAACAACAGATACATGTAATTTCTAGGTGTTTAAATTCATGGTGGCAATTAAAAATTAACAGTTAGTTGTTACTTAGGGAGTATGGGCTTTCAAATCCAAGCCTAAACCAGGAGTAAGGAACATGAACCACCAGACAACTCAGATATGGAGAGAGCAAGAGAAAGCAGTGGGAGTACAACTTGCTGAAGAGGCAGGTGACTGAGGATATAATATATATAATATATATATATATAATTCCAGCAGCTGGCCCTATGGAGCCAAGCAGATCTACCTTCTGCACAGGTCTTCAAGCTTATCCTTAAAAACCAACCAAAGTTGCAAAAAAAGCTTTTAAGCTACTTCTCTGTTGGCAAAAGGTTTATTTCATTAACCCTGAAATATACCCATTTTGACTGATGGAAAATTATCAAACTATAGCAGAGAAACACAGAATTTCATATGCAACATTTTGTCTTCTACAAAACTGCTATTCTTAGGTACATCACTTTGTATTTTCCATAGTGAAACATAGCAGATTTCTGTTTGTATTTCTAAATTCATAAGATCCCTTCATCAACTACTCTGAATGCACATCTTTTTATAGGAATCTTACACACATTATAGTTTCGGAAGCAAATGCATCTATATTCAGCTTTTAATACTAAGTAGTAAATTATTATTTTTCCTAATTGCATTTTCAATATATGATAATTCATAGAGTAGGGATTAGATTTCCTACCATTATTAAACTGAATCAATAACGAATTCTTATGGTAGACCACAAAAGACCACGGAAATTTTTTTTTTTCTCAAACCACCATTAATTTAGTTATATTTGGTAGCTACTACATAAACATATCAGTAAACTTGTATTTTCATGTGCAATGTTGAGAAACCACATGAAATATATATTGCAGCTCAAGTATTTTCTCCATGGTCAACAATGTAATAGCAACACCATAGCAACCCGTAAATAATTAGTGAACACATCAGATGTTTAGAGTTTGTAACTGCACACAGTGATGTTGGATTTATTTGTGAAGTGTCAGCTATAGAAATAAAATATACAACCACAGGAGTAGGACAGATCTGCACTCGTGACTCATATTGCCATCTGGAAATCTAATAATATTTTGGTGCCTTTTCACTTTTTAACATTCAGTTGTCGATTCTGTATTCATTGTATTTCTAAGATTAGGAATTAATGTGTTTAATAGCTTCTACTGAGAATATAAGAGACCACCAAAATAGTAACAAAAATGTAGAGACAATATTTACTGAAAAAAATTATTTTTCATTTTTTCTCTAAAGAATGGTTAAATATGCTTCATTAGGGTAAGGAACTTTAAATAAGTGAAATTAAAATAACACATAAACTTTAGAAAATTAATTTAGATGTAAATACTAAACAGTAAAAAGTTTAGCTAAGATATTTGTAAACACAATACAAATTTATGCCAGTAATTCTTTTCTAGTGATTCATTGCAAAAAATCTGAACAGTCAAAAAAAATTCAGATAAATTCAATATGCAGCTAATTATGTGCTGGAAAGAAAAAATATATTTATTGACATAACTGTCATAAAATCTCTTCATCCTAAACCAGTTTTTAAACTGCAACTTGAAGCTAATCACAGCCTTCAATATGCTGAGTGTTCAAGTAAAGGAAAACAATCATTTGCAGCTACTGTGTTATGGAAGAAAAAGAACACCTTAGTAAAGATACTCTGTGAAAAATATTTAAAAAGTATATTTATAACAATTAATTTTTATTTAGAATAGAAAGCTTGTATTTTTGTATTCAGGAAAGTACTTGGAAGTATTCTGGTAAACTGCCTTTGTTCTGTCATTCTTTCCATAATTACTTCAAATTCGCTTGGGTAGAGATCTGAACAGGCAGTCTGCAGGTTCAAACTCATTAAAAGTGTAAATGTATTTGCAGCTAAAATAATGAAAAATTCTCTGCCATTCAACTGAACCCAATTTTAACAAATGTCAGATCGTGATGAATAACAAACCCCAAACCGATTACTTCTGAAACACTGAAGGAATCTATTTCCTGAGCATCTGTTTTCAGAAACTACACAAGAAAGTTTTAGCAAAAGTGAAAAATAAAACCAACCAGCACTACTGTTACAAGTCTCTCAAGAGCCTCATTTATGAGCCATCCCTTTCTCAAGCTCCTATGTGAGATGTTGCTTCTCCTCCTGTTCCCTTGGCTATCCCTGCCTGGCCCACGTGCTGCAGAAAGAGCAGCAGCAAGCTGCAGCCGCAGCCCTGGGGCTTGCTGCTCTCTGTGGCCCTAAGGGCAACCCACCACATCCCTAAATCATCCAAAACTCAGATGTCCCAGTGGCACGTCTCAGAGCAGACACAGCATGATGTAGCCTGATGTGTCTCAGGGGATAAAAAGGCAGAGCAAACTTCTGTTTGGTGAAATTTAGAAGATTCAGTATTTAAAATGATTGCTGGACTATGAAGAGGGAGACACAGACACCTTGTATTTCCCCTCTTTTGACTGGGTTTAGCAGCACCTATTCAGACAGTCTTTGTGACTGTCAAGGAAGACTTCTCCAAAGTCTCTGTTTCAGAGTAATGCTGTACTAGAGAACAAATTCCAACTTTTCCAAAACATGTCTTTTGTAAAATGTTAACAAAAACTCAATTAAATTCCCAATTTGCTAACTACCAGTGTATCAGACTTTCAATCAAGTTCCACTTTATTCAACTGCCTGGTCCATTTCAAAGTTTTCAGTAAGATAAAATGACTAGATGTGCTAAAATTACATTCTCATCTAATTCTTAACTGGATGGATTAGACTGTAAGATACAGAAATTTTAAACAGTGAATTTAAACTTCTACAGCTTTGAAACTCTTAGATAAAGGCAAGTAGAAGATAACATCCTACGCAAACATAACTCAAGCTTAACCTCTTGATCCTCAGTACCAAAGAAAGGAAATTCAAAGTCAATTTTAAGTCTGTGCTTTGCCTGGGATCAGCATTTGACCTTTTAAAACTGAAAACCAGCTCCTTTTTAGTGAAGAGCAGTACAGGATCCTCAAAGTGTTTTGAGATTTAGTTTGTTTTCTTCTCTGTTTTTAATTAAGTTGACCTTTTGCGGTCCAAATAATTCTTATTCATTAAAACTGCCAGTCTATCACTGAGATTAATATTAGCATTTAGTGATCCTTTGATCAGTTTCAATAATTTATAAAATATCATGATTTTGATCTGGTTTACAATTCTTATTATTCAGGTTGTTTAATATTTATTACAAATTATTTATAAAACTGAACATAGTGAAGCCTTTCGAATTATATCCTAAATCTTTCCTTTTCAGGTCAATTTGAAACAACGGGGTTCGTGGTGGTTACAGGAAATATTTTGAATTTACAGGGTCTTTATCAATGCAGTGATGGTATTATAAATAAATAGCAGACCATTTAACCATACAACCTCAGGAAAACTGACAAAGCAATTTTGGAGAATTTATCCTCCCCTCCCCAAAATATATTTATGTGAAAAATGTCCAAGTGTTTCAGAAAAGCCCAACAGGGAGCCGTCAGCCTTGGGAACAGGAGATGGTGGTTAAGGGGAACACTGAAGACTGGCCATTTTCTTTATTCCATTCACCTCATACTCTCTCAGGATCCACAGACATTAGGTTAAGAATTCTATAGGGCTGAGACATGATATCTTCCTCCATACCCTTCTGTGCCCAGCACATCTCAAGACATTCAGAAACCATAGTGTAAATCTTCAATCCATTTTACCATCTCTTACATTTCCAACAAGTGATCTTCCCTTCTAGTTCTGAGGAATTAGGTCATTAGCATTTTGTTCCACTTTCAGTTTACCCATCAGTTCAACTTTGTAAACCTCAGTCATATCCCACCTGAGATTTCTCTCCAGATTGAAGAACCCTTCTTAGTCTCTCCTCACAGTGCAGCCACTTCAAACCTTGGCTCATTTTATCTGTCTCCCCCCATGAGAACTTTCTGTGTGCCCTTTACATCCTTTGACATGCACAGAGATCTGCACACAGTAACCAACAGAGTATGCCACAATGCCTGACATCGCCAAAACAGCATTTTTTGTTGTTTTTAATACCCTTACTGATGAAGTCTAAAATATGATGTCTTTTTCTTTTGCTTTCACCCCATCTTGTGCCTGTAAACACTGTCAGCAATAAGGTCAGGATTGCTATCTGGAGTTGGAACAAGCTCAGCATCATTTAAGTATGGGATAGTTTATTTTTCTGAAATACTCCTTGCCTCACATTTGTCTCTGATCAAGATCATCTGCCACTTGTTGCCCATCTGCTCAGTTTTGGAGTTCCCACTATCAATTCAGCCTTTGACTACCTGAGGCATAATGTCATTGGCATTCTTGGAAATGTCACCATACACCTCATGTCTCCAACAAATTTCTCGCACCTTCTAAAAATATCTATATCACTTTCTGTTACTCATGTAATTGCTTCCCACCTCCCCTCAGCCCCTACTGATCTTTGAATTCAGCTTCAAAAATATGTCTAGAATGGACTGTCAATGCCCCACATAAAAGTTCAATGCTTCATGTAAAACTGTGCAGGATTATCAAAATCTATTCCTTTCATTTGGATAAGCAAATAGCAAAAACAGAGCTTACAATGTATAAAGTTTCCTTGCCAAATAATGCTTAGCAGCATTACACTCAAATCTGAAATCACTAACAGATTTCATTTCTGGAATCCATTCAATTGCTAATTTCTTGCCACTTTATCTTGAGATCTGCTGAGCAAAAAAAAATGTAATAGGAAACAAAATTTCAGTTGATCACTACTCTGAGCTACTGAGAATTAACTTCAAAGTAGAGCATAATGTATTAACTACAAAGAATAAAACTTGAAACATTAAAAGTTTAGAGCCAGTTTTCTTTTCTGATTTGCAGAAGGTTCTAAATGTTGATATCTATTTTTTTTAAAATTATTATATGAAAATGCATTATACTAGTCTGCTCGTCCTTCAGTAACACCCTCGTTAAGTACAGTTTTAAAATGTACTACTATTTTCTCATTCTCAAAATTGACTTTAAAAAATCTTAGAACCTCCTCCATATTAATAACATTATTTTAACTATGAAAATTTAATTTTTAGGAAACATAGACAGAAATAAAAGGACCAGTGCAACTTATGTGAGTCAAAATATAAGCATTCTGACTTTGCAGGTGATTTTTTTTTTTTTTAATAATCTATTAAAGCTATTCTGAAAAGGAGAAATCAAAATATGTGAATTGACCCATTTCTATTGTAATTTATATTCTACTGATATACTTAAATTTGACCAACACATGCATTGGGCAATGTCATGACTATATTAGCTCTTTGAACTGTAAGTAGAGGTCACTTCCTTCAACTTTTGTTTGTCTCATGTTTTGATCTTATGGATAAATTAAAGCTCTTTGGATGACATGGGTTTCAAGTTTTAAAAAGACATAATCTGACTGTACCCAAAACCAAATCAGGACAAATAATGAAAAACTAAAAGATGTCAAAGCATAAGAGTTATGCAAATCTCACGACACCACGGCTATATAAAGAATGTGCAGCTGATAAGCCTATTGTCTTTTCATGCCCAGGTTCATCAATAATTGAGATCTACCTAGAACACATCACTTCTTGTGATGAAACCTGTCAACTAGGTTTCTTTCCTTTGAAAATCCACTCTAGAAGAGTAAAATGATGAAAAAAAACAAAACAAAACAAAACACCACATGTGTGGTGGCAGAAGCTAGGGTAGGTTGTGTTTCCAAGACCTGGAAGCACAAAGCATTCCCTGGCTCTGACACAGCCAAGAAGACTGGGAGGTGAATAGAAGCATCTGATGCACATAAGTCTCACTAAAGCACACCAGGAACATTTACATCAGTTTAACAAAATGCTATCTGTATTCATCCTGGTGATTGTGTGCTATTATTCACACAAAGTTCACTAACTGAGGTCTCTGCAATCATTTTCCTCTAAATTACACAAGCTGTCATTCCAGAGGAAAACAAACCAATCAGTCAACATACTAAACAGAACAAAAGGAGGAATCCATGTGCAAGTGTTTATTTAAGAACCTTCATCTAGGGAACAAAACTGGATTATTCCCACTTAAGAAATCCTAGGCTTCCTTAAAATGTAGAATGTGCCAAGGAATTCTATGTAATATTCTAACACTGCATTGAGCCAAAAGAAAATTCAGTTAGACATTTGTACTGATAAATGAAGGGATGAACAAAAACAATCTTAACCAGAACAGGAACATATTTTATGTCCTCAGACAAAGCTCAACCACCAATCTCTTTCTTCTGTGTTGCCAAAGCAGATTACAGGGCTGTTAAAATGAAGTGTTATTGTTTTGTAAGTGTTTGCACTTACTTAACAAGTTAATGCTTGGAAACACAGATGGGTTTCCAATGTACAAAAGAACAGCTTTTTATGTGACAAATAAAGGTCAAGGACTCCCTTGTGTAACAAATAACAATACCATCAACACCTGGAAATACAGCAGAAAGAATTATTGAAAACATCCCTGAAGCTTCTGACAGCTGTAGATTACTTGTTGCATCTCCTTCTTTTAACACAATCATTTAGGCTGGAAAAGACCTTCACGATCATTGAGTCCAACCCTTAACCCAGCACTCCCACCCCTAAACTATGTCCTTAAGTGACACATCCACATGTCTTTTAAATACTACTGAGAAACCTTATAGCACTTTTCAGTACCTAAAGGGGAACTGCAAAAAAGGGACTTTTCCCAAGGGCATGTTCCATAGGACAAGGGAGAATTACTTTAAGATAAAAGAGTGTTTAGATTATATATTAAGAAGAAATTATTTGCTTCTGAATTGTGAGGCACTGATACAGGTTGTCCAGAGATACTGTGGAGTTCAAAACACTGAAAGTTTTCAAAGCCAGGCTGGATGAGGCTCTGAGAAATCTGATCTAGTAGAAAGTTCACTGTCTATGCCAGCAGGGTTGGAGCTCAATGAACTTTAAAGTTCCCTTCCAACCTTAACCATTTTATGATTCTATGGTGACTCAACCGCTTCCTTGGGCAGCCTCTTCCAAGGACTGACCACATGTTCCAGGTGAAATTTAATAATGATTAGAGTCAATAGTAACCCTTCAGGACAGCCCCTTATGATGCTAATAGATGTTTTCACAGCTTTTTCTGCCCCCATGGCTCTGAAAAAATAGTGATACTGACACAATAGAAGTAAAAAAAAAAAAAAAAAAAAAAAAAAGAACACTTGCACACTACCATGCATCTCTATAAGGAATATGCTAGGATTTAACAAAAACATGCATGAAGATCTACTGGTATTTTCTACTCTATTTGAAAACAGAATGGCGTATCCACTTAGGCCTAGCAACTAATAAAAGCTATCTTAACAGCAACATTTTGTTTTTACGTTGGAAATTCTCTTTTAAAGCTACAAAGCTATTTTTGTATTATTTGTAACTCAAACACTCTAGCTTTCTGAGCTGAGAAAAACATTCTCTATGAGAAAAACAAATTGATCTAAAATTGATCATAAATAATATTAAATTGATAAATCCATTTTTTAATCCAGCCCATGAAATATAGATGTTAATTGCATTGATTTTGGTAGATGAACTAGATTAAGATTATCTGTATAAATCAACCAAGGTATTATTAGTATTAGAGAGATGTGCTTTAATATTACACAATCAAACAGAAAGATTATAAACCAGTTGTAAATTCTGTACTGTTCTACTTTAAAATTGAGCAGTTATGTATGCTTGTTTCATTTTTTTGAACATTGGGAGTTAAAATATAAAAATATGGAGTTTGAAGGGAGTGGTAGTCACTGACCAGAGTAGGTCGAAAAGAATTAAACATATTATAGTCAATGAACAATTTATAGGATGTAAAATTTAATTACTGACAATTCCTTTAATACTTGGAAATTCTAGACGTTGAGACCACCTTTGAAATTTCAAGATAGAATCAAATCTAAAATATTTAAAAATAATTTCACAATATTTTTACCCTCTTTTAACCTACCTCTTTTTTTTCTCTACCAACTGTCTGCAGATCTCCTTCCACCGGTTATTCAAACTTTCCAGTTGTTCCTTCAGCACCTTGGCATCTGCCGTTGATGACTGCTCAATAATCTCTTCACCAGTTGCATTCAATGTTTTGACAACAGCTTGCTGCTTCCCAATGCCATCCTGAAGCTCCTGCAAAATACCCAACACATTCACATGTTCATAAGGAAGTTAAGCATGAAAAAAATGCTTCATCACATACTGGCCAGATGGAAAAGGGTGAAAAGTTTTGCTCTCCTCTGAATTCCAAATGAAAAATACAAGATGAGTAGACATAAAGACATCTCATCATTTTGTAACAGGAACCTTCCAGTACATCTCTGCAGCCTTTTATCCTCTCCTGTATTGCTGTCTACTGGAGAGCATTACAGTAATATTCTGCATATCAATTAATAAGTAAAAAACTTGTGAACGAATGTACTTCTGCACTGCCAAAGGTATATATCACATTTAGTGCCTACAAAGCATTGTAAGATTTCAGCTACAAAATGTGTGAAGTTCTTATTGGCTGTAAACCCAAATAAGCAATGTCAGGAATGCAGAGACTGTAAAATTTTTGAATCCATTAAAGAACACCTTTTTCTCCAATTTTGAGAAGCCTAATAACTCGTATATTTTTTTGTTTGGTTTTGATTGATTGGTTGGTTTTTGGTTTTGCTTTGGGGTTTTTTGGGGGAGGGAGGTTGATTTTGTTGTTGTTGCAGTTGGTTTTTAGGTTTGGTTTGGAGTTTGTTGTTTGTTGGTTGGTTCTGTTCTTTTTTTTTTAAGCAGGATTTGGGGGGAGCTACACTTCTAAGAAAAAAGTATTGCAGGTTTTCTACTTACACACAGAATTAAAACCTACTGAAGGATAAGCAATATGAGCCATGCTCAAGTTTTAATAAATGCTTTGGGATACATTTTTCTATATCTTTTATGATAAAATATTTTTCCTGCAGTATTCCTGTAGTTACTTTTTCTCATGTTTAAAAACAACACAATTCTGAATCTGTAGCTTGGATTGTAACACTGTATGCCTGTTGAAGCAAGTTCATATTTATAAATAATCAATCTTTTCATATTTTTAGTCATCAGTAGAGCATGTGTATTTTTCCCTTGAATTCCTCAGAATCACAAGCAAAAAAGAGCAAAATAATTTTCAACACTTTACTGGCAAAATAAGCAGGAACTGAAATAACATCAACAATCTACACTGTAGCATTCATACTTATGACAAATTTTCACAACCTCAGGAAGTCTGTCTGAATCCTATCTAAATACAAAGGCTTTCCAGTAAAATGCTGAATCTAATTTTTCTGGATGAAACCAAATACTTCAGTATATCATACTCCAGGAGAAAATCATATGTCTACTTTCTCTTTCTAAATGCATAGCATAAATTGCAGAGCAAGTCAGTAAACCTGTATACCAACATTAAATAAAATTTGCCCGTGAAACAGTTAAAACTGGCAGGATACAACTTTCCAGGAGTGTGAAAGATGAACACGACTACTCCTTTTGTTTTTTTTTAATACATATCTTTGTCATGAGGTTATGATTGAAATTCACAAACTGAACCATTCTGGAGGTTTACTTGTTCTAACATGATCAAACTCAGTTGCCAGCTACTAATTCATTAAAGTGCATTGAGTTGAATGCTCTGTCTCATCTTTTGCACAAATTTTTCAGGGACAGCTTGAACACACCACCAGCAGAGCCTGGGGCACAGGGGTCCATGTCAGCAGGTCACTGTGGTGTTTACCCACAGTCCTGGACAAGGAGTCGTAGCTGAACCAGAGGTTTGCACTATTGAGATTTAGATTATTTTTACTACACTTCCTGTTTGGTCTGCTTACAGTTTCTTTTAGGTTGTCACAAGATACATACACTCCCCCATCCCCAAATTATTACTTTCTTAGATTCCTCTCAGTAAAAACTGTTCTGCTCGTTGTTTTTTTTTTTTTTTTTTTTGTTTTGGGTTTGGTTTTTTTTTTCCCCCATACTATTTTAAAGCCCCAGAGTTTTAGAATAAGAAGTAGCTGTGATGAGCATAATGTGGCAGTAATCTGCATCCCATTTTATTATGTTTTGGTAGGATGAGGAATGTTTTTCTGCAGGATCCTTGCAAGCCACAAGTCCAGTCATGTTGCCTCAAGCATCCTGCTGCCCCACACACTGTTCCAGCACACATTCTTTGCCTGTGGAATGTGTGAGGTTTTTAAGACACCTTTGTAGCAGAAACTGCAAGATTTTCTAAGACCCAGAAGAGACACATAAAAGCCTCTTACTTTGAGGTGTAAGATTTTATTTTCTTTCTGTGATGCACATTAATACAACAATACCTGGCCCAGCTTTTGACTATTATTGTCAGGTACATGATTTCACTATTAAAAATAAATAGCAGCAATAGCTAGGTCATTTGTCTAAATGCAAATATCGTCTACTCTTGCAAGTCTGAATTGGTCTTTCCACTAAACACTTCTCTTTTGGTAATGCCCAGCTTAAAATGAGTACCTAGTTTTAGCACATATTCACTGTATTTCACATTGATTTTAGCACTAGAGCCTTTACATTGTGCAGTAGGGAGCATTACATGGGTTAATCATTACAATGTATAGCTTAAGAAAAAATATATTAGAGTAAGTGGCTTATTTCCAGCCAGGCACTTGAGATCTTTGAGCTACTGCATGCATCTGTGTGAAGCTAAGATCCATACCACTTACTGAAAAAAACAACTCAGAACAAAGCTTCTACTTATATGCAGAGGCCCATTCATTTGGAATAGGAGATCAAAGCAAGGAGAACAAAGAAGGGAAATTCTACTTCTGGAACTCAGGAGGTTTTAGAAGAAAAATTTGTAGAAATTACTTGTTATCTACTTATACTTAGCATCCACTTTTCTAAATGACAGAAGCAACAACCAGTCAGTAAACTACTATAAAGTGAAATGCTAAGTAAAAGCTCATTCAAATACTCTGAGCCTTTTTCCTGTGCTCAAAGCAACTTAAATTAGGTTTTCTCCCTCCCCCAGCATACACAAACACAAAAGAGCAACTACTACAAGATTTCCACACTTATTTCAATTGACACAGAGTTAAACAAAGGAATTTTCTCATTTATCCAGCGACATATTATGTAACAGGCCTTACTTACAAAGTAAAAGAGAAAATAGCTCAATGGCAGAGGTGGTCTTAGAACTTAAGGTCCCTTATGCTGGAATGAGAACCTTGCACAGTATGTGTAGGAAGAAGTGTGAACTTCCACTAGAACATGAGAGAAGCCTTCTAGCCATCTGCATTTCAGATCACCATAAAGAACTCAATCTGAGATGATTTTTTTCCCAAGTACTCTAAGCATTTAACACTTTCACATAATTAAACAGAAACACATGTGCTGATGAAGTTTGCCTGGATTCCACAGCCCATGAAAAAGATTTTTGTTGGTAATGGATACTGCACAAAGCACATCCTCCCATGAAGACATCAACATATTTTTTAAAAAATTTTTTTATGAAGAAGATGAAAGGTTTTTTACCCGTTTTACTCAAAGCCACATTTTCATATGTTCATCCCAGAGTTATTACCACAAAAATGCTTTTCACAACTTATATTAGTATTTAAAGCTTGCCAGCAGCTATAGTTTCCTATTAACATCCCCCTCCACCCTTGCCACCCACCTGCCTGAGGGTAAAGTGCTGGGAGCCTGCACAACCTTGCCTCCCATGGCCTCATGGTTTATGGTTCTCCAGAGAGAATATTGACTGTGAGTGTTTCAGGCACCTTCACTTGAACTTCCACCTCTTCATATAGAAATGACAAAGCAAAAGGGCACAGTGCCCTTTGGATTCCCAGCTTACTCAGAAGCCACTGGAGATACTTACACTTGCAGTTATACAGTTTCTAATCATTTTATGAACAGAGTGAGCCAACAAATTTAATTAAAATTATTTTTTTATGCGTCTCTGGAAATATTCAAGGTCAGGTTGGACGGGGCTCTGAGTTACCTGCTCTAGTGGAAGATGTCTCTGCTCATTTCAGGGACATTGGGCTAGGTGAACCTTAAAGGTCCCTTCCAACCAAACTGTTCTATGATTCTATATTCTCACACACAATTTTTAGTAAGATACATTTATGCATTATTTGTTTTAAACATGGTGCATTTTTATCTACTGAGAGAACAAGAAGCTATTAGAAATACCCATCACTTTAATTTTTCTTTCTTGCGATTCCCAAGTATAAGAAGGAAATGGCCAACCATTAAATTAAGGTTTAAATAATCTCTCAGATTAAAAATTGCAGAAAGAGTATATTAAAGGACTTCTACCTCTCATACAGAGGGTTTTACACTTTGATAATGATTTCAACTAATTAAGGATAATAACATAAAACAGCCAAAGCAGTCTTATGATGCATCTTTGATTAAGTCACTTTCTTTTTATTTTCCAAGATTTAAGTAAAATGAAGAATTATATATGCTTTTTCAGAAAATTTCCAAGTGGAATGCAAAAAAATTTGGATTAGCACAGGGAAAAATATTCACCAAATTCAAAATAGCTGTCTCTACAATAGCAGGGGACTTGCCCACAATCAGCCTGAGAACCTGGTCTCATTCACTACTGGTATTAATTTTAGTTTTCATTTGCACTTTCTAGAAACAACTGCCTAATGACAACCAAGAACTGCTGCTTTATGACATATATTTAATCCAACATAAGGAAAAAAGAAGTGAGGAAAGAAATGAAAAAAGTGGAAAGATAAGTTCTCAAAGGAGTTAACTTGACATTTGCAGCATTACTTCTAATGTCCCCAAGTGTGTGAAGAACACTGTTTCATTTGTACCTCCAAACATTCACAGGTTTCTGCATCCATATTATCATATTGCAATCAAGCTTGTAAAGCTGTTCTTAATGTAATTATTAAGGAAATCACAGACGCTTGTGGCTAACTAGTTGAAGTTGTTCACCATTATGCTTTAGGAAATACTTTTCAAATATATTGTGTGATGTTTTCCTAAGAAAATTAAAGGTCTGGGAGACCCTAAATCTACAGGCATTCCTAGTACTATCTTGGCAAGAGCTTTCAGTTTATGTCCTAAATATGAGGTAGGAATCTTCCAAAAAGGAGAGAGAACAAGAATATGAATCATGGCATGGTTTCAACTGGAAGTGACCTTAAAGATGAACTCGTTCCAACTCCTTTCCATAGGCAGTGACACCCTGCCCTAGACCAGATTGCTCAAAGCCCCATCCAACCTGGCCTTGAAATCTTCCAGGGGTGGAGAATCCACAGCTTCTCTGGGCAACCTGTTCCAGTGCCTCGCCACCCTCACAGTATAGAATTTCTCTCAAATATCCAATTTCAATCTTCTCTCAGTTTGAAGCCATCCCCCCACGTCCTGTCATTACATACTATTGTAAAAAATCCTTCTCTTGTAAGTTCCCTTAAGGTACTGAAAGGCCACAGTAAGGTCATTCTGGAGCCTTCTCTTCTCCAGGCTGAACAATTCCAATTCCCTCAGCCTTTCTAAGGGAATACCTAACAGTGAAATAAGTCTGTCTTCCCTCTCATCAGATTTTCTTCCCATGCTGCTTTTCCTTTTATTATTTTCATTTGAATTTTCCAGGGGTTTTATTATGGGTTGTCATTTTATTTCTTTCTCTATTTTTTTTTTTTAACCTTCTGCTTATCAGTCCCGTGGATTGCCGTCCCCTAACTACAGCCAAAGATTGTGGATTTAGATTAACTAAAAAATGCTTTACAGGGGATCTTAGAGCTAATCCTATTCAAAAGCTTGCTGCAAATCACTGCAGAGAAATACTTTGTGTTTTGCAAGTTGCCTTCCTTACACTTTTGGACTTCTACCCATGTAAGTTTGCTTTCAAAGTTATACAACTCTTTTTCTTTTAATATTCTTTCACAAGACATTTATTTTTAAGAAACTGGATAATTCAAGGATAATTCAAAGGAACTTTCTCCTAGACATGGACAACCAGTATATGCTTTGAAGTCAGGTTTTTGATAGCACCCACAATGATGCTCAGATTAATGACATTTAAGAGTTACACTGCACACATTTCTATACAACTGTGCACAAGAAATTTGGAGACACTTTCATGTATCAAAGTCCAGTAAAGAACAGTTTAGGATATCTAGAGGTGTCTTTACTTCATGTGGGCCAGGCTGATGCTTTGGGAATCATCTTGTAGCATACACGTTTCAAAAGCAGCAAGGTATCCCTATTGATTCAGAGTATTTTACCTAAATAATAAAATGAATGTGAACAATATGCCCAACAAAATGGTTTCTTACTGATATTTGATTCCCTTCTTGAAGCCCTGACTGTGCCTTCTTTTTTGTTTAGACTGCTGCCCATAGCCTTAACTTGCCATGAATAAATAAAACTAACAAAACTCTCATATTTTGGTAAATCCCATCCCATAACAGAGAGTTTTATCAACTGCATAAGAAATATGTAAGTATAAAAAGGGTCTTAGCTTAAGACAATTTAATGGGCAGAGACTCTGAAGTAAGTTACCTCCCCCTTCTTTTCAGCCTCTACTGCATAAACAGTATATTATATAAAAAGTTATGGAGCTTTGGGTTTTTAGGACTTTTTAACTTAAGCATCGTAGTTTTTTGATCTTTTTTAGTGGATGCTTGTTAACTGCTCAAGATCTGTATTGTGATAGTATCCTACACATTTGCTTAATCAACCATCACCAATATTATGAAGAGTTAAGTACAGTTTATGCTGGTTTTCCCAAAGAAACTAGATTTAAACTTTTTTGCAGACAAAGAGAAATAACTTGTATAGTTGATTAAAGAATCTACCAAGTAATTTCAAATATATTATATCATCACGTTTCTAGTTGCCACTTTTTATCCTGATGCCTTTCACAATGCTCATGACAACTGACTAAGCAATATGAAAAAAAAAATAAAAATTATTTGCTTAGATAGATTGCTAATATAAATTCAAACACACACACACAAAGAGAAAAAAAAAAATTGAGTGGGTAACAATTTTAAATAAATCCTTTTAAAATTTGATTTTTTTCCCCATATATTTCAAATTAAAGATTCATCAGAAGATTTACCCTTGTACATAAGAAGGTACCTGAATGGCACAAATTTGCTTTATTTGTTATTTCTCAGTTACCTTGACCATATATCTCTTTTTGCAACCTCATTTCCTCTTGTCATTAACAGAAATAGCATTTTACAGATAAACTTAATCAGAAACTATTCTATGAGCAATCTTGGGAATACTTTGCTCTTTTCATTGTGGTAGACAAATGTACTTAAGAATAATTTATTGTTATGGGAAAGCCCTGCAGCAACATGAAGAAATAACACAAACTAGCTAATTTCTGTCAGGAAAATTGATGGTCACAAAATGTTTTAAGATAAAAATAATATATTGCCTCTCCTTCATGCAGTATAAGGTACAGATCCAAAAAGCACTTAAAGGTACTATTCTCCACTTTAAGAAAACTATAGTCCTAAATTCAACATTTATGTTCTAATCTTCACTCATTTACATAAATTTCTCCTCTGCTTTAAATTACATAAAACCATAAGGTTGACATATGAGTGTCTACTCAGATGCAACAATATAAATCAGAGAACTGTGAAAACATCTGGTGGAGAACTATCCCCAAAACAATTTGCTAGCATTTGGTTACCAGAATGAATTTACCCATTAAGAGTATGTACCTCTGTTCAATATTCTATTAGAAATAAGGAAGAAATTAATTTTCTAGGCAGTTAAACCCCAGTGATTTAATCTGGAGACACATTACTAGCACTTTTTTAGGATTAAAACAATCAACACAGAGTATACGATGTTTCCTAACTCTTTTGCAACGAGCAGCTATAAAATCTTTTTTGCTTGGTGTGCATTATATTGGTTATTATGTTATTATGATTATGAATTATGGAAATTCAGGACAGCTGATGGAGATGGAAAAGGTGAAAAACAGTAAAAAAAGTCAGTATTTGCTATGGTGAATATAATAATTTTAAGCAAAGTGTTTTCTTTTTGGCATAAATTATAGGAATTATAATGGCTTGAATATTACTATCAACTCTGTTCAAGAACAGCATTTGGAAGAGGTGACAGTAGGCTCTGGGCAGATTCTCCTATAAAGCAGACCTGGGTTTCTGTTGCCAGTATTACTGGTTTTGTCTATCAGCTGTACATGAGAAACCAAAGGAAAATTGCTGCAGACCTGTTTTCTGAATATACAATAAATACTATAAAATTAAAAGGAGATTTGATTCCCATTTTGAAAAAAAATATAAATAGAATTATTTGTGTCTCAATCCACATTTTATACAAAAAGCTTATAAAGCATAAAAAAAAAATTCTGCTTGATTTGGTATACAAATTGCTTTGCTGGAGAGCCTTTGGAAACTACTATTCCATCCTGCTCTCTGTATTATTTCTTTTTTTCCTCTATTTTTGTGCTTTTTAGTTAGGAAGACATGAGGGCCAGTATGTATTTTATACTATCCATGACTGATAGTATAGACAAAGAAAGTTGGATACAATGTTACCTCACAATTATATATTTTAACCAAATAAATGGAGATATACAACTTATACTCTGCCAAAAGCTTTTAAATCAGCAAGAGTCCTAGATTTATTTGAAAATTTTAATCTCTTCCAGACTTTATCCCTTGATCATGCCTCTTGTCTCTCGAAAGGGAGAAATCCATTCTTTAGAAGACAAGCCATAAAAGTGGAAATTTCATTATTTTACCTACAGAAATTCTTTAGTCTATGCTGCTGGCCTTTAAAAAGCAATAGTCTACTATGTTTCAATGGCTTAGTAACTTCAACCTCAGGCTGCCACAGTAATTTCAGGTTCCTGCCTCTGCTACCTGTGCTGCTATCAAATATAATTCCAAACTCATCTCTAGTTCATCTCCAAGACGGACTCGCTGCTGGCCAAGGCTGAGCCATCACTGGGAGAACCTCTGGGATAGTTTGGTTAAAAAGGGGAATGGAAACTTGTGTAATTGAAATGAGAGGAGTGAGAATATATGAGAAACAGTCCTGCAGATACCAAGGTCAGTGCAGAAATGAGCAGGATGTGCTTCAGGTGTCAGAGCTGAGATTCCCCTGCAACCTTTGGTGCAGTCCAAGGCAGCTGTGCCTCTGCAGCCCATGGA
The DNA here is from genome assembly GCF_029582105.1 of Oenanthe melanoleuca. Lineage (NCBI taxonomy): Eukaryota > Metazoa > Chordata > Aves > Passeriformes > Muscicapidae > Oenanthe > Oenanthe melanoleuca. The sequence goes on from NC_079333.1 coordinate 101,892,409, forward strand.
GGATCTCACTCCAGAGCAGGGGGATGCCCAAAAAGCTCTGTGGACAGGTGGGAAGTCTGTGCTGGAGCAGGGTCCTGCCAGGACCAGTGGCCCTATGGAGACAGGAGCCCATGGTGGAGCAGATTGGCTGGCAGCACCTGTCTCCATGCTGGAGCAACCTGTTCCCAAACTGCATACTGTGGGAATGACCCCATCCTGGGGCAGGGAAAGCACGTGAGAAGTCCTCCCTCTGAAGAGGAAGGATCAGCAGAGACAACATGTGATGCACTAATTAGAGCCCCAATTCCCCATCCACTGGTATCTCTGGTGGAGGTGGAGGTTTAGAGAGCTCAGGAGTACAGAGAAGCCTAGGAAGGAAGGAGGGGTGAAAGGAAGGTGTTTTAAGATTTGGGTTTGCTTCTCATTTAATTGGTGTGAATACAATGATTTCCTCAAGCTGAGTCTGTTTTGCCCATGATCACACTGGTGAGTGATCTCTCCCTGGGCTTATCTTGACCCATGAGCTTTCACCGTATTTTCTTTCCCCCTGTCCACCTGAGGAGGGGAGTGACAGAGTAGCTTTCGTGGCCAACTAGTGTCCAGCCAGGGCCAACTCACCACAAGAACATTCTGTGGCTTGGAAGCATTGAAAAAAATTATAAATTACTGGTTCAGGTGGGAGCTGACCTTGGCAATTTAATCATCTTAAAAACTACTTAGATAAACAGTATTGTCTTCAAATTCAGATACTTAGATACTTTGCAGTCATACTAAATCCTTGTGGTTTTATAAAGATATTCACTAGATAAATAATAATCAGGAAAAGAAAGAACATCACTTTCCCATTTTTTTTCTGTGAGATGTAATTGTAAAATGAGCCATGTCACTTTAAATTCATACTTCTTGTCTCTTTCTAATGTGACACAAAATTGTGGCAAAAGCCATTTCAGTATTGAACTGTGAAGTGCATGACCAGAGGTCTATTTTGTGTTTCTAGCCCAAATTACACAGTTGCTTCTTGTTAGTATATTAATTCAATTTAATTTTAGAACTGATTTAGAAATACTGCAGGGAGAAAAAGAGACCTTTTTTTCCTGCAAAAACTCTACTGCTGCTGCATGCTAACTGTAATGCTTCAGGTTAAATACATAACATTCAACTCTGAGTCCAAAAACATACACACTGATTTTGCAGCACATGCCACTGAATGCCACTGTAATATATTAATTTCCATACTGATGTAGCATCAAAATGTGAAAACAATACTCAGCCAAACAACTTTTTAATTTACCTCTACTCAGAATAGAATATGGCCTAATTTGATACCACATTTCTTTTGCAGTTTCTGATATTTTCAATATTTTGATATCTTCCCTGCTCTGAAAAGCTATAATGGAGCAAACAGTGTCAACAATAAGAAAAATTGTGTCCTCTATCTTCAATTCTTTCCATCTATCACAAAGCAAACTACTCATATAATAGGTCCCAGTATATTAAAAATAACAACATGGCCTAGTTTCTTCAAACATAACCTAGTCTTTGGTTTTCAAGGACATCAGTAATACCGATGGATTTATCCTAATATCACAACATTTTTAGCTAAATAAGTGATTTTAATCCAGCTCAATGTGAATGCAGTTCTTAATTATTTCTGCCATATTTAAATAAATTTATTTTTCTTCTTTTAAATAACAAACACACTGTTATAACCTTTATGATTTCACAGATTTCCCTGATTCTTACAGAACTATCCAGACCCTTGCATAACCCAAGTTACTTCATATATACCTTTGGCATCAAAAACTAGAAAACTTCAGTTTGCTTTCCCATGGAATCTATAACTGTAAAGTGCTCTCTCTATTCATTAGCTCTGCAGCACTGGAATAAACACGTGCCTCAGCACCCTGTTTTTTTTTCAAATATTATATTTAAGCTGTACCTCTTTCCTTTGAAATTTAGAAATTGTTTTTTGTCAGTGCTTCCAGGTATGGAAAAAAACCAATCCATAACATGAAAGTAGCAAGCTGTACATATTGACTCTCTAGTATTGGTCATTTATAGCCACCCTTTAAGCTACTGCAGATATCTTCCCCTTCAAGTATCTGAATAATATATAAATATATTTGTATAAAATACATATTTGTATAACCTTCTCTGTTGGAATTTTTATCCATATCTTTTACACTTTATTTTAAAGCAAGTTAAAATTGTACATATTTTCTTTTTCAATCAGAAAATCCTCAATTGTTCTTCTTCATTAATATTTAAAATATAAATTTTTGACAGATACAAGAAACATTTTTGGATACATTTTATTCTGTGAAAACTAAAAAATTAGTCACATATCAAACAAAATTAGAGAAAACTACTACTAATATCATTATGTTGGTTTGTAAGAAAATAATGGCAAAAGATTTGGACTAATAGTCAGTGTACATTGACGGCTGCAACTGTAGAAAGTTCTAAAGGAATAAATGTATCCTAAGAAATATGAAGCCTACAAAAGTGGCTTCCCAGTTTTGGAAAATTACTGTGGTAGGCAAGAGGATGAACCAGTTTAGGCTTGCAATTTCTTCTGTACAGGAGCTCCAAGTGCAAAGCAAGTAAAACATTATTAGGTACCATGGACAGCTCCACCTAACAATTCACCGGTTATACAACATCACATTATGGCCTTGCAATACAGCAAGAGGAGCAAACCATGGGTATTGGTTCAATGAGATAAGGGAGACAAAACTAAAATATTGCCTGAGATTCAGTTAGGTTAAAATCAGAGCACAATAAACCAAGAAAGCAGAAAGACTCAGTTTTCAAGAAGAAAAGGAAGAAATCTGATTATAGCAACAAAGTTATTTCCCTTCCCAATGCTAGAAGGATCATACAGCACAAGGTCAACAGCCCTGAATTTAAGATAGACCCAAAAATCCCTAGCAAATCATTTACCAGAGGATTCTGACAGCCAGAACTAATCGTCTACCTGCTGCTTCTCCTCCTCCTATCTCCATTAAGGCAGCATTTGTCTCGAGCCTCTGAGCAAGACTAACCTGTGGGAGAAAGTCAGTGGCAAGGGACAGATGACATTTGTAAGCAGCTATCACATCATCTTCATTCTGCCTCTGTTTAGATCTTGCTGGACCTTCCCTTGCCTTTCATATCTCCATCAACTCTAGATTTCTAAGAGCTGCAGCTTTAGCTGTTTTAGTGCTGAGAAGAGGGTTTCTATCCCAACTGAGTCATAATAATTTAAGCAGACTGGCTTTACTCCCTACAACAACCACTGGGGTGTTTCTTGATCCCTGTTATACTTTATTTTCTTCAGTATCTTAGCCTATGAATCCATCTTGTTCCTTCTTCAGAGCTTAATTATAGCATTGGGGTCTGATCTTTTATTAATTCAAATGCTTTCCTAAGCATGCCAGTGTTGCTACTCAAGGGATATCTGATTTACATATTCCCATAATTTCATTTCTGATTACTAAATTCATCAGCTTGCTTCAAAGTAGTTCATAGCATAAACATAGTAAGACTTTCAGGAACGGATGTTCATTGCATATTTAACATTTTTCTCAGAACAGCACCACAGTTTCAAAATACAAATCAATATGTTTATTAGAAAGTTTTCTTTCAGAGAAAAACATGCATCCCTACGTCCTCATCTTTTAGGAGAAGAGAAACAGACTGTTTTAAAACATCAAGAGTTAGAAATAGAAATAATCTTTATAGGCACTAGGTGCTTTCTGCTAGACAACAATTGACTTCAGTTTGACTCTTCTCACATCTTCAGCTAGAGGTTATATTGAAACTGAAATAACTGTATCAAATCTGAGAGAAATATGTGTTGAACACAGAGGAATTCCAGGCTAAGGATGAGGACCCAGGAAGCAATTAAGGATAGGGACAAAGGAAACAAGCAATTCAGGAAATGCTACTTCTCTTTCCAAAGATGTGTCACTATTTCATAGAATTGTTACAAACAGAAAAAAAAAAAAAAAAAAAAAAAAAAGCCCAAACCTTGGGGTTGTTTTCCTTTACTGAAACATTTAATGGGGTTGTGGGTGGCTTACTAGACTTCTGACCCATAGAAATTTAGGAAGAAAGAGTGTGAAGTTGTGCAGTTTTTAACATGTTCAGCTTCCCTGAGTGATAGACAATGAGGGGACTTGGTACTACTGTGAACTAGATTCCAGCAAAGTGGCTTTGGGGAAAAAAGCCCCTTGTACTTATATGAAGTAACATTACACACGGAAGAGTCATACTTAGGTAAAAATCACAATCCTTTTTGCTTTCTATGGATAATGTATGATGTCTGAAAACTTCCAAGTTTCTAAGAGTAGAGTGGTGATTGTCCTGCTCTGCATTGGTGTAGCCTCCCCTCATCCTGGGGGCAGTTTTGGGCACCACAATGTATAAAAGACATAAACTATTAGAGAGCATCCAAAGGAGGGCAGTGAGGATGGTGAAGGGACTGGAGGTGAAGCTGTGTGAGGAAGGACTGAGGGCACTGGGTTTGTTCAGCCTGGAGAATAGGAGAATGAGGGGAGATCTCAGTGCAGTCACAACTTCCTCATGAGGAGAAGAGGAGGGGCAGGCACTGATCTCTGCTCTCTGTGACCAGTGACAGGACATGAGGGAATGGCTTAAAGTTGTGCTAGGAGAGGTGTAGGCTGGATATTAGAAAAGGTTCTTCAACCAGAGGGCACTGAACAGGCTCCCCAGGGCAATGGTCACAGCACCAACCTGACAGAGCTCAAGAAACATTCAGAAAACCTTCCAAAGCACATGATGTGATTCTTGGGGTTGTCCTCTTGAAGACTGGGACTTGATAATCCTTGTGGATTTCAACTAAGGGTGTTCTATGATTTTATAACCTTAGTATTTAATTGTAGACAGTATGTGATTAACTCCAGTGTTCCATGCTTAGAGAAGACAAAACACAACTAACCCATTCACAGCTCACTATTACAATATTCAATCACTATGTATACGATCACCTGAGAATCAGAACTACATACCAATGCTATATTAATGCCAAGTTATATTAACTCTGTTATTTTAGTAAAGCATGACTACAGTTTGTAAAAGTGTTATAATAATAGAAAGACAACTTGATCACTGCATTCTAATTTTTTTCACAAGATTCTACACATAGGAAAACCAACATATTTTACAAAACCAGTAGTTTTATTTGGGAAATTTTGTGGAGTTCCCTTGTTTTTATTCACAAATCTCTACATTTATATTTGACATTTAATTTCTATCCTGGAACATAGTTTCAATCAGCATTAAATTTTGTTTAAAATATACACCTACTTTTCAAATAATTCATTTTTAAATGATAGTATCATCTCAGGTAACTTAAATTATTATAATTTATAAAAAAGTGACAAAAGAATGGTACATCCTAAGAAAAAACTGGTATAGGTAAAAACCTTCAATGCAACCCCTAAAAAGACTGCAAGTGAAAAGTAAGTTTTGCTGAAAACAAATGAGTCTTCTAGTGCATATCAATCTCTCCTAAAAATATGTTTAAAAATGAGTCCACATATATAATTGATTTTGTCTGCTTATTTTGTATCTATACTAAATATAGATATAAATATAAATACAAAAATATTACAATAAGAATAAACAGATGCAAATGTCATCAGAATTAATAATATGTTAGATATCTAGGCAATATTTAAACAGAACTAATAAAGTTATTTTCTGTGTTGCAGCATCCCTCACAGCAGGAGAAATGGTTGCCATGTAGAAAAATTTACTGTGGTTCAAAATAAATACATTGATTTTTTTTGCTGAAGGAAAAGGATTGATGGAATTTTTCAGTCAATCACTAGAATTCCATTTAAGAAGTTAGATAAAGCAAGATATTACTAATAATTTAATAAATCTGTAGGAAATAGGAGAAATAATATAAATCAGGTGTTTTTTGCAGCCGTCAGACCTGATTTTGTCCCTTTAAAATGCTAATAGCTCTAACTGTACATAGTGTATTTTACAAATATTTTGGTCAGAATGTGGTGTTTATAGTCTTCTTCAAAATTCTGATCATGATATTTCTTTAACTGCACATGATTTTGTTTTATGGTAATTTTAACATTCAAAAAAGCATTTTTCTTCAATTCACTGTGATACTGCACACCTAATACACTTTATAGATTGCATAGGTTATGCAGAATTCTGGCCATGAAATTCTAACATTAATATAAAAGAGGAAAATATTTGTTTGGCTATAAAACCCCCTTCACCATTCTGTTTTTTCTGCAGAATCACTAGAGGCCACAGGATTGGGTACACATGCCTCAGAGGATCCACCCTGATAAACAACTTTTCTGGGCATGGAGACAAAAATCAAATATGGGATTCAGTTTGAATCACAGACTGAAAAGGGACACTGAAATCCCCTAAGCTCCATTTACACAGGAAAACAAGCTGAAAAGTCTCTCCAAGTCCTCCCAGTCCAGCAGTGCCAAAAAACACAGGGGATGGAGGGCTTACAGCAGAACACTGACCCTTGCTCTGTGCTCAGGGAAGTCAGAGGCACTTCATGCACAAGGCTTAAATTATTGCAACCACCAGAGAAAACTGGTTTATCCAAGGCTCACAGCCACTTCTTTGTGGCTTCTTTGCTCTCTGCTTTCCAAGAGAGGCAAGGAACATTTGTTTTTTTCTCCAGTAATCACCTACTTTGAGTCTGCCTGGAGTTATAGTCTCAAAATAAAACATTGTTATGAAGCTAACCTCTCAAAATGCTTACACTATCATAATTATTAAATCTGTGGTTCTCATATACATATCCTTAAGCAGAATTAAAGTGTTTTCTTAAAACTAATTGCTACATCAGAAAAGAGCAAATAATATCAAAGAGATGTAAATACTATTTCTTTGCATAAAGACAGATAGGAAGCCAGGATAAAATAATTCCATAAAAATATTCATGAATTTGTACAAATTAATGAATTTATTAAAATGCATCATACCAGATAGATGACCAGACAAAAAAAAGGAAACAAAGAGTATAATTAAAAGCAAACTAAATCTGTTGTAATTGCAGAAAAACATACACCACGATTTTCTTTGTTGTTGTATGTGCTAAAACACTTGGGAATAGCCTGAGCACATACTTTTTTCTGAGAAAGCCAGTCTTGAAGCATCTCAGGTGTATCACTTTGCATGATAGATATACTCTAAGCCTTGATTACTTCCCAATTAAGGACACTTGTGATTGTCAAACACCACTTTCCTTATAAATTTCTTATCAACAAAATATCAGCCCTCAGACAGGAAGAAAGCTGCAGTGAGGTCTGCCAAGGAGAGAAGCAGGTACCTGCCAATGGAGTCTGAGCTCACTGAGGTTCTGCACAGCTCCTTTTATGTGAAACTGGACTTGCACAAGACACAATATGAGGCAAAGTATGATTTAGTCACACCTTTCAGATTAATGAGAGCCCCTTTTCTTTATTCTAGGCTCAATGTTTTTTTCTGAAGAGTATAGAACTAATGAGGATTATAGGAAGTAAAGGCATGACAAAACCCAAAATTTTTTGGGTTTTTTTCTTTTATGGGAATTTTTTGTTCACTTGGATGTTTGTTTGGGTTTTTTTGTTGTTGTTGCTTAAAAATCCTAGCTCCAGATACTAGTCAAAAATAATGCATTATTCCTTAGAAAATCTGCAAAGGCTGAAGTTACATAATTCATTCTTTCAGTGGTGTATCTACTCTAGATATCTATTTGTACGGATAAATAACCACACAGGACTGATGGCAGGAGGATACATCCCAGAAGTGTTGTCAGTGATAACATGCATAACACAATGAGATTTTAAATGAGAACACAGCTTTTGTAAATAATGTACATTTTTCAAGACACCCTAGAGACACTAGACAACACAATTCCTTCAGACAGATCGTGTTTAAAATACAATTTTTCCTCAGTGTTCCTGATTTCCATTAGAAACTTAAGTCAGACAAAAAGAAAGGGGTTTCAAATGAAGTGGTTTGAACCCTGAGGAGGGCATAAAAAGCAGATCTATAAATATAAACCAGAAAGCTATCCCAAAACAAGAAGTGTTGCTGACTTCTCTTATTTGAAATGATGATAAATCCCTTATACCATTTTTTTAAGAGAAAAAGGGAACTTTTCCTCACAGAAAAGCACATTCTTTTGTAATTTCTCCACTTACAGGCCCCAGGAAAGGAGGGTGAAAAAATATTCTGCTCATCCTACTCCTTGAATCACTGCAAATTGTAGTCCAATTCAGAGTTAAGTCTAACAAAAATGGATGAGCTGTTTTTCCTGTTTATATAAGTGTCAGATTTTGAAGCATGTGGATAATTCTGAATCAGTAAGAGCTTATTTGCTAGTGGAAGAAGATGAGTTATCTTTACTTTAGCTGTAAACGGAAAACATATATTAAATTATAAAATTATACCCCTCTCTCTTCCATCTTCAAATATTATCCTCTCTTTTACACCTCATTTCCACTGTCACACCTTTATTTTGTCTGTCAGGCAGCATAGAAGGATCTTGCCAGGGGAAGCGAGAACAATATACTCACAATTCACAAAAGAATTCTACTGTGATCACACCCTTTCCACTTACTTTCTTAATCCTTATCTTTGTCAAGATTTGAGATGCCTCTTTTTGTCAGGACCGCAGCTAAGCTAAAGATAGCATGTAAATAAATCAGGCTTTAAAGACAAACCATTCTTTCCGTTGATCTCAGAGAAAATTCTAGAAATAGCAGGGAACAAAAAAATTGGGACATGGGTGAAAAGCAAGCATCTTTCACACTCATGACTCATCGTGTTAAGGTGCACACGGTCCTGTTTGCTCTCTGGGAAAGATGGTTAGAGTATTTGTGCTGCTCTCTCATTTGCATTACTAGTCTGTACCAAATGTGTCAATGTGTTGGAAAGAACAGTATAGAGTTCTGGACTTCAAACTACATTTTGCAGAAATTAACCAGTGATAATCTAGAAACACATGCACTGTCTTTAAAACAGAACAAAAAACTCTAAACACAACAGGCAATAATTGCTTTAAAGTCACTGCTATGTTATTTCTTCGCTGAAGACCTTGGAAAAGGTTTATAGATATTTGTTCACACATATATAAGAAAACAGAACAGCAAATTTAGGACTTTTTCTTTTGCTTTTTTTTTACTTTCTCTGACCTATTTTCAAGAGGTCTTTTCCAACACTAACTAAATTTTCAAATTTTCCTTCTCATAAAGACAATTTAAAAGTACATTTATATGCTTAATAAAAGTTCTACTCATGCATGCAGTACATAAGGTAGTTTATACTGATGTAACAAGACATTTAGGTCATAACTGTGAGTTTGTATTTGGATATAGAAGAATGGTAGTGTTACCATTATTCATATCTTTTTCCTGAAGTTTTAAAATGTGCGTTCCTCTGAACTCAAGGCATCTCAGAATTGCCTTCTGGAATTGTAATTAAAACTGTAAAAGTCTGACATCTTCTAGTTATCTTTATCTCAATTTTAACCTCTAAAATTTGCTATGAAAATGTCCCTTGTCCTATTACTTAGCTGTTTTCATACATATTGTTAGCCACATTTCTTAAGGAAAAACAAGGTACATAATTTTTAAGCTTTTCTTTTTTACCCTGGAGACCCTTTTTACCCTTCTGTGGAATGCATCTGATTGTTTTTTCTTTATGACTAGGATATCTCTGAGCCATTCTCAGTCATTTTCCTAGTCCTCACTAGAAAGCTGCATAAAGCTGTTTTCTGAAAAGAAGCCTAGGTGTTAAGTATATAAAATAATTTCAATAAACAGCATTGGCTAGCACCAGTTTTCCTAAAAGCGTGGTGTCTTAGTAGGAACCTGTAAATCTGCTCACAGGTGTTTAAAGAGAACCAGTGCTTTAAGACAAGCAAGCTTCTACTCCTTGATTGCACTAGCATTGCCAGTGCAGGAAACAACCCCAAAGACTACACTATGACAGAAATATTTCAGAAATAAGAACTAAGATTCAGTGTGTAATGTATTACCCCAATATTCTGTCCCACAGTTTTTCAGATTGACCAGCAGGCCTGTTCTAATTACCTTCTTTTTTCTCCTTTCTTATCCCAACATAAAATTTCTCCTCCCACATCCCTTTAATTAGACAGGAAATCTATATCAAAACTCCAATATTGAAATTGAAGAGAGGATTAATTGAATCAAAATAAATAAGGTTCTGTCAAATCAACTTCTATCAAACATCCACTAGTTTTTCTTGTCTTTGCTGAAATAACATCCAGTGAAAACACAGTCCCTTCACAGACTAGGGGTAGTCAGGAGAACCTGCAGTGGCCTGAGCAGGCAGTATGACACTACTTTGCATCACTGTTGATCTATTATGCTTAACATGAAAAAATAAATTAAATAATGGTTTGGAATTCCCAGGAGCTAGAGGTGACAGTGAGAGTTAAAACACATGAGAATAGCAGGGGGAGGAGGAGAAATAATAATAATAATAATAATAATAATAATAATAATAATAATAATAATAATAATAATGGTAACAACAACTATTATGTTTTGGAACATGGGTGTTTCAGAAGGCATCCAATTTTTAAAAATTAAAAGGTGATACACCATTATTTGCTAGACTTGGTTGGGAGGAATTCTTTGCACTAAGTAACTGCAATCCATATTAAAAAAAGTCTTGGTTAAAACCTCTACAGATGACTCTACCAAGCAGCTGTAAAATCAGTCACAGCACAGTGTAGACACAGACAACCTAGCTGCAAGTGGACTTTTTCACATTAAGACTCAAGAATTTGTTATGTTTTTAGACAGAAAAGAAAGAAAGAAAAGATAAAATGCTTTCCCGTATCTGTGCTATCTCTGCCTTCTAAGATGAGCCCACCTGGAAAATTTTCAGCCCAGTTTTTATTTTTATGTGCTTATGCAGAAGAGATACAGCATCATCTTTCCTCATTAAAAATAAAATGTTTACATGAGGTTTTGGAGTAAAAATTCACCCAATTAATCATAATTTCAAAAAACCTTGACAGTATTGCAAACCTTATACACTGTGAAGTCTCGCATCTAATGGGCAAATGAGGTTCCAATAAGAACAGAAGAATTGGGGTTTTGTTACAAAGGGAGCTGCAGCTGAAAGGCTACATGATTAATGTAGTATCATAGACTTTACATAAAAACAAGATATATTACTGTTTGAGGATCAAGCTAACTTTAAAGAGAGGCTTCTTAAGGAAATTTGACTGTCAAGATAAAATATGATAATTGTTTTAAATTTCAATTTGTCTGTAATGTGGTTTTGGGAAGAGATACTACATAATTCTGATGCTTCCAAATTAAATTCTTTGTCACATTCAGGCTTTACCACATAAACATTCACCCATTCCTACAAAAAGAACATCCCAAATCTTTAATCATAGCAAAAAACACAGTACCTTGACTTTGTATCTTAAAGTTAAATTGAGTGACATTATAAAAATTAAATTACTTCTTCCTCATTTCCATAATATCCTTTAAAACGCCTTGCCTAGGCTGGAGTATATGTTCAATTTCTTTATCTTTCTTGATGACCCCTCATGCCTGCAAGTCAGCTCATTTTTCTCTGGTGGAGACTGCACCCTACCAGTGCACGCTCTAAAATTTCCATTAAAATCTAGGGCATCATCACTCATTCTTATCTGCAGCAGGCTGTGAGAGCAGCAACTGCAGGAGAACTCCTCTCAAAGGACAATATAGTTATACACTTCACCATCCAGAAGGGAAGAGAATTCTACCTGCATAATACCTTATCACATCCAGTACACTGGGAATCTTAAAATCAGCAGCAGTGGTGTAGAATGCTATAAATTCTCATGCAACAGCAAGTCCTACTTAAACAGCAATTTACCAGTAGGCAATTAGCTTCTCAGAGAACATTTTTATTACATTCACGTCACAATGAAACGATCTGTCTCATCAGCTATTGAATATTTGCTGGATAAAGCATTATTATTCTAAATTAGCATATAACAAGTACCTGAGGGTATTTAAACTTGTCTATGTGTTTAACCTTCTGGTTTCTAAGTCCCTCTTCTTCAAGCAGATTCTTAAACAGTTCTCATACCCAAAGTACATGAACACCTTTCCAAAGTGTTTTGATAGCTGTGCTCATTCGTCTTTCTGTACCTTTTCTACTTTGCAGGGAGAACTCATATATATAATTTTTATGCCTGTATGAGCACACATTCTGTAATACTGCACAGGAAACACAATCTTGCCATGCTATTTTGCCAGATCACAGGTCTCACATAACTTTCATCTTCACACCTCATTCTACAGCATGATGACCTGTCTTGTATCCTGAGCCCAAACCATTATATGCCTTTAAGTCAGAGATCAATAAAGTGATTTTGCATTCCATGGATATCCTATGCATACTTATGTACAGAATGGCAGGTGGGCTGCAGTACTCTGTGCAGCCCTGCCTGAACTAGCCTGTTGGCTGGCACCTCTGGGGCTCAGCAGAAAACTTTGTCACTGTCCAGGAAAAGAAAAATACAGATGATTGAACTACAGTCAGGTCAGGATCAGACAATTGTGCATCCAAATGCACCTGAGAGGGTTTGCCACTAGCAACTACTGCTACAAAAGCGGTCAGCATCTATGGAAACCTGACTCGATTGCTGGCTGGACTGATCTGCTCTGGACATTGGGGTTTTTCAAGTGTTTGTTGCCACAACCTTTTCCTCATTCTGTCCAGTAGACACCAACACATGAATTTTTCCGGTGTACCACACAAGCAGCTTGAACTCCTTTTGTATTCATATGCTTTTGTGCCAGGATGGCACAAACACATCAATGTCCTTGTTGCTGTATGTCACAAAGTATATTCCAGCTAGGTGCCCGTTTCTTGCAGTGGATGACCAAATAACCCATTAATGACTCCTTATTTAAATAATTCAGCAGAGAAAGTTTATTTAATTTTAGTTTTTTGGTCTCCTTTGGTCAGAAATACCTGCAGCAGTATTTAGCAAAGGAAGTGAAAAGTCATGGTCAGCTCTGTTAGGTATTCAAAAAGATAGATGCATAGAAGATCTGATGTTTGTCCTTCATTTACTAACTTCAAAATACAGCTAATACTGATTAGAGTCAATGTCTGTCCTGAATCTAGACATATAATATTTGTAAGTGGCCAGACAATCATAACAGCAGGCTTGTGTTAATTTGGACATTTCACGATGGATTATAGGCTGGACATAAGCAAGGCTGCATTATTAGTGATGAATAAATGATGAATTGCAAACCAAGCTTTCATTGACTTGCATAAAAAATAGATCAGAGAACAAGATCTTTTCGTACAAGCAAGGCTAACAGGACTTTTAAAGTGAAGAAATGTCATTGAGCTTAGAATCTTCAGTGATTTCAGGACAACATGTTAACTTTCTTAAACAGGTAAGGAAAGAATTAAGTTCTCTAATGTCTGAAACACAGCACAGACTGAATCCAGGCAAAATGAACCCAGTTTTACAAGGATTGTGCCTGCATCATGGCTTTCTCCTTTGGGCAACACGTGGTGATGCTCTCACCAATTTTCATCAGGCTTCCCACCCCATTCCCTACTGGTACCACAATACAGATGCCTTATGAAGCATGGATGAGTCAATCATTATCCATATGGCAACAAGATAATAATTGGCTTAATATTTAAGCATACAGGTCACAGGTGAAGCAAACAAATTTACAAAATGAAATGCACAACAGCAAGTTTACTTGGTTTCAACTGCAATCAACAGAGCAGTCTCGAAATATCAAGCTTTTCCTTGGAGCTGATTTTGAAAGTTATCATTGAGAAGGATGATTTTTCCTATTGATTTTTCTATTGAAGGACTAACCCCATTAGTGTAATTTCAGCCCCATTCCCTGATCTTTCTGCATGGGAGGAGGATGACCTGTACTCGAAGGAAAATGATTGGGGTTTAAAAAGTCTACAAATAAATATTTGGTTGCAGAAATCTAGGAAATGCATATACTGTCATGTAACCAAAAGTGGCATAAAGAAAAAAATCATCTTTAAATGGCATCCAGAAGATATTTGTCATTTGATTTATTCTGATACTGTAGGCTGATACAGTACTAGTTTTAGTCAGTATAATTATACCAAAGAACAACAGATCTACTGCATAAAAATGTCCTGTCCCAAAATAGTTTCATAGTTTTATCCTAGATTTTAGTATGCTTTATTTAGCCATAGTTCTATATCTGAATCTTACAGCTGGAAGATCAAGTAACATAAACAAAACATATATTGTTAGGAAGACAATACAAGTTATTAACAAAGTGCTATATCCATTCATCTTTTTCAGAGCTATGATAAACCTCCAGCTGATTATCTTGGAAATGCTATGAATGCAGGAGAGATCTGTACTATTTTGAACCTCTGGATGAACACAAAAGTAAGAAGAAAGTAAGAGAATGAGCTCAATTGCTGTTGCTAAGAAAAATGAAGCCTTTTTGATAGTTAGGTTTAAACAGCCAAGCCTAAATGAAATGGCATTTTAATGTTAAAAATCAAATAGAGCCTCTAAATTCACACCTATTATCAATACAATTATTCACACTACTATCAATAACTGTTCTTGTTTCACTGCGTGTCTCCTCTCTGGAATATGTGTGTAGTTTATTTTAATTACTTGGGACTTGAAATATGTTTTCCAGTATCTGCTGAGAAGCAAGTATCATTTTCATGGTGTGCAGTTTAATATTATACAAATACGAAAATATTGTCATTAGTTAGCTAGTTAGTTATTATTCATTTTAGTTAGTTAGTTAGTTAGTTAGTTAGTTAGTTAGTTAGTTAGTTAGTTAGTTAGTTAGTTAGTTATTAGTTATTTTGAAATAGCACAAGTTACATTGCCTATATTAAACCTTATAGATTTAAAACATCATGGGACAGCAGAACTCTTGAACTGGGGACAGAAGTGGCTGAATTTGATTTAAAATCTCAGGCAGAGTTTTATACTTTGCACAGATTTAAATATTTGTTAGATTGGAGACTTAACACTCTTTTGCAACCATTGACCAATCCTGATATTGCTACTACCTATTCCAGTTATTATCTAGAATTAATTGGATTTGAATAATTTTAACAATTTCACATAGCACTTCTAATCCTTGGTGAAATCTAAATGTTAATTAATTAAAAAGAAATTAAGTAGTCCTCAAATTTTCAAACTTCTACAAAGTACTATGTGAACTGATGTTGTAATTCTCTTTAAGCAATTAAATATTCCATTCTTGCCCCATCTATGTAACATTAAAACATTTTTAAGACCCCCTGGTATTGAATCAATAATAGTCTACAAAACATACATGCTAGGACATGACTATGTTTTTAAATTAGGCCCAGAAGAAACAGGCTGTGCACCTTAAACTGTGTTACAAACTACTCTGGTTTTAAACAGAAAATATTGTCCCTGGGACAGCAGCAAAGGGAGTCCACCAGTGACAAGTCTAGCTGGCAGGAAGCACTGCTGGGCAGCAGCTGTCCCAGAGCACCCAGAGCATCGATGTGCCCTGCTTAGCACATCCGAGATCCATCCAGCCTTCGGAGCCATGCAGAGCCCACAAGCAAATCTTTGCAAAAATTCCCTTCCTCTGTGCCTCTTCCCTGACGCTCAGTGAGAAGAAACAGCATTTGGGAACTCAGTGAGACAAACAAAAACTTTTTTTTGAAGTTTCAGCCAAAATGGTTTGACACTAGGTAAGCAAAACCTTGGGGCATTGAAGTTCATGGCATCCTCTTCATTCATTTCTCAATAGCACCATAAACACCTATCCATCAGAAGATTGCACTTTCCCTTCCACTGTAACAATCAGATACAGAATGCTTATGGTTTAATTTACAAATAAAAAGAACCTTATGAAAGATTTCAAGTATGTATTCTTCATGAGCTTTTGTTTCACTTAACCACTACCAATTCTTTGTGTCCGTATCAGATATTGCCCTGATTCAGGAAGAAATTTGACATGTCTAAAGTAGTTTTAAACAGCAGATTTGAACTTCATTCTCAAATAACTATCACAGCACTTTTAGCAAAAATGAACACACAGTACAAATTTTGTAATTTGTCAGTTTGAGGCTATCATACAAAGATTATTTGGAAGTAGATTTTGAAGCTGATTTAATTTAATCTATAGGCCAGAGTGACTACAGTGAAAGTCCAAAATAACTATAACATATTTGAGAATAAAATTAGGTCATTGAACTACAATTTTCCTTATTTTTCCCTCTATACTTAATAGTTTGTAGATGAGCTCTAAATATTTTTTTTACTATACTTCATTGTAAGCAACAGAGGAAAAAGCTTTACCTTTGTAAACAGAGACTTTTGCAGACACTGGAGTGCATGAAGAATACAATCCTTCAATTTAACTTCTTACAGAATTCTCATATTTAAGATATTTCTTAGAAAGAAAGACAGCCCTGAATTAAACTAAAATAAACCACCACACTGTCTTTTAGAACTGCTAGGGTTTTGGATAAAGAAAAAACAATTAGTGTTTCCCAATGTCACACTAATGTCAAAACTTGAGTAATATACTTTATTAGTAAAGAATAGCATCCAGAAAAGCTAAGTCCATATTAAAGGTTTGGGAATGGTTGGATGATTAAAGTACTAGCAAATATTGAAGAAAATATTTCTTTCTCCATTATTCATTATTGATTAAGTTTATTTCCTTTAATTTTCTTCTTTTTAGTCCCCTGCTAGAACTCATTTAAGAGGGAAATGTTTTGATACTTTTTGGAAGAAATAGAGATGGTGGAAAAGAATAAACTAGCCCTCAGGGAAGGAGAATGGAGAAAGTAAGCTACATTCAGCTGCTTTAATGTCTGCATTAACAGACAATAAAAAGACCTTTAAAAAATGCAGTGAATTTAGATCTTAGTGGATGGAATTACAATGAACTTAATGGTTCTCTCACCTGAAAACACTTGAGCCAATCTTTCTCCTTAAATGAGAACCCATCCCTGCTTTTCTTATCACTTTTTCCACAAACACGAATTCAGACTCTGAAATATATCTTCCCAAAGTAATCACTATGACATACAACACTTTATGTGTCTGTGTCAATTTTAATAGTTTATTTCTTTTTATTTTTCATATCATCTTGTCTATGGATGTTCAGCTGTTTAATATCTTAAATCCCCATTTCAATTATGATTCTAAGGCATTGTACACAATCTGTTTTTTAAAAAGCCAGTGCAACAGAATCCTGAATGCTTGCAGAATGGAGGCACGTGCAGGTGATGCTACAGCAGACAATGTCTGTAGCAAGGGCTTGGAACACTTTGATACCTGCACCCTGAGCTGTGTCAGACAGAGCAATGGCAGCAGTGCAGGGAGGTGATCTCCTCTCTGGTCAGTCCTGGAGAGACACATACATGATGTTGGCTATTTGTCTTAAACCTTCTGTACTTCCTTTCTCTCTATCTGACATTCTCTTAATATTGCTAATAAGTATAGGCTAAAATCACTTATGAATAACACTATACTATTTGTTATTAAGAAATTTATTTTTACTGGGTAAAAAGAACTGTTTTGCTTCCTATGGCCCAAATGAATGGTCCTTTCTTTATCATGTGTTTTGAGGTCATCTGTGATATTAAATTTTTCTTTTCTTCTCCAAATACATATTGACTAAAAACAGTGAAATTCGCCGATTAAGGCAGATTTACCCTTTTATAAAACATAGCATGATAAAACAGCAGGGAAATCCATGCCCTAAATTGTTGCTGCACAAAAGAATGAAACTCAAGGTCTATTATCAAATGCAGGCACCCAACACAATTCAAAATCAGTGAAAAAGGAGCAAAGCAAACTGCAAGCAACAAGACCTAGCAGATACAGACCTATTAGTTTCACTGGACACTATGTTAGGCAGCTGCTGAGAGTTTACATTGGTGATCTGACTTTAGAAATAAATGGCTCCATTTCAGTGGTTGTCCTGAATCCTTGATTCAGGACATCCATTAGATGAAGTTTCAGAAAACAAGTCTACTGAAATGGAAGTGAGGATTCCTGGATTCAGAGCTGGAGGACATCCAGTTATGTTCCTTCCCTGGCAAAAGGGGATAATAGAATAACACATCCTTGCTGACAGGAAGAACTGACAGCACAATTTTCCAACAACAGTAGAAAACAAGAAACTGTTCCTCTTCAGCTCAGATCATATAAACCATTCCAATTCTTTTCTGCCTCCCTTCAACAGAAAAGAACAAACAAACCAGGGTTAAACTTGCTGAGGCCAAATGGACAGTGTGGGTTTTCAGCAGGGAAAAGCAAACACAGTGAATTCTCCTTGGGCCACATGAACAATCTCAATTCCTTCTCACCATAGAAAGCAAACAGGGAACAAGCAAACCTAAAACCCTACCTCAGCCATGGTATCTAACACTGACAAGCCATAAATTTCACATTCCACAGAAAAACAGGCTTTACTCAAAACAAGGAGCTATGGGACCAGGAGTCCACTGAGGCAATTCAGGAGGAAATACTAATGATTATTTCAGTATTCTTTGAAAAACAATGCTGCAAGAGCATTAAACAGTTTCTGTGGGGAAATCTCACATGTACCTCCCCCAGAAATTATGGCATCAAGCAGTTGATTTGGAGGAATCAGTAGAATTTGAAAAGAAATGTCATGTATATTCACTCTTCTGCCACAATACCAGGGAGTCCTCACTCTTGCTCTTGTAAAATGATTTGTTTTCTTATGCCACTAGAAACTACTTGAGAATTCTCCTAGAATCATAAATTTATAAATCCTTTCAAGAAGTGTGAATCAAGCTCAATTGCTTCTTCTCATAAACAATATCTTTAAAAAATTAATACAATAGTTTAAGCTCTTTCTAAAAACATTTTATATCAGCACATAGCTTAACTATTACAAACTAGAAGAGTAGAAAATGTTTTTCAAGAAAAACTAAGTGCAGACTTGGTGGTAAAATTGACAAAACTAGAATGTAATTTAATACATGAAATTTTACTTTTTGAATTAGCTAAAAATATAGAAATTAATATGAATGAATTCCCACTTTAGCTGTCCAAGAAGACCATGGATGAAGCCTTTGTGGTGCCCAAGAAAGGTGTGATCATGAGACTTTATCAATAAATTGTATAAATTATCAATAAATTGAATTTCTTAATCAAATGAAGGCTTTTGGACGAGAATGTGAAATTCTTTGAGCTTTAAGGGTTTACAGTTATCTCAGGTTGAGAGTTACAGCCACTACAACTCTGCATAAAAACAGTGCTGACCAGAGAATGGCAAGATGACGAAACACAACATACTCAAATCACAAAAGCAAGGCCAAGGAAAAGCACCTACTTGTTTCAGCAGACTGTTTCTTAATTAATTATCATGCTAAAACCCACCACACTCTATTAGTCTAAATCAAAGCATACTTCAAAAGCTGTAGCTAGACACAGTTTTTAATAACCAGGGGAAAAAATATCTTGTGACAAATTAACTATATAACTGGAATCTGGAGAACATAAGTAGTCAAACAAGCAGTTATGACAAAAGTCTGAATTTACAGAAATACTATAGTATTGCCCATTTTATCAAGAACTAAACCACCCTTTTGACTGCTAATCTGGCTGAACTAAATCAGACTTGAAAAGGGGTACTTCAGTTATTTAAATGCCACTTTTCACCTTTTTTTTTTTTAATTTTTTTTTCCTTTAAGGAAACCTATCTCATTTGACCTCTTAGCTTAAACTTAATATAAAAACAACAGGGATAACTATATAACTATCCATTCATAAGGCATGGGTATCTTTATCCTCCCATAAGGCAAAATTGCTCTCTATATCTACAACATTTGCCAAACAAAGAGATACCTTAAGCATAATCTATAGTGGGGAAAAAACCCCAGGAGAATAGTGAATTTACATATTTTATTTTATGACATATTTAATTTTTAATTTTAATGCAATAGAAGGTAAATAAGTAAAACATTAATTGTCTTTCAGTATTTTCCATCACTCTGAAACAAAACGGTCTTAAATTAACATGGTCTTGTATTTTACTTTTTATGAAATTTTATTACTCAAAGATAAGACTATTTTCAGAAGCAGCTGTGCTACTCAGCTTGCTAAATAATTGAGTTTAGCTTTGCCACTTCTAAGCCTGTAGCACATGTTCTTTATAGACAGAGAGATCCAAGGACAGGGACAAAATGAGGAAGCTTTTAACTATGAAGCACAAAATATGAAAATGAATGTAAGGAAAAACAGTACATATGTTGTCAAGATCTAGCAAACAGTTGTGCCAAACAGCATGTGGAAATCTGGCTTGGATAGAAGAGGAAAAAGACACTGCCTGTAACAGCAGCACCACAGTTTGTACCTAATTGTTCTCCTTCATTCCATGAGCAACCTCATTGATAACTGTCAAATCAGGAATCCATTTCACTTAGAAACCATAACCTTACAGCAACTCAAAGCAATTCAAAACATTTCAGAAATTGTTTTGAAAACTCACTATGGTAGCAAATTTTCTGTTTTATTGACATATCCTTCTACTTACAACACTTTAAAGTAACCGGAGTCAACAATTGAAGTAGCACACCCCTAGCTTTCTTCAGTGGAATTGTGCATCTTCCAAGACCAATTAATTCCTGAGACAATGTATTTCCTACTAATTATATCAGCATCAGTCAAGCTTCTGTTATTCTGAACTCAGCAGTGACTAAATGTGTTCAGAGAGCAAAATGATGGCTTTACAAATATATTAGACAAATGTCAGCCCATTAACCTGTGAGTTAGATACCATGGATTTGATAACTGCAGTTTAAGAAGACCAGTAGCCTTCTCTGAGGATTTTCAAGAACATCCATCTGTTGTTGACATCTTTAAATGAATGTCTCCCAGATATCACACCAGATATTATTTTTATATAGGATATATGCAGGATTTAAGGCAGTGTGAAATTGCATTATTGGCTAGAATCAGATGGCAAATTTCCAATTAGAAACTTGAAAGAGATATAAATCTTTAAATAAGACCTTTTCCCTTTCTATAAGAATACAACTTTTACTCTATATTTTTTATGCTAAACTCCTAAGTAATTTTAGTTTTATAACAGCCTAATTTTATAACTAACAAAGGTATACTAGAGTATAATCTGCCTGCTGTTAGCATATGCTTATATATGTAGCTGCAAGGCATATAATTTGAGACGTAATTTTTTGTAGGATTCTTGAACAAATTAGAGGAAATAATCTAAGATTAAACAAACAAAACAAAACCCAAAACCAAAAAAATACTTTTGATGAGAGAGACTAGTTTAAAGAATCAGGTCCATGAATAAAACCTACACTTTTGGGGAACATACCTACATATCTTAGAAGAGATATTCATTTAGTATCCCAATGTGCAAGGTATTAAGGCTTTCTCCCCCAGAAGTTTGATTTCATGATTCTTGAAAAAAGAGCTTTTTGGTCAAAAAACTAAGATTCTATTTAGCTCAATGGTCTTTAGATAGGTGGATTTGCCTGCTCATAAGAAGTTCCCTGCAGATGTTTGACCCTACTTTCAATATATTCTGGAACTTTTATTTTCTGTAGTGTAGTTAAAACAAACATTGAAAAAAACCTGAAAAAACACAAATTTTACAAATTAAATAAATATAGATAGATAAATATATGTAAAATTACTACTATACATATATATTAAAAATTACTGATTCATCTTAGGCATCTGTCTCCCCCTAGCTCAAGCACACAGAATGACAAAATTTGCTGAGTTGGAAGGCGCCTATCAAGAACATTGAGTTGAACCCCTAGACCTGAGCAGAATACCCCAAGAATCATATAATGTGCCCAAGAGCATTGCCCAAACCCTTCCTGGAATCTGTCAGTACTCTGATTATTTCCCTAAGGATCCTATTCTAGTGCCCAATCACCCTTTGGGTGAAGAACATTCTCCTGACATCCAACTTAAATCTCACCCCACTCAGCTTTGTGCTATTGCTTTGAATCCCATCAAGTGTCATGAGAATGAAGGGATCAGTATTTCTCTTTCCCCAGTGAGGATATTGAAGATCTGTCACTGGTGATCAGAGTTCGTTGATCAGTGCCTGCCCTTTGTCTTCCCCTCACAAGGAAGTTGTGGCTGCAGTGAGGCCTCCCCTCAGTCTCCTCCAGGCTGAACAAACCCAGTGCCCTCAGCCCCTCCTCACTTGGCTTCACCTCCAGTCCCTTCACCATCCTCATGGCCTCCTTTGGGTGTTCATTAACAGCTTAATGTGTTTTTTATACCCCAAACTGCCCCAGCACTGGAGGTGAGGCTGCCCCAGCCCAGAGCAGAGCAGGACAATCCCTCCCTTGCCCTTCTGGCCATGCTGGGCCTGGTGCCCCCAGGACACGCTTGGCCCTCCTGGCTGCCAGGGCCCTGCTGGCTCAGATTCAGTTTCCATCACCAGGACCCCCAGGGGCCTTTCCACAGCATTGATATCCAGCCTTTCATTCCCCAGCCTATACTCACAACCATGGTTGATACAGGTAAGATAGAAACCTTCTGGAAAGTTTCCTAATGTTGTGCAGGCAAAAGACAATCTAGTTAAGCTCTTCTCTACAGAATGAAATCACAACACTGTAGGAAAAAAGCTTCAGAAAGTGATTTAGCTAAACCAATGCAAGTTCCTCTGTGGATAATGATGGCTTATGTTTACTTTTCCTAAATTGTTATAAGACGCTCTTCTCCAAACTAAGATTGTCTACACAAGAGGGCTGATCAAATTTATCTAAGTTCATTCAATTTCCCTGCGTACACAGGTTTAATGGACTCCATTGTCACTGGTAATGTAATGAGGGAAGAGCAACACTAAAGCAAAAGAATGTGCACTAGAAACCAGCAATTAAATGTCAATATTATTCTCCTTGCTGGCAATAACCATGTTTTCATATCTGGACAACTATGGACACATTTAAATTAAAGGTCATGCTAAAATGCTCCTAAATGCAAAGACTTTGCAACTAGAAGAAATATTGCTGGTACCTGGATATCCTGGGGAGGGAAATGCCCCAGTGATGGGCAGTAAACTTGAGTGGTGTAAAATGTCAAGGGATGGATTGCATAGAAAAATTAAGTAAGACTTTCGCTGCCCGGCATGGCTTGATTTTTTTTCTGCTGTATATACTTAGGAGTATAAAGTACAGAAAATAGACATTCTGAGAGTAAGAAATTTTAAGAGAGGTTCATTTAGGTGCATTAGTCCCCAGGGAGGCAAGATTATGGTCAAGGCAAGCCTGTTAATATTTTGTATTTGTAGACAGAATTGAAATTTCAACTACCAAATAAATGGCATTTGTTAAGCAACAGCATTATAACCTGCTGGAAGCCAGAGAAGTTATAATGGAAGAATAAGTTTTCTGCAGTTCAATTTTACTTGTAATTTTAGTTTTCTGCATTAAATCAAGGATTTGGTAATATCTGAACACATGTATGATCAATTAATTATAGAGAATTGGGCTAATCTCTTGAATCCCTTTTATGCTTATCTTCTATTCAACTATTGTCTCAAGTAGTTTAAATAAATTATATGCTAAGACTTTTTAGAATTACCAGTTTTTACCAGGATTTAATTTTCTGCAATATTTGTTGAGTATATCAGTAAAATAGTAGTTTTCATCTTGTAGTGTTTCTTAAATCACATTTTTCTCTAGGAGATTATTGGATGTGTGAGGAAATCCACTAAAAGGATGTCAGTCTCTAAAAGAGTGATTACTTTCAAACTAGTTATTTAACAAATTATTCTACTTTTAATAGAGTTTTGGGGGGGTTTGTCAGTATCATGCAGAATTAGAAGTGGAACCAGACAGTGCTTATACAAAAAGATGTCAGCCTTGAAACAAAGCACTGGCCACATTGTAATAGCCACTGTACTCCAAATTAGGTTTCATAGAATCATTAAGGCTGGAAAACACCTCCCAGACCATCACTTCCAACCTTTGACCAAACACTACCTTCTCAGCTAAACCACAGCACAAAGTGCCACGTCAAGTCAGTTCTTGAACACTTCCAGGGATGGCAACTCCATCACCTGCCCAGGCAGCCCTTTTCAATGCCTGAACACCCTTCCAGTGGAGAAATCAGATCTCTGACTCAGTCCGTGGTCCTCTCTAAATGCTGTTAGTGAGGTGTAGAAAGCAGCAGATGTTGACAAAGAAAGCGGAAGGCAGGTCAAAATGAAGCACGAGAACAAAAAGGATGCTGGAAAAGCACTCGATTTCTTTTCTAAATATTCTTGATTCTTTTACCAAGGACAACAAAAGTAACAATTTCTTCCCAGCAAGCTGTTAGCTAATTGGTATTTGTTGGCACAGTTGATAACTCTTTCAGAAACAAAAGCAAAGAGTTCAGTTTCAGTATCTAAAAGATGAAGCCTTTGTATTGTAGCTAAATGGAAGCGAGGCAGAATTTTTCAGGTAGTTTAGATTATATTATATATTAGTGTGTTACGTCTGAGGAGTGGAACAAAAGTGGAACAAAAGCCACTTGAATGTGCCCCCACTGGAGACACAGCATTCAGTCTTTTACCTTGGCAGCTACATCTTCATCATGCACTTATTTATGTGCAAGGGCAGCAGCAGGACAGATCTTGGTACATTCTTATAAAAAACCTAAGATGAACTTTCTTGCAGATATCCAAGACAGCATTTTTGAAACAACATTATTCTTTCTTTTGAGATGACATGCTTTCTGGCACCTAGTGTTCAAATTTTCCTCTTTGTTGCAGCATACATATTTAAACTTTTTAAAAGAAAATCTTTCAGCAAATGCAGTGAAGCATACCCTTCATGCTATAGAGTTTCTGAAGCTTTGTTCCTAATATTTATTTCAGAAAGATGCAGCTCTGAGCTACCAAAGTGGAATGTAAAATAAAACCATTCCAGAAATAGACCATTCAGATGTCTAAGTACCTTTCCTGCTTTTGTGTTTTTTCCTACACACACCACGGCTAGCACACTTCCCCTTGGTTATAGGTCCTTCCATGCTCAATCAATTTTCTGGTTTCTGCACTTATAAGATAAAAAAGAAAGGCCATTGGAAGACATTATTATGTTCTTTTGTTGATAACACAGTTCAGTTCCCCACTGCCATCTCTGGAATGAGGTTCCTGTAGCAGAGGAGGAGGGCTGGCAGAGCATCTCTGCACCCTCCCCATTCTTTCATGTTCCCAGACAGCTACAGTGCTAGAGGGCACCCTGAAACTGGGCTTGAAGGAGAAATTCAAGCACAATAAACTGCAGTACAGTGAAGGTTCAATTCTTCACAATCACTTAGCACTGAAGACCATATACTTATACCTCATTTTTACATGAATAAATTCTTTATACTCATCAATTAGTATCTCACCAGTAGAAGTGCAAAGGCTTTTTATTTAAAGAAAATGATACAGAAAGAGAGTCTGACAATTCTGTCTGAATTTGGTCTATGTTATATAGTATATATAACTTTAGTGGCATGCCAACATGTCTTTATTATTACATTTTTATCATTAGGAATTATGTTAGATTAGATGAAGAGCGATTGTAGATAAGGAAGTCATCCCCTAAAACCTGGTGTTTAGCTACAAACAATAAGAATGAGAAAAAAAAAACCCTTAGAAGTTTTTCTTCCTCAGCTGTAGTATATGACTGTGCAACAGCAAAAATAAAGTTCACTATTTCACCATTAAATATTATCCCCATGAAAGATAAGCTCAAAGGACTAGGTTAGTATTCCTGCCTCTGACATTTAACAGTTCTGTTGTATCAAACAAATATGGTTTCAGTTTCTTTGTGAAGCAGCAATGCTAATACTTGTCTACTTCCCCCACTGGTATTGTGAGGATAAATGTATTGTCATAAAGGAGTTTGAAAAGGAAAAGATGTAAGCATTTTTATTGATGTTCTACTTCCCAATCCACTAGAGTATATTAAAAATAATTTCACTATTGTCAAGTGCAACCTCGACCAATACATATTTCTCAATTTACCAGTCCTTCTTCCTGCAAATTGAAAAGAGAAAACAGCTCAGCAAGTATATTCTCTAGTCAACACTGCTAGTACACAATGGATAAAATCTGTTGCTGAACATGACCAAAATAATTTTTGTTAAATACAGCTGATCCAGTTTGTCTTGTGGTTACACTCCTGCAAAAATACCCGAATGACTTGGAAATTTGATTATCAATCAAATTGGTTATGGCTGAATATGAAAAACAAAGACATGATTGGCAACAGACAACATGGCTTTACTAAGAGCAAATCATACCTAACAAATTTGGTGACCTTCTACAATGAGGCTACAGATTTGGTAGGTAGGGACAGAGCAACGGATGTCATCTACCCTGACATATGTAAAGTATTTGACACTCCTCCATGAACATCTCTGTCTGTAAGTTGGAGATTGATGGATTTGATGAATGCACCACTCAGTTACTGGAAGGCCAGACTCCAAGACTTGTGGTCAATGGCTCATTGCCATTGGAGGAGTGGTGTTTCAGGGGTTGGTACTGAAGCCAATACTATTCAACACAAACAGAGGGATCAAGTGCACCCTAAGCATCTTCACTGGCAACATCGAGCTGTGTGGGACAGTCAACATGCTGGAGGGATGGAATATCATCCAGAGAGACCTGGACAGGTTTGGGAGGTGGGCCAATGTAAACCATGTGAAGTTCAGCAAAACAAAATGCAAGGTCCTATATCTTGATCACAGAAATCCCAGAACAACCTATAGATTGGGCAGAGAAGTGATTGAGAGAGGTGAAAGACTTGGGGGTGATGGTTGACAAAAATTTCGACATTAGACAGCAAAGCGTGCTCACAGCCCAGAAAGCCAAATGTGTCCTGGGCTGCATCCAGAGGAGTGTGGCCAGCAGGTTGAAGAGGTTCTTCCCCTCTGCTCTGCTCTTATGAGATCCCACCTCGAGTACTGTGTCCAGTCTGGTGCAAGTCCTGAGGACAGTCACAAAGTTGGTAAGAAGACTGGAGCACCCCCACTTTAAAGACAGGCTGAGCAAGGTGGGGCTGTTCAGGCTGGAGGAGAGAAAGTTGCATGGAGACCTCACACCAGTAACTGAAGGGGACCTGCAGGGAAGCTGGAGAGGGACCTTTTATCAGGAACTATAGTGATAGGACAAGGAGTAGTGGGTACCACAGACAAAGGGGGAATTTAGGTAGACATTAGGAGGGACAAAGGAGGAATTAGGGTAGACATTAAGAATTATTATGGGGGTGGTGAGGCACTGGAATAGGTTGCCCAGAGAAGTTGTGAGTGCCCCAGCCCTGGAAGTGTTCAAAGCAAGGCTGGATGAAACCTTGAACAGTCTAGTCTAGTGAAAAGTGTCCTAGCCCATGGCAGTGGGGTTGGAATGAAATGATTTTCACTCCAAAACTTAACATTCTATGATTCTGTATTAATACCCAGATGGGAAAAGTAGTATTAATAAACAATAGCTTCAGAAAGAAGTAATCTTTCTAATGTGTTGTTCTCTTTCCTTATTCTACAGAGGAGGGAACCAATTCAGTGACAGAAAACAGTTTCAACTTAAACTGGTCAGGAACTACAGAGGCCAGATTCAGGGTCAATGATGGCATATCTGTACTTGAGATTATAAAGAACTTAGTAGCTTCATAACAGCACAAAACATCCAATACACAGCTAGAGAAGAGGAGGGAAGAAGGGATTAGGGAACACAACCCTAAACCTAGTCTTATGCCAGGTAGTCCTTTGCTTACCTTCTAACGGGCAGATATTTTAAATATTTCATAAAGATTCCCTCTCAGTGAATCTCAGGTTGATTTTGCACAGGCTAGAGGATACCCTTTAGGTCTTCTGTGAAATGACTGTGCAAGTTTTCCCTGCAGTGTCCAGTGAACACAATGGATTATTACCAAATACATTTTTGGTTTCCCTTACAAAAAGTGTCCTCATTTTTCTGTACACATTTCTCTAGCATATAATAAACAAACAGAGGAACATGAAAGAAATTAATGCCTGCAGTGTAAGGCTTGAAATGCAAAAATAGTTGCTTGGCAACCAGCATGAGAAATAAGGTTATGTCTGTACAAACAGCCAAGTGAGTGGCACAAGTACCATTTCTGACTGCTGTGGAAAGGATGAGTAGGAGACAGGATGTATGAGGGGGGATTATTTGAATAAAATTTTGACTCTGTAGTTTACCCACAATCATTCATGTGTATGAATGATAACACAATAAAGGTGTATTTCAAATTGTTTTCCTTATATGTCCTTACAGCTTTGTCTTTAATCAACAAGTGAAGTTTTATTCTTCGAAAGCTATGGTTTTTCATAACACTTAAAAACATCTAAAGAGGTGTAAGTGAATGCTGATTTTCATGTATACTTCCCTTACTAATGAATTGGATATTTGAAATTATTTTTTCAAGGAGCATCTAAGAGCATTCTGGCAGCCTTGAACAATTAATCAATCTAATGTAACTCTAAATATATTCACCTATAAGCACTTTTCAGTAATAATATACCTGCATTGTTCATACACCCAAATGATACTAGACTGACCACTTGGAACAATGGGGGAAAAATACGCAGGCCCCCTCTTTGGCATATTTGATTCAGTAACTTTGTTTCTATATACAAACTATTAAAGAGAAGTACCACCTCTGGCCCAGAAATACTTGTAATGCAAATTGTTAGAGGTGAGAAAGATAATCCAAAGGAATTATAATTTCATGCCTACTTTACTGTTATACTTCTATTTTAGCATCTATTATTGTCCACTGTCGGATGTTAAGACTTGTCTGACCTGTGGTCAGATCTAAGTGATCATTCTAATGTTCAAATTGGAAATTTAGAAATGTGAGAGATATTAAACTGAGCTGCATCCAACATGAACATGCTCTTCATCACAAACAAGATGATATGAGCATCTTACAAGATGACTTGACCTGCCTGTTGTATTATATCTTATATTATATTTCTGAATCTATTTGCCCAACAGGACTTGCAACTTCATCATGTTCTACAGAACACCATGTGTTAGTACTGACAGGTGGGTGCTTGGTAAGGTTATCAGCAGCAAATTGCATTGCTTCACTTCCTTTCAGTGCACTAAAAATCACTACAACCACCACGCTCTTTTTCATTGTCAATAGATGTAGATATTCATTACCTTATTTTAATTCTATAAGTAACTGCAAATGGAAAAAAATGAGACTAAAGCTATAGTGAAAACTAAGCTGGTTGAAGAGTTGCCTTAGGCTATTAAAATCCTTTATTTTTGTTGATTGTACCAGGACGTATCCAACTGATACAGCATTATCAAATTTGGGCAGACATGGAAGAATGTAAGTATCACTAGAAGGACAATTATTTTAATTCCTAGTGAAGATTAAATAAAGAAATGACAAAACAACCACCCCCCCCACCAATCAGTCCAAACCCAACAAAAAACCCCTACCAAAACCAAGACACAGTGCTATGTGTGGATTCAGTAGTTTTTGAATTATGATCCTCAATGGTTTCAAACTACTGATGTAGAATAGAACGATCAAAGAATGTATTTTTACTCTATGCAATCAATATTACTCTAATGCAAACTTCAGTAGGCTACAATCTCCTTTTGAAGACTGAGACATCTAACTTGCAAATTTCATGAGAATGTGTAGGATCAAGGAAGGAGAATTAACTCTCATATATTCTTCCACTTTTTTCCTCCTGCCCTTGCAGAATTCTGAGGAGTTATTTCTCTCATCAAATACTAAAATAATATTCTACAACTGGTTATTCATCTAACTTTCATAGTTCTACATTTGTATTAACTAATAAATATTATTTCAGGTTTATTATGCAGGGCCTACTTCAACCTGTCTAATACCTTCATTATTAATCTTAAAATAGTGACTACCATACTCAAATTGCTCATTCATGCTATATCAAACACAATGGTAAAAGATTCAATTTAATGTCAAGCCCTGTTTTCCAATAGATCAATACAATGACACAAAATTTCAACCTTTTAAATGAAAAAATGGATCATAATTACTGAGGTGCTCTCAGTGTCCACAAATTCCCAAGAAAAAAAACTTCTCATTTTGTGCATCACAAAACTTTACATCTTGAGAAGGCATATTTGAAGAATGGGGGATGGATAGATTTCCACCTCATTTGTTTCTCAATCTATGCAAATGCAAGGTAAACTTTTAGACAACATTCTTCCTAAACCACACTTGACTACACTGTGAGCAAATATTTCAGCTTCATTCAATTGCTCCCACTGTGCTCAAACACATGGTGCTCTTAGAGCTACCACAGGAAATCTGTCAAAGAGGGCTAATGAGACTGAAAGTCCAACAGGGGGTAGGCACACACCTCAAAAGTCACTTCCCAAAGAGAACAGTGACCAAAGGGCATGAACATGTTTTGAACTAGACAGAAAGATCTTTTTCTTTAGCTGGACCTCAAATTCTGTTTAGCTCAGCACATCAACAGATATATGCAAATCAAGCTTATAGATCAGATCTTATCCTTGGGAAAGAGGTCTGAGTCTAAGTTTTCTCTGTTTTTAAATTCTTAGGAAACCTTTTCCAGAAAAACAGCTTGAACAGAAAAAATATTAATATTTTCAGAGGTCTTATTATTTATACCACCCACAATAAAATAAAATAAAATAAAACCTTATTAGGATTTTTTTTTCATTAAAACTCAACGAGGCCAAATTATAATCTTATTTACATTTATTTCACACTAAATGCAAGAGTTTATTTAGCTAGAGGCTTATTTTATATTTATGAGGTAGCAGAATCAGCCTTAGCAACATAAGAGAGTGAAACACCAGTAAGACCTTAGAGATGTGTCAGCAACAGGTTACACTGTCGATGTCACTCTGCATGAAATGTCTGTCCTAAAAATGGGAACATCAGGTGGTTGTTTCAGAGGAAACATCTATTCATCACAGGTGTGATGAATAGACTCTGGACACTTCTTACTTTGCTGAAATTTTCCAAACAATCTCCCTGGTAAATGTAATATGCTGCTGAGATACTTGAACATCTTAGCCAAAATTCCAGTTCTGAGCACCGCAGAGGATCAAATCCCAGCAGTCTACACACAATAATAGGCTTAATCATAAACACCATTTAGTTTCTAAGATTTAAGGCATTTGTCCTGATGGCAATTTAACCCAAGCCATTTTACTTACGTTTTCAGTCAAAAAGTAATATAGCATTTCAAAGACAATAAAATCTGAATATAAAATAAGCAAACATCTTTTGTCTCTAAACTTCCTATAACAGCATTAACTTAAAAATCCGCCTGGCAGGTACTATACATGCATGAATTAATCTTTTTGTATAAACAGCTCCCTAATAAGATCAGTAATCAAATTACAAGAAAGTTATCAGGAAACCACTTAGCTTAAATGAAGCAACCACCAGACAATAATGGTGTGTACATCAAGTATTCAGGTATTCAGAGCAGCTGACCTTGCCTCCCCAAACCCAAATACTGGAAAGAAAAATAGACATGACAGACTCAGTCCAGCCACACAGCAAGCATACCAGGAATATGGTATGGATATTCCTGCTTACAAGAATATTGCAGCATTCCAAGAATGGAAATTATCTCATCCAAATCCAGACCTAGCACACTACTGGTTTTAACTCTTATATTTCTACAGCTTATGTTTTCTGCCTTTTTTTTTTAATACATCAAAATACAATTAAAAGGTTTTTTTTCAGAACAAAATAGAAAGAATATTTGCAAGGAATTGCAGTTAAAAACAGAAAATTAAAATACTGACCCAAGAAAAGCAAGCAATGGAGCTTCATTCCAGTTATGGGATTGTTATGAACAGCTAATTCAAATGACATTATTCTAGTGGCTAACACTATAGGAAGATAATACATTGTTCCACACAACTTCTGTAATCCAGGCATAATGGCCAGTTTAAAGCTATCTTCATTTAATGTACAGTTAAGGCATTTCAAAATATACCTATGTTGAACTGGAGAAGCCAACTAAATTTCCAAAAGGTTCTAAAGAAAGACTAAAAAGTCAGTTGCCATTTTCCTAAACACATTATTTTGTCTAAAGACTATTTGAATCTTACTTGGACAATTTATTCTATTATTGGAAAGTAGCAGCCTAACAATCTATTCTGTGAGATCTCTTCCTATCCCCAAATATATTAGAAAAAAAAAAAAAAAAAAAAAAAAAAAAGCTAAAGGGAACAGATAAAATGGGGGTTTAAGCTTAAGATGGTGGTTACAGTAATATTAGATTTGCATTTTCTTAAATCCTTCCTCTAGGAAATTGCTAAAATAAGAGTAAGTCACAGTATTACCTAAGAAAAATATTAACTTTTGCATCCTAGAACAGTGGTTAAGAAAATTCAGTAGGTCTCTTTCCAGTAGCCATGGATAAGACCCATAATAAATATGCAGTCCCTTGAATACAAGAATAACTTTGAAATTGTACTTTGAAATTGCACAATTTGCAGTTCTATTGTGAATGCTTAATAATGCTTTTAAAAAATAAAATTCCTATGTTTATGCAAAAATTAATAAATATAGGTAACCTAGGACAACATAGTATATTGTATAAATATAGTATGACAATGTTAAGGTTAGGACTTTTCAAAGCCTTCATTATCAAAAGCTTGTATAATGTATTCCCTGCTAGTATTATAATGCACCCCTATGTACCATTGAGTCTGATGACAATTAGTCACAATGTTTTTAGTCCCACTCTTTTTGCAAAAGCTTTTCAGCTGCTTCCCATTAAAATATAGCTCTTTTTGAAAACAAGTTTATAAACTGTCACTAATAGGGTAACACAGGATAAAGAAAAGCTTGAAGATGGCAGAACATTTCTGCAGTTTTTCTGGAGGCTGAAATTTTGTGAAGTAAATGATCTATTGGCTAAGTCCCTGTCTACTTCATTCGAAAATGAACTCCAGAGAATCTAATTGGAAAAGAGCTTTAGTCTAAACACTGCTTTGATTGTAAACACTTCAATTAAACATTTCAATCAATGAGATTAAGTGTGGTACTGAAGTTTTTCACCACTGATTTTCATTTTACTTTTGTCTAAAACACAACACAGTTTTGCTTCTCAAAATCAAGAAGATTTTATCACAGATCAGCTAAATCTGTGGAACTTCAAAGTGGAAATTACACCGTACATATATTGCTTCTTTTAATTCTAAAAGCCTGATCTGCCCTTCAAAAAACTGAATTCCTACCGTGCATTTTATGAGAATTAAGTGCTTCCCTCCTCATCCTCCCACAACTCTGCCCTGTAGTGTGCAATTGTGCTTGGCTGTGCACAGAGGGGATGGGAAGCCCCACCCAGAGCTGGGACTGGGGCTGATGGTTTGTCTGAAGAGCCCCTGTCCTACCCATGGCACCCAAAAGGAGCTGGGCTCTGCCATTGGGCACAGCAGAAGCACCTTCAGTTTTCTGCTGTGCTGCACTCCAGAACACGGGAGATGGAGAGGGGTGCAAGAGCTCCAACAAGAGCTGGGAGGGGTTTTGTGGTGATGCTGAGCAGCACCAAAGGGTGCAGGTTTTTATACCTGTGTATGAATGTAAGGCATGTATATTTATAAGTGCTAATATATGAATACATACCCAGTCTAGGTAAATGTGCATTATTGTTGAAAGACATTGAAGTGTTTTGACTGAGTTTAGCAATTATACTGAAATCAAAATTTTTATATGAAATTACACTACAGGGAAATATTTTTAAATTAAAAATTAAATACCTTCCGCAGGGTGAAGCACCATGTGCCAACTGTTTCCCTTGGCAAAAGGAACCCAACTGAGCAGTGTTTACAAGAGCAGAGCAGTTAGCTGCCTCTTTCTGGCTACTAACACAGGCTACTGGTTCACTGAAATGAAAAACTTGTGAAAGCTCACCACATTCTTAACATATAAAATGCAACCATTTGAAGAAGCGCATTTTGATTTGTTTATCCTCTCCATCTCCCACCCCCAAATTCTATATTTTCTTTGTGGTAGGCAATTGGTGCTGAATCATGAGACATTTTACCTAGTCCTGATGTACAGAATAAGAGCAGTAGATGTTTTGCCATCTGTGAGGCAAAGTACAGCTACTTGACTGTTTTCATTAACTCGGACTTAAATATATTTAGCAGAAGTAACTACTCTATTTTAGAAAAGTAATAAACCCCAAGAACCCACTTTCCTCCCCTTTGTACACAAATTATTGATGCAATTCTGAGGTAATAGGTTTTCTCAATAATTGCATCTACCCCAAATACTAAAAAATTTAAACAATTGAATGAGAAAGATAAGTGTCTGTACCTATGCAACCACTAAAACTTTTTTGCTTTGTTTTGAATAAGTTTTCAGGATTGAATGCAAACCTACACAGATTCATTAATACCTTTTATTTTTAAATCACATTTTCATTTAAGCAACTTGAATATTTTAAAAGCAGCCTCTGGCTCTGGACATAAATAAAAGAATACAGCAATATCCTTTAAAAGATGGGAAGCAGTACAACCAATTACAGTTTTGCTTTTCTTTTGTGGCAGACTGCCTTCTAAAGGGGAAAAAAACAATTTTACATATAGGAAAACAAAGAGGTAAGTTTAATATTTTTTTTCTGGTTTTTGTAGGAAAGATATTGATGATATAAATTACAGTTTAGTATATTTCCTAGTACATTTACTCTTGTGCTTATAAGCCATATAATCAACTGTCAGCTTCCTGGTACAATTCAGTACACAGTGACTTTTGCTATCAGATACTGGAATACAGATGCTCAAGGAAAAGAAAATCCAAACCAGATTCTCATTGACTATACAAACACATATACTGTACAATAATTAGACTAAGACAAGAAATATTACTTTTAAAGACAGAGTATCCAGGTAACAGTTTAAGTAGTTTACAAAAAGAGAAATAGGATTTTAAATCCTTTGAAAGTGAGATCTACTAAGGTAGCAAAATGCCGTTCTATATATTATTTATATGTTAGATATGTTCCTCATGTATTTGTTTTATACCTGTGCATGAATGTAAGGCATGTATATTTAGAAGTTCTAGTATATGAATACATACCCAGTCTAGGTAAATGTGCTTTATTGTTGAAAGACATTAAAGTGTTTTGACTGAGTTTAGCAATTATACTGGAATCAAAATTTTTATATGAAATTACACTACAAGGAAATATTTTTAAATTAAAAATTAAACATATTAAATATTTATATTAATAAAACACTAATATTTAATATTAATTAAAATAATTTAAATATAGGTATATCAGTATTTTGCAGATGCTAGATGTTCCTTTTGTAGAGAGTGCTTAATAAAGAATTGGTATTTTAAAAAATACCAAAACCAAAAATTTGTACCATATCTTTTGAAATGCTATTCCAAAATTGTTCTGCAGAATATGCTACAGATTATTGTTTTAAGACACTTAAATACATAAATAGTCCACTAATTCTGTAGGATTGTAGAAAAATACTAATTCATTCTTGAATTTCCTAATTTAGAAGTGGAATAACAGTAAAATCACTTCCTCAGTCTCAGAGGTTTTCCGTGGATATCTAATATTCATTTGCCCTGTTGATAGAACTAGGATGACACATGAATCATTGATGAGTGAGTGGCAGGAAGCTTAAACTAGTTCAGAAAGAAATAAACAACACTTCTTTTTCTACTGACTTATGAGAAAAAGGCCTCCATGAAATGGAGATACATGTTCATGAAAAAACATTTAGTTTTATAAATTAATCATTATATCATCCAGAAAACAAAACATTCTAAAGAGGTAATGATAAATTTGTCACCATTTTAGCAAAGTGATTATCCTTACATGTGCAGAATAAAGCAAGCTGCTTAAAAGTCTTCTGGAGAAGTTTTGATTTCTATCAGATGGCCAATGCCTTATTTCAGTATTTTATATGTCTTTCATTTTATTAATGGAAAACTTTAGCTACTTAGTACTGTAATACTTTAAGTCATTTTAGGTTTCAACTTAAGAATGACACATAATCAACAATACAGTAGATTTTCAGAATATTTCACTAATTCTCATGTGTTCCTAGCATGACTTGGATGGGTCAGCAGGATGAACAAAACTTGTTTTTTTTATTAATATAAAAGTTGTGAAACTAGGTCCTGTAATGTCATTTGAGCTATGAGTGGCACGTGCCTACACACCTGTGGGAGACAGGGCATGACTGTGTCTTCATACTTGCTTGGTTACCAAAGAAATACAACCCCATTCATGCCCATAAATTCTGCACCTCTCCAGAGTTCATTAGCTAGGGCTCAGCAACACATTTCATCATGGAACTATAACATCAGCATAAAGTCATAAGTCCTAATGTTCAAATATTTACAGAGCTTGTATTTGAACTACTGCTTGTCATTCACAGTACTTAAGAGCTATGCATGAAATAAAATATTCCTCAGAAGTTTGGGGGAAAAAATCAAGCATTCTTTCCTCATATTTTTTCACTGCATGCAACATCAAATCGTTTTGGTTATGCATGACCACTGAACAACTTGTGAGGAAAATAATTAAATCCCTAAATTCTTCTCTGAAAGAAGCATTCAAACTCTGTGCCAGCAAAGATCACAATGTTCTGGATGCATGCAAACGTGAGGCAAAAATTCTTGGAACTTGAATGAAGGCAAAAAAGACTGGACCCTTCACACAACAAACTGATTGTCTACTCTGTTGGATAGGACTTATAAGGAATGCACAATATGCTTATTCAATAGTTTTAATTTTAATTAATTTTATATTATACAAATCTTGTTATTATATTTAGTAATGTTAAAATCTGTGTTCTGTTATCTTTCACTGTGTTAAATGAGTAAAACAATACTAAGTATTTTTTCCACAGAAATATTTAATTTTTTTCTCTACAGGATATTTTGTCTTGCAAGCATCACTTTTTAAAAGAGTGGTATAACTAAGTAAAACTATTTATAAGAAATTGAAAGTCAATTTTGAGGTAAATTGAAAGAATTTCATTTCCTCCCACTTGATTAAATATATTTGATGTGGCTAAGGTAATTATTCCACCTGAATATTAAGTATATTAAAATTATGTGAAAAGCCAGTGCAAGGTCTTCAGCAGTTGAAATTTGTGCTGGTATTACAAAAAGAACTGTAAAATACCTAGCTGTGCATAAGCACCAGCCATTTAGAAGCATTAATTGAGTTTAAGCTATCAAAAAAATTCATGAGATTAGTTTTAGCGACAGATTTGCAGCCAAAATATGCACGTGCTTTCATTCTACATTTACAAAGAAGTCTGAAGGTTCAGTTTTAAATGAAAAATGCTCTCTCAGACTATAAGATTGTCTCTTCATTGCAAGATTGGCAATACAACACTTTCCCCCTCCCCCTTTTTTAAATGGTTCACACATTAGCCATTAACACAATACTTCAAAGACAATTCTACAGTATTTAAGTCCAAAGAGTTTAGATTACATTTAGAAAACTCATGAGTGATCTTCCCCTTTGTATGACCCTTTAATCAAATATGTCTCATCATCCTTATTTTTAAGGCACAAAAAGTCATGTTCTCTGACCATGATAAAAGGTAAAGATCCTTGCACCTTAAATTTATACTCTTTGCTAAAATAAGGAATCATTAATAGCCATGACAAATATAGACAAGAAAATCTGTCTACAGAGACACTTCATAGAGTAAGTGCACCATTTGGTGAATCTCAGTGTGATCTTCAAGCCCTTTAGACTACGTTGTAGTTAACCAGAAATTAGTTTGCTTTCCAGACAGTGGAGATTAAGACAGCAAAAGGCATGCAATTGAGAAATACAATAACTAAAGTGTCATTTCTTTACAATTTATCCAAGCTGTATGCTCTTGCAAGCTCTGTTCTACCAATAGCTACATAAGCAAAATGACTAAAAGAGAGTCTCATGGGCTAAATGCTCTGCTTTTCAGGAAACAGCATGAAGGAGAGAAGGCCCAGGAGAGAAGAGTAATGAGATCACAGAGGCTTGCAGGATACCAGCCCTATCAAAACTAGAGGAAATGCCAGGGGATACCTATGAACTATTTCACAGCCTAGAACAGACATTAAACATACTTATTGAGAGAAGGTTGTAGTGGAGAGAAAGTGGATCTCTTCTGCCATGTCACAAGTGAAAGGACAAGAGGAAACTGCCTTTATTACAAGAGATGAAACAACAAAGTAACTGTAAGAGTGGTCATGAATTGGAGTAAGTTGCCCAGGGAAGTGGTGGTATCACCATCTCTGAAAGAGTTCAAGAGATAACTGCATGAGGCATTTGGGGATCTGATTTGGAGGTGATTATGGTGGTTCTGGATTGATGGTTGGACTCCATGACCTTGAAGGTCTCTTCCAATCTTCATGATTCTGTGGTACTTTCAATCCTACTCCATGTCTACTCAAAAGTGCCTGTTAATGACCTTATACCTAAAAGAACATTTTCTAGTTTTGCACTACAGAAATTCACAAGTTTAGCACTGTTTAAGTTTTTAATATCAGAAATAAGTTCAATTCTTGTGATCGAGATCAATGACCTTCATGATTTTGAACTTTCTTTAAGCACTGTGATACCAAGTGCTTCCTTGCAGTATCAGAGGATACTCTGCAAACAAGCTTCCTTTTGCCTGTTCCAAGCATTTTATGCCACTGTAATTCCATGCCGTGCAGTGTATGTTCCTGAACTGCATGCAGCTCTCTCTTCACTTAACAAACATTATTCTTTTCTTTCTTCTTTCTCCACACCCACACACCACCAATGTGTTAAGATAAGAGAGATTTCTGGCCATATTTCAAAAGGACGAGTGTTAAAAGCAAAAAGTAAAATTTTCATAAAATGGAAGTCTCCTTCCTCAAACTTTTTAGTGTATTTAGTTGATGAAAAGAGGTAGCAGTTCTTCTGAGGTATAGACATCCCCCACTCCCATCCCCACCCACATCCACTCAGTATCCAACAAGTTAGGCTGCACTAGCCCTAAGAAATGTCTTCTAACAGATGTTTTGCTTTTGTATTAAATTTACACATTCTTTAGAGTTATTCCCTTGAGTCTGCCTACTGTAATTTTCATCACAGCTTTAGTTGGGTCTTTTTTTTTTTTCCCAAGTATTAAAAGGTACTGAAAGATATTCCCAAACCATGCAACTGAAGAAACTGCCAGAGGTCAGTTTTTACTTTTCTTACAAGTCCATCAAATAGAGAACACAGCACACACTTTTAATATCTCTGTTCTTTCAAATGTGAATCAACAACAGGGAGCTGTCAATATAAGTTTCAAATTAAGTGTGACATTTTTAGTATCTAAGTACCAGAAGACAAGGGGGAAAAAATACAATATCTCAGTTCATTTTTCAGCTAATTAATATTATCTTTTGAAAATTATTTTAGCAATTTTGATGAAATCAGAAGATTACCTTAATATTAATACACTCATTATTATTTTATCAAAAGAATCTTTTTAAATGCAAAAAAAAAAATTCTGCCTATTTTAGTTCAGACTTCATTATAAATGGAATGAAATAAATATGACACTTCTATCTTTAATAAGGACATATAATGAAAACATAAAAAAGAAATACCAGACAAATCCCTGAAACCTAGTGTTAATCTGTTAATTCTTTCCTTTTGAACATTAAGAAAAACTTGTGTACCCACAAGAAGGTACTTTCATTCAATGTTTCCAGTTAAACTAGCAAAAAATATAGAAGAGTTTACAAAATTGGGTGATGATGTCATAAAATCTATAATGCTCTAGGTGACTTCAAATAATCACATTCTGATTTAATTTATTTTTAATAATGCATCATTGTAATATTTTGCTGGTCTTGTTTATTACACTAATTTTTCTTGTTATTAAGATTTTAAAACTAACCCACCAATGTTTTAAAGAGAATACCTATTCAGAATAGCAAAAGTCAAGACCCAAATAGGGTAGTATGGAAGTAGAAATTTAAGATAAACAGTTAGATATTAACATTCCATATTCTGTGCCAATTTCTTAACTGTTTATGAATAGAACACTAAGGCAAACTCTAGCCTGTACTTTTAAGCATGAATTTTGGGTTTATGGCAAAGTTTGGAAATATAAGCAATAGATACACTTATATTTTTCTGAATGACTGTTTCCAGAATAGCCAACCTGCAGTAAATGACTTCTGAACCATTTTTTATTATGCTTTTGTAAGGAGTGTTGAAAATAATTATTTTAAGAGTTATGCTCTAATGCTATTAGCTATAGAATGCTGACAGTAGTGGATCCTCTCATATATGACTGCATTGGACATACTGATACCAAAAGGAGCTGCAGTGTCAGATCTTCATCTCTTTTTTTTTTTTTCCTCAATTTATACACTGTGCCTTTTGAACCCTGTGCAATAGATTTGGTAGGAGCAAAGTAATGCCCACAATGCTGACACACTATCTCACTTATTTTGCACCTGTCACTTGGACTAACCACTTTTAATGATTAAAGTCACAAACATCTCCTGTCACACTGCAATAAGCAAAGGAATGAGACAGACAGCTGAAGTCACTTTGTCACAGTGGCCACTGATCCACCTCTCATAGCACATTTGAAGCACTGTGAGACCTACTAGATGAGAAAATTAAGCCTTGTAAAGAGGTCCTATGGCAATTGTGGGAATTTACAGGCCCATTTATCCTAGGCCTTTCCCAGAAAATGCCAGAGTGATTACACACCTTAGGAAGATTACAGTAATCCCAGACAATTCTGAAGAAATGACAGCTACCATTGCTGTAAAAACAACACTTCCAATAGTGAGCAGAGAACAGATTTCTGTAAATATTGAAACTGAGGTGTTAAAATGTTAACTAATCACAGAGAAGTTTTTTAAAATCTGTTGTGTGAAGAGAAGCCACCCCAGGTGTGCTGGAAAATAAACTGTAAATACTTATTAAACACAGTGAGAAATTGTTAATGAGAAAGTGATCAAAGCACTTGACTCAAATTCTAGGCAAAGTAGGCTGCATTACTTGCTTCACAGACACACTCCCCTGTAAGTTTTTGGGAAACAAGTATGTCAGTATAGTTAGAGTCTGAGCAGAGGTCTGTACACACACTTGAAAGGCACAAATTTGGATTTGACTGACTGGAAACTACTCTCCAGGGAAGCTCAGCTGTGCCCCATCCAGCACATGATAGGACAGGACAGGAAAGAAAACTCCCCACAAGGCACATGGCTTGGCAGCTACTCAGGGTGGGACACGGTGACAAATCTCAGGTGTAATGACCACAGCATGAAAGGTTTACTTACTGCACGTGTCTTCAAGGGATAATAAATAATAAATAATTGATAAATAATTGATAAATAATTTATAAATAATAAATAATAATAAATGCTCATTAAGTTCTCAGGTGACAGCCACGTGGTGGCCCAACAGGGGCAGACACAGTATGAGGTGTGTCTCCAGGCTACAGCTGGAAGTGCACCAGAGCACATCCATCCCTGCTGGGCACTTGGAGCACTCCCTGTCCCCATGACCATGCCTGCCACACCTGGAGCCACTATCTTGGGCCTATTTGCACACCTCTGGGCATGGTGGGGCAAGGCTTCTGAGAGGGGTCCCTGCCC
Source organism: Oenanthe melanoleuca (assembly GCF_029582105.1). Lineage (NCBI taxonomy): Eukaryota > Metazoa > Chordata > Aves > Passeriformes > Muscicapidae > Oenanthe > Oenanthe melanoleuca. Next base: position 101,934,016 of record NC_079333.1, read on the forward strand.
CAGTCTGTCCCATCTGTGCCAGTCTACCCCGAGCTCCCACACAGCCAGGGGCTCCCCACTCACTGCACAGTCTGCTGTGCCCCCACAGGAACAGCATGGCTCACAATTGTGACAAATTACCAAAGGAGCACTTTGATGGGCAGCCCGTGGTTCCTCCACGCCTGCAGAGTGAGGCAGGCTGTTTGCTTTGGGGTTTACCCTCCCAGAATGGATCTGCACGTTCCAAGGTTCAGGGATGCACAGGGTGCTAACATGGCCACAGGTCAGTGTCACTGCAGAAAAGCACCTTTTTTGAAATCCACCTAAAGACAAGCTGCACTCAATGAGCACCAACACCCAGCCTCAGGGATCACCAGAGGAGGTCACCAGCACTCAAACATGGATCCCTAAGAGCTGGCCCTGGACTCCTGGCCTCTGGAGCAGCTGACCCTCCATTCAGATATCTCCACCTTTACTGCCAAACACCTCCTGTGACCCACAGCCCTTTCTGCAGCAGCTGCACCCTGATCTCTCATCCCACCCACTGCACAGTCCTGCTTGAAGGTTTCTGGTGGCCACACACACGAGAGTACACTCACAGAAAATAATCAGCATCAAAGTTTAAATGCCAGACAGAACACACTGCAGTGAAAAGGTGCAAGGTCCAACCTGCCAAGCATATTGACAATTGGCTTGCTTAAACATGACCTGCCATTATTATGCTCCCTTTTCTCCATTTTGACATCCTTCTCTCTACCTTAGCTTGCTCCCAAATCAAGCACTTGTGCCTAATTCATCTTTTCTTGCTAATCTCAGATTTACTACAATATTACTAAATTCAGAATTTGTGATATTGCTATGCAGGTCATCTGAGCTTAACATGATACCAATGATGGAACCACCAAGGCACCACTTGGCCTCAAGGTCTCACTTCCCAAAAGGTTTCCAGTACTTCCCCCAGGTACTGGTGAGGTCTGGCCACCTTTCTCATGACCCCTAACAATCTGTGAAGCCCAGCCACTCCTCAAGGTGAAGCCCAGCCACTCCTCAAGGTGCCATAAGTCCTGTCACCTTCTCATCCTGTTGCTCCATAGGTCCAGTGATTTCTCATCTCATTTCTTGAAGTTTCTCACTGTTCAATGAGCTCAGCATTCTGGCCTGACCTAATCATCTGTAGGCATACCTTAACTCTATATTCTTGGGTCTCATCATTTACAGAAAGTCTCTGAAAAAATCAGAGAAAGTGCCCAAGAGCTAAAAGTACCTTTGTCCCATGAAATTTCACTCCTGTTTGCCTGAAATGGATACTGATAAAAATTAGCATTTTCCTTCTACTGCTGATGTTGGCAATACCATCTGACATCATGCCAAAAACTTTGCCTGAATATGATTTCCAATAATGGCCTTCAGAATTGTGACTGAGATGCTAAAAAATACCCCCCAAACATCAGAAAAAGATTATTGTCTTAAAATTTGTGAGTTTTAACATCTATTTTGTTTTCTTCTTCCTCAATTTTGAGCTATCAAAGCTGAACATTTACTACAGTTTATAGATATTCATGGGGAAGAAGAACCTAAAAAATAAAAGAAAAAGCTGAAATTCTTATTCATCCATCCAAATAGGTTTGCTTACAGGTAAATTTATTCTCTGAATAAATTTATTCACATGGGGATGTTTTAGGAAAAAAAAGAACATAAAAAAGCATGGAAATATGCTGCAGTGAAGAAGAATGTTTTTCTAAGAACAAGGGGAAATAAAGTCCAAACACATTGCCTTGTCTCTTTTTCCATGCACATCAACTCTCAGTGGTCCTACTCCCCTCAAGAGTACTAGACAGGAATGAGATTCAGCAGCCTAAACCAGCTCCCCTCACACTTGCTGCTGCTATTAATGTTAATTTTCTCATTCAGGCTGTATCATAATGCCAAGATGAAAGATTCAGACTGACAAAGAATAACTAGCGGCAGTGAGAGGCTGCCTGGGGAAAAGACACAGTTGCACATCATCTCGTATAATTTTTTCCATCAGCACTGACTGAAGAACTAGAAAGAAGGCAAGGGGGTGGGAAGAAAAAGAAGCAAAGTAGCACAAATTATCCTTTGTTAATGTCAATTTATTTTTTGTTTCAGAAAAGAAACCAGTAGCCTAAGTACAAGATCTTAACAATTAAAATGAAAATTATAGTAAGATTAATTCAAATATCATAACACAGAATATAGTGTGGAAGTTAATAGCTACATTATTGAGCCATAAACATGGTTACTCATAGAGAAACCTTCAAAATGCTGTATTTTAATTTCTAATGCCCCATTCTTATGAGAAATTTTAGGAGTATAAAGGTTTGGTTGTTCAGTAAATACTTAAAACGTTTAAAAGAAAATAGAATAGTTCAGTTAGACAGGACCAACAATGATAACCTGCTAGTTTAAAAACTTATAGGCTAATGAGTACTACTGACAAAAAGCTCCTTAAAATTCTATTATTTTATTACTATTTTTGACATTTGTATTTAAAGCCTCAGAACATATTAGATACATCTTGAAACACATAGTTTCATTAACATGGGTTGTATTGATACTCAGAGCTTTAATTTTCTTATAGCTCCACACACTTCCCATTCTGTTTTGTTGCTTGATTTGTGTGTTCACTGAAATACACAAGAAAATTCTATCGAAGAGTGACTGCTATTCAACACCCACTAATTTAACTTATCAAACAACAGCAGATAGAGAAAAGCAAAACCTAAAAGGGATGAGTGATCAGTATTGATACCAAGTCAGTTTTTTACTTCTCTATTGATAATATCAATGAAATTTCCAATGACCAGTAACAGTAATATGGTATAAACCCCAGACCTTCTATTAGGAAATTCCTCCAGCAGTTAAACATAAGGGAAGGGGAAAGAACAGATATTTTGCTGAAGCTGCACAGCACATCACTGAAACAACAAGAGCTAGACTATGAACCATCAATTCCTCACTTGCGGAACACTACTTCGAAAATCACTGAAAAAACAGTTCCTGAGAAACACCTGGACTGCTAAATTCCTAACTGCTTGCACACACCACTTCCAAACAGCCTGAAAGCACTAGCACACATCTGCACACCACCATCCAGTAATTCCTTCCATTTTGGGGATGGAATTTAATCAGGAGGTGAATGATATTTATCTACTGACCAGCACCTTTGAACATTCATAGTTTTGTTTGGTATAGGACACAACAGAGAAGAGATTTTTGTTTCTTTTATACAAGAGTGTGTGAATACCAGTTTATGGGGAATTGCATGAGAGCAATGAAGGAGAGAAATGGGAGGAAAACTCTCCTTGATTCCCCTTGCACCTGGCTGGCACAACACACTTTTACTGCTCTTAAATTGAGTGTTTCTGTTACTTACATTGCTTCAGAATGGAAAATTGACACCTACTGTATACTGTGAATTACTAAAGTACCATCTTCAATGTAAGACTGGATCTACACCTGGGAAACCTGATCTGGCCCCACAGCTGTCCCTGCTTTGAAGAAGGTTTGGACTGCTTATCTCTTAAGGCCTTCTCCCACCTAAATTTTCAATAATCCTAATATCAATTTGGATTTGAAGAACAGAAAAGCAGCAGAATGGCTCATACTGAAAAACTGAGTTCTGTAGGTTGATATTTGCATGTTAGTTAACAGATATATACAATTACTTAACAGGTATATAGATTTCTGTGAAGACTATGGCAATACATCAAATTCATGGCACATTTACTCAGTCTTGGAGTTGAGCATTTTAATATCTTAGTGCACATAAACACTGAAGAATGAACAATAACAGAAGAGTATCACATATAACATGATGATAATTGGACACATATAAAGATCAGAACGACTAATTGAGGAAAGTTAATATAAAATTTTATTTAATAAGAAAATAAATGAAGAATTGAAGCAAATTGAAGCCTCCAAATTAAAGGCTTGAATGCAAAACATTTTTTTAGAAGTCTGATAGATCTAAGTGTTCTCTACTGATTCTAAGTTTCTTTTTGATCTATTATTACATCTAATATCACCTAATCTCTACTGAATGCAATTACTGTCCTGGTCCTCACTACTTTCAGCTAAACTGGTCTGAGCCTTCTTTATTTGAGATTAACCAGTATAAATCTTACTTAGGGAGTAAGCTAATTCATAAGTGACAAAGTGGATCACACAGAAGTGTAGTCCTCTACAAATAATCCACCTCAAAACACATTAGAACACTATTCTTAAAATTTCCACATGTATAATAACACCAAACCAAAGGCAGGTTTAGAAATCCAGAAAACATGGTCAAAATTGCCCATATGGAATAGTTTCAGCTTCTTAAAAGAAGATAATGTCTTTGTCATCATGGAATAAGAAATGATGATAAGTAGATAATTGAATGGTGTGGAGTCTTGGTCTTTCTGAGCAACTCAGACAATCACATCAGGTCAGCAACTCGACTACTGTCAGCATAGAAGCAGCAGCTAGTTCATGTTCCAGACCTCCAAAATGGGATGATTTGCAGTAAATCAACCAGGTACCAGAAGACAAAGTGCTCAGTTGTTGACTCACACCAAATCTTCACATGATATTTAGGAAAAAGGTCAGCTTTGTACTAGATGAAGAAAAATATTCTTCTCAAGGAGGATTTCCCTGAAGAAGAAAGTTGGGCTCTTCAGATTTGAATTTGTAGGTAATCACTGACAGATAATAGTACAAAAGTCTACACTTGATTTGAGGGTTTTAAGCTTAATTTGTCTATCAAATAGTAGAAAGCATTTACTTTGGAGCATAGACATGCAGCAGTTTCTGTGACTAAGCAATACAAGAAGCCTTAATTATAATTGTTCTCTTTTGTTTCACAGACTGTAATTGTGGCAAATGAATCAAAAAAAACATCCTTAAAAAAATTCCCCAACTTTTTAAATACTGAACTACATTTGGAAGGGTAGGAAAGGTATTATATTTTCTAGTGAGGGAAAAAGTGTTAATTAAAGTCGTGAATTTTTCATGTAGAAAGTAATTTAATATTCTCAAAACTTTTGATTTATCTCAGAATTATTCTTTAATAAAAACTTTGCCAGCCTGATGCAACCTTTAACTAAGTTCTTCCAAGATGGTCTAATCCATTGTTTCTCTTCTCCATCATTAATACTGCCTACATATTCTAGAACTCAAATTATGTTGTCCCACACATACACACTTTCACGTTGAGCCATTCCCCAATTTCATCAATTCTTCTCCTATTTTTTATTGCTTTAATAAGGCAGGCATTACTCTGTTCCCCAGCCTTATGCAACCAAGCTAAAAAAACTTACAAGAGATTAGTTTTTATTTCATCTTGGTAATAGTAATCCTAAATATCTAATCTTTTCGACTTTTATAGAGGCTGAAATGGGTAAAAACTGAGCAACTAATAATTTTGGGTGTTCTTTAGAAGACTATTGTTTACAGAGTACGGGAGAACTCAGAATAATATCAAGTGGAGAATATTGTAGTTCCTGGTTTATAGAATAAGGGACAAAAATTACTTTTTGTATTCAATACTTTACTCATTTGAAACATCCTAAATATACAATTGTATAGCAATAAGTGTGAAAGCCACACCTACATATTTTAGAAGGAAAGAGTTTATGTGCCTTTCATTTATTCTGTGAAGTTTTTTGGGTTCTTTCAGGAGGGGTGAGTGTGGGTTTTTCCCTTTCTCTTTCTTCAATCCCTGCTAGACATGGCAAACTTGTTTCTTCCTCAGTTTTTTACAAGTCAGTAATTTCGGTTTGTGAATTTCCAGGGCAAGACAGTAATACAGGGAATTCAAAAAGCATCTTACAACTTTCTTCAGCAGACTATACAAAATGTACTCAGCAGAAATGAATTGTTCTAAGAATTTATAGGGATTTCTACTTTTTTAGTTTTAAAACCAAATAGCCCTTTTTAAATATGTCTATAACATATCAGTATGCCTCTTCTCCCTGATTCCTGCATTTTAACTTTTTTGTGACCTATTTTATATTATAGTAGTGAAAGCTGACAGGCCCTTATCTTTCTAAAAGGGGCCCTACACTTACACTGATTTATCTAAATGACATGTCAGCATTTTACCTTCATGTAAAATTCACCTTTGAGAGACACAAATCCCAAAGAGTCTACACAACTGATTCTACAGTACATATACTATAAACATATATATATATTTAAAGGCACTGCTGAGTGAAGAGTGTGAAATTCCTCCCTCCAGCTTCAACTAAAAAACTGCCTACAGATTATTAAAGTTTCTTAAAGTTTAAGGAAAAAAAAAAAAAAGTCCACACTTCAAACATCAGGAGGAAAGACTGTCAGTTCCACTGGAATGTACAGCAAAATCCACTTGAAGTAAATTGAAAGCTTAGGCACATTTTTCCCCACTGAGCAGCAGCATCAGGCTCAGCCATAACCACAGCCCCATCATTTGGTGCAGTGCCCCTCAAATGCCCTGTTTCACTGGGACTGTTATCAGGATTTTGTGAACACTGCTCAGCCATCTCAGGGCAAGGTTTGGCTGCATCCCTCAAATCTCTGCCCAGGGCAGTTTGAATTGTGAGTCTTACACCCACAGACACTGAGGCATACTCTCTAATTCTAATTAAATATCAGTTTTTGATACAGATGTTTCTTTAGCAAATGCATTTCTGAGATCTTTAGCTATTTAAATATAACAACTAATTTTAATGTAATATACTGCTCCCTTGAAAGTCTTCAAATCCACCACTGCTACACAAAATCAATTTATTGATTGTGTTCATTTGTGAGATACAGGCTTAAATTAATTAGTAATGATCAATTAAGATGCAAAAAAAAATATATTTAAGTGTTTTGGTTTTTTTTTTATTCAAAAGAATAGGCAACAAAAGCTTCCTTAAGCCTCTCCAGTCTTATATTTGGGCAAAGAGACAGAAAACACAGGGAAAAAAATATCCTGTGCAAGTCAGATTTGTGTTCAATCTGCATTTTTCAATGTTTAGGAAAGTGCAGAAAAAGAGATGCTGGCATAACACTGCACAATCACAGGATATTCTGAGTTGGAAGGAACCCACAAAGACCATCAAATCCAACTTTTGTGAGAATGGCCCCTACCCTGGTCGTTTGCAACACTGACATTAATAGCACCATGCTCTAAACAACTGAACTAATCTCAGAGTCAATACATACTGCTCCTAATTAAAACTCTATATTAAGTAATTCAATATTCCTTGTTTCCATATTGGATAAATACAAAGAAATTAAATCAGCACTACTGACAGATTCAAAGAATACTGTAAGTTTCATACTAATTTTTAAGGTGCCTTATTGATTTTTACTGTTTTGAGAGAGTTTGCAATGCAAGTCAGCTCCTTAATCAGGAAAGATTAAATAAATGAAGAATTCCCAATGCTTGGAACCTTCTAGATCACTCTGTGTTTATTTAATACTCACAACAGTTCCATAAACACATTTCTCTATAATTATGTCTTTAAGTAGTCCACAGCCCTCTCCTGCCATAAGAAAAAATACATTAGTGGGTAGAGCAGTTGACCAAACAAAACATTTTCTGTGATATGGCTATAGAAGTTTTCTTTAAACTGAAATTAAATATATTTTATAGTAAACCAGAACTCCACTCTTACAGATAGTATATTTCACAGTTTTTCTTAGGGTTTTCTCCTCAAAAGAACTTTTTTGACTTTTATTCAAGGAAGTCACTAGAGTAAAATAAAAAAATCCCCACTCCATTAATAGGAAAAATGATCATTTGAGCCAGTCAGGCTACTTGACAAGCCTTGTAGGCAGAAGATTTTCGTGAAACAGACCAAAAAATGAGAGAAAATAACTCAGACACAAGTATACTTTGGCACAAAAGACATGATGTGGAACAGAACTAGAGTCCTGTAATATAGAGTCTTTAAGCTGAATTAACTTGTACAGTGGCTATTGATTTACAAGCATTTTGGTTTGCATAAGGAATGTGAAGGAGCACTCGTTCAAGGCAGGAAATAATATTTATTTAATAATATCAAAATTTACATGGCTACATCAGAACTTCTACTAAAAGTATAAAAAGAAGACTCTCTTTACTGATGTCCAAATCAACTCGTGTTTTCATGACAACTCAGTATCAGAGCCATATTAAAAATTCTTGAGGTCTTGGGCACACAGTTAAGAGCTTCTCCATTCCCAGGAAGATAAACTGCTAAACAACAAGCACAGGACTACACAATGTACAAGTCCAAATAAAATGTTTCTCTTCACCACTTTTCATTTTTAAGGACTCAATACCTATTCTTCTCAGATAAAAAAGTTGCTCCAAGCCCTCAACAGATAGCCAGGTAAGTATAAATATGACATATTTTTATGAAAAATACTCCATCCTGTTGGTTCAAAGAATCCTTTAAGTGGTTCTGGATCTTAAAAGTTTTGAGCCTCAGATCTGTAATCCAAAATTTCAGGACAGAATTATTGGAATAAGAACAGAATTTAAAGCTCAAAAAATGCAAACAATGTATATATATTTTTCAGCGTTTTTCTCTGTTTATGAATTATTTGTATAAATATTTTTTTTTAAAAAAATATGCTCCCATTCTGCTGTGTAAGCAAGCAAAAAGAATCATATTTTAGCTTTTCCCATATACAAAAGCCCTTTGACCTCAATGCTTAGAGAAATTACAGAACAGCTCCTACACTCTGACTCAGTAAATAAAAATAATTTAGAAAACCCAAACACACCCACCTTCCCTTAAAAAAAAAAAACTAAAAAAAAAAAAAATCAAACAAACCCAAACTGCAAGCTTTTACAAATAGAAAGGAAAAGAAGTGAAAGAAATCTCAAGATTTCTGTTGTGACGCACATCAATAACATGAATGGGACATAGAGCTTTTCCTAATAAAAAAATAGTCCCAAGGTAGTAGTGCCAGTCTGATGGCAGTATCACAAATAATACTGCAGGTTAAGTGAATGCCACTGCATTAACAACAGATGTGGAACTCTTTGGTTTGGCTGGAAAAGACAAGATGATAAAGAATAAATGGTGCTTGGTCTTTCACAGACATATTTGATATAGTGCCTTTTGGTATTTCAGTTCACTGAAAGTAAAACCAAAATCCTGGACGTTGGAGTATGGACATGTAAAGTCCATAAGTCCATTAAGAAATCAAAGAGAAACTTGAAAGTCTGAATAAAGTTTTACTCTAAAAAACTTTGAGACTTACTGATTATTTGTTATAAAATAATTACATTTCTGCAAATGGGTAATGAAAATTGAACTTTGGTATTTTTTAAAAATAACCTTTCTTTAAATTCACCTACTTATAGACTTTTCAGAGCAGCTCTGTGAGTGCAGCCAATGATTTACCACTTTTAGACACTTTATTCTTTTAAGAATTTGAAGAAAATATGAATGCCCTTTTGGAGATGAGATGTACTGATTACTTCTTTGTTTGAATTATGATTCCCTAAATTACTGTCTAATATATTATTTAACTTCTGTACTTAATGAACTTGGGATTCAAATGACTAAACCACACTTTTAATTTGACAACTCTCTTAGACCACATCACCTGGTCCCACTTCTCTTCCTCTATTGTTCTAGCACATTGGAAGTACAGTCATTGTGTTTTTGTTGAATTTAATGTATCTAAAGACTTTAATTTACTGTAACTAGCAAAATCTCCCAACAAAGGGGTATAACTGACAGAAGAAGAGAGAATCAAAGCCTAGCTAACAATGCATCCAAAACCCATTCCTTGTCGACTCATCATAAAAGCAGAGTGACTGCAAGCATGATGAATCTTACAAGGTTTTGAATCATATATGAAAGGTAATGGTGAAATGTTTAACTCTTACCTTGGAATTAATTAGTTAGCCCATATTGAACACACATTAAACAAAATTGTTTATATCAAAAGGACTTAGTTCCTTGAAACACACAAACTAGAAGTGCAGCTCTACAGCACACAATGTTCCTTTCTTCTTTCTGGGGATTTAACTTGGAATTGTCGTATCTAAGAAGCCAAAAGAAGCCTTACCTTTGCTATAGGACCTGGAAGATTGGTTCCTAGGGGCTGCATGTACACATTATGAGCCTGGGCCCTCCAGTATTCATTTACAACCTGCCTGCCTGTTTCTACCTCCTCCCCATCTCCAAAGCCTTTTGTCATTTTATAACAGTACCAGGTACTTCCAAGATTAATGACTTGCTAGGGACAATGGCCTACAGCAGTATCACAGGTTATCAGCATCTTCCAGCTGCTCTTTAATCTCCAGACAATCCCCAGCACCTTCATCATTATTAGTTAATTAGCATTAATGAAAGCTATGCATACACAGTGAGAGGCTAATATACCCCCAAGCTTATATGTCACTAATCCTTACTTAAAAAAAAAGGTAACCTACATGAATAATATCTGCATTGTTAAATGAAAGAATATTTCCCTACCTACCCAAAGACATAATTATCAGTTAAGAGACTAATGATCTGTAAAACTGCATGAAAGATAACAATACTGCAGACTTCAGACATTAGAAAAAATTCAGTCTCCACCCCCTTATCTTCATTATTTTTCTCTACCTGTTCTTGACCCATGCTCTTCCTCTCTACTCAAAATTCTCTACCTCTTTGGTCTTCAACTACTACCTTATCCACCTATATTGGCCTTAAAAAATTGGAGGCAAATCATCTTCACTTTCATTGCTTTAAAACAAGATGACATAACCTTGAAAGCTCCAGAAATATCTGCTGCACAAAACTACTTGTGAGATGTGACAGTTGTCTCCATATGTTACCTATAATATTCACACTCTACTGGTTTATAGGGCAATTGCCTATGTCTGGCATTCTGCCAGGATGTATATAGATATGTCTGGTCTGCTCTCTTCTACTTACCCATCTACTGACTGAAACATACTTTAAATTTTTTGTGTCCAAACTCACAGCATTTCGGCCCTGAAGTTTTGTCACACCTCCAACCTACTGAGCTTTCCAAAAATATAATGCATTGGAAAACAAAATGGTATGAATAATTGAATCTAAATACATTAGGAAAAAAAAAAAAAAAAAGAAGTAGAAATACATATTTAACCAATATTTACATTGTAAAGGTAATGTTGTAAATCATTCCAGCCACAGTTCTATTCTATATTCACAGAATCAACATTTTCAAATCCATTACTTAACACTCTCCTCCTGATTAAAATTCTTTCAAAAAAATTTCAAATTGTACTTGTTTGTATAAATACTTTTTTTTTTTTTTTAAATATACTCCTTTTTATATAAGGAATATGTACTTTTTTTTAATATAGTTTTTTTTCTCCTAAAGGACATTAATAGTCCCATTGATATATTTATTTACTACAAAGAAACCGCTCAAACTTCCTTTAAGAAGCCTGTGACTTTTATCCTAGGTTCCATAGGCCTGCACCTCCTGCCACAACAATATAACTACAACAAAAAGTCTAAATTTTTGCCAAAACAGTTCATTAAATCAACATAATCAAGACTTAAATTGTTTCAAACTACATGTTAGATCATGGATATTTCTAGAGGCCAGGTCCAAAAAGAAGCTCCTTGACTAAATTCCCAATGATCCCACTGTTAAGTTTTAATATTATGAGTGAGGGATCAGACTGTCCTGTAAGTGCCATCCTCTACACCAAGGTTAACCCACAGAGCAGTAGTACTCTGCAAACTTGAAATTATTCATACCCTGCTGCAATCTCACTCCAGCACTAAATGATAATGCCAGTTTCTGTGAAGAATGTTTATTATATTGAGGCAGAAAATACTATTCAGACAATTCGGTCAACCTATCTTATTTGCTAAAAAGTTTTAACTAACATCACAGAAGAATTAAATCAAGTTGTTGCCAATCCAAATGGATGTGCAAGAGTTAAGGTTACCAGAGGCTTATTGGGACAGGAATTACATCAAGCTTCTCACATATTTCAGTGTTTCAGATTAATGCATGAAATCCTTGTAGAAACCACTCCCTCACCCTCAAATTCTGGAAATGGAGTAATTTATGAAGTAATCAAATCTCTCAGTTTACAGAAAATTAAAAGTCTTGTTACTTCTTTAGTTGACAATTTCAACAACACTCCTTTATCCATTCAAGACACAGCAAACACAGTGCCAGTTTATGTACAGTACTGACTACCAGCAGGAATCAGACAAATATTTTTGTTCAGGCTACACTAGAGGACTAAATTGAGAAATCATCACTAGATGTCCACCTACATTATGTACAGTCACCTCATCTATCTCAAATGACTAATGCCTTGAAGTCTAATTTCAAATTGCATTGTTTTTCCTGTGTCCTGAAGTCAAATATGTTTTAAATTTTGGGTTTAGGTTTTCTATAGGGATTTTGTTGTTGCTGGTTTTTTGGAGTTTACTGTCACACAATTCTTACAGAAAGGAACATTGAAAGAAAACACTACTGATTACAAAGCTTTGGATAAGGGAAGAATGTTCTTCTTTGGTCCTACCTTTTCCTCTGTTCTCGCTTTCACCAATGCCATTGAAACCTTATTGGGGACCCATATGTTTGTTGCATGCAGCTCTTCAAGGTTATTGTTCAGTAACTTCACCTTAATACAAATACCTACTCATGTAAAGACTTAATCTGATAGAAAGTTCCTAATTACACTGAACTCATACATTCATATTGGGTATACATACACAATTATTGGAGTCATAGATACCAATTAAAAATTAAGAGTATGTCCTAAGAAATAGCCTTGCATTGGTAGGTCTTACCGTAGTAAATTAGATTTTGAAGAGTGAAAGTATAGAAATCAGTTCCTGAGATCACTTGTGGCAAGCAAGCTGGGACTGTTAGCAAAGGAGCTGAGATTATGACTTGACTTTTATCCTAATGCAAAACATAGAGAAGGTTTGATAGGCTAGCTTGTTTATCTCTGCATACTGTAACACCATGTGGGTCTACATAGATAAGTTCTTGCACTAGAGACAGCTATCAAAGCCAAGAGCAGTGGAAAAAAGTGCTTTGTAAGATAAATACACCAGGGATGCTGCAGGTTCTGGACTGAGGCTATGTATTATCAGCCACATGAAAGTACAGGAGCTGTCCTACCCTCTCTAACAGTTTGAGTGAGAATTTGTCAATAGGAAAGATGGCATTTCCCCCCTTAAATTCAACTTGAAAGAGTTCCTCTTTATCACCTCATTCTTTTCCCCAGCTGTCACAGGTTCCATGTGTTTGACATCTATTCATCCACTGGGTATTAAAAAAATGTTATTCTTAAAATAATTCCTGACTCTATTCTCTGTACTACCTCATCTCTAAGGCTAAAATACATAGATGTGAAATAATTGTAGAAAATATAACACTAACACATTTAAGCAAAAAAACCCAAACCAAAACTAAAACACACATCCAGCCTGTTGATTATCTAATCATCTTCTTTGAGAGGAGGCAGGTAAGATGAAGAGCTCCTACAGAGTAAATACAAAGCAGGAAGTGTATTAATCATGTTCAATCTATTTTTAAGAGGTTTTGGTGTAAACAGTCTCAAAAGCTGGCAGGAGAACTAGATCTTGCCTACATTGCCCCTCCTCATTACCCAATCCCCCCCTCTAAGGCTTTCCCCCTTCAAAATAATAAAATAATCATGCTAATTGCATAACATTGATCATTGCTTTTCACAAGCTGCATTTATGACTGTGGTTTAAGAAACTTCTAAAGATACTTATATGAGATATTTTTCTTTGTCTGGGAAAAGGAAATTTGTTTTCCTTCATCCTGAACAGAACTACAGAATAATTTAGGTTTGAAAATACCCTTAAGATTATTGAGTCCAGCAGGTAATATAATATGATTAAGCTATGAGCACTTTGATGATTTTTCGAACATAATCAAGGTCTACAGGAAAACAACAAGTTAAGTTAAAAAGAGTTTTGCAGAATTGCAAATCATTAAGGAATGTGGGAAATTCATAGAAAGAAATTTCTGTGTGCCTTTCAAGCATGGGGTTAGAGATTTTAACAATTTATCACAGGCAAAATGTTTGTGTGAAAAAGGAAAAATACATTTTGTTATCCATATACAGTCCTGAAAGACTCTAGGATTAAAACATTCCTAATAAAAACCTGATATGCCACTGTACTACTTCACATTTTCACATGATGTGAATTAATATGCTAACAAATTTATAATAGTTCATTGCAGAAATAACCTGGTTGCAAATTAAATTTGCATTATTAGAAGAACATAGACGTTGAAAAAAAACATGGTTAAGATGACAAAACTGAGTATGCTGATTTAGGAAAGTGACAGAATACACTCTGCTAGGATTTATTTCAGTCATCTTCTACATATGCATTACAACAAAAATCATTTTCCATGTGTAGGAGTGGGGTTTGGGGACTCAAACCCTTTGTTTCAATGGGTAAAAAAAGGATGGAAATTCTTCTCCTTGGGAGAGCTTACAGGTTTTTCATTTCACCTTCACAATATAAGATGCCCTTTTTTAGGAACACAATCCTTTCATATCTTGTACATCCCAAGCTGCCTTTTATATACAAAAAACCTCAGTAATGTACTGATTCAAAACAAAGAACTGAGAGACAGTGAAATTCAGGTCAAGAATCTCTCCTTTCTTGTATCAGTTCATAATGCCTGTCAGAGCATCCAGTAATGAACAATCAGTTGGTAAGGTCAAAATCCACTGCATGCAAGTACAGCTATGGAGTTTGGGACTGCTGCCAGTCAGATTCTGATGAAATCAAGTCAGGCACTAGGAAACATTTGCAGTGTCACATATGATCTCTTTGGAATAGATGCTTCTTCAGAACAGCACTCAATTATTTTTGTCATGTCCTTTCCCCTTCTGAAACTCTTCATTTAAACGTGAAAATTTCCTCCCATTTTAACATATTGTCATGCAAATCTCTTGGAAACAAACTTTGTGTGATTACTGTGATGGACAGGAAACAATCACAGAGCCATTTAGATTGAGAAAGACCTTTAAGATCATAGTGTCCAACCATGAACAAGCACTGTACCAGATAACCAGTGGACTTTATAACTAATTTCTCTAAGAGGGACATCTTCTTAGTGCATTTCAACCCAGATATTGCAGAAGCATTGTTCTACATGTCAATTTGCCTGGCAGATAATCCCACGGGGTTTCTAACAGTAATACAGGGAATTGTACACTGTCCAATAACTTCTCATGGCAAAGTAGCAGTGAGGTCAAGGAGTTTTTCTTTCTAATACAGAAAAACTGTATTAGACACAAAGACAAGGACTTGAACACTTGAAGAGGGAAAGATTTTTCAGTTTATTCTTTCAAGTAAGCCCTAGCTTCTTTCCTTTACCTGATCTGTCCCTTCAAATCTGTCTCAACTTTCTACTCTCTCAAGTCTCAGCATCAACCAGATCTAGTAATTCCAACTGTCTCTGAGACATCACTTCCAATTCTCACCTAAATTCCAATCCCAACACCCTGCCTATCACTGCACAAGACAAAATCCAGCTTTAAAATTCAATCCCTTTGCTGGTCAGACTTTCACTATGTCCTGCAATCAAGTTCTAAGACCATTTTCCTGCTCATATTAGGTCCAATTCACTCCCTAAAATTAATGAAGCTGATTTTCTGTTTGGTATTGTCCTCGTCAGCTCACATGCACCATAATGTACGTGAAACATGGCAGAAGCACAGAACTGGACACAGAATAGCCTGAAGCAAACCCAAATTGTAATTATTAAAGAAAATCCTGTGAGGCCTTGAACTGGAATAAGCTCATTTGGTTTGAAACTTCAGGGTATGTACATGCAAAGTTCAACTAAGCCTTTACTAAGGGCATGTAAAATGTGATTTTCAAAAGCTCATGGCTTGGCCAATCTGGGGTGTTTCATAAACTCATGCAAAAATACCTCAATAGAGATTATGCTTTTTAGCAGGTCTATGACTTGTCCTGTACATATTTGTGATAGCAATTTCCAAATGTTTCATTGTTTTCTCTCTTCAGTTCCACATTGGAAAACAAACATCTTATCTCATCTTGAGAACATGTGGAAACAAATAAATTGATCTTAATATTATTCAGGCTCAGTAAAAATTTCAAAGTAGATGGCCAGTCCAAAAGTTATTCTACACTTAAAGTCAGATTTGCAAAGAAGATATTGTAAACAAAATTTATGAGAAAACCTATCTAAAAATGGTAGGTACTAACTCTACATTTGAATGCGTGGGCTACTTTAGCATAAAAATAGGTCTGATTATGAAAAAAACAGTGACTCTGCTTCAGCTCCCTTTCTTTACCTAATTTTAAATTCTGCCTCATGCTACACACCATGAGATTTAGTCCATTACCTTATCCTGATTTACACAGACCTGGCATTCTGAGGGCTTTTTACAATCTGTTAAGAAAATGCCCCTTTTTTTCTTCTATTACTCATTCCCAGTCTTCACTTGCACACACCTGAGCAGAATATACAAGAGTGTCACAGGCAGGGTTATAAATTGAACTATCCCCTTCTGGGAAAGGCAAGTCTTGGAACAATGGTAACCTGTACACTGAATTCAAATATTTCCAAAGCACCCTTAGCTCCTTTATTTTGGATAGTGTTGCAGTTTATACAACCTACCACCTGATGAGCCAAATAAAAGTGAAGGAGCTTACAAGTTTATTGCTGTCGATCAGCACCTTAAACATATTATGTGCCCCAGCATGAGATTTTCATTTAGAACAAGAAAAGGAAATCAGTGTGATTTTTTTTTTCATTTCATCCTTTTAGATATGTTGATTTTTTATTATTCATGCCAGTATGTTATCGATGCCTCTGCTGACTCCTAAAACATCTGTCCCACTGTTCACAGCTCCTGGAGTGCAATGATATCAATCCATGCTGATAATCAGAGGACCCTCAATTAAGTACCTACAAGAAATGAGTGGTAGACAAGAAAATGTACAAAAAGAAAGCAGGTTAATTCTTTGCTATCCCAATTCACAGAAGCCATTAGAATTCTTTTTGCTTTAGATCTGAAATTCAAATTCCAGTGAAAGTCCATTACGTGTTCATAGAAATATAAAACCTGAAAAAGTCAGTGTAAAAAATTGTATTGAAGACAGAAAACATAAGGAGTTGAATGAGATATGTGCATCCTAGGTCATATGCCACTGTGATCTCTTTGATAAAATGATCTTTTTCCTTAATAGCACCAATAATCCACTGTTATCAGAATACTTTACTTTGACTGGAAAAAGAAGTTGTCACAAAATAATTTCATTAGAGCTCATTGAAACCAGGCCTTGCTCACTTAGGAGAGCTGCTCTATATTTTAATTTTATGTGAATTTTACAACAGAAGCTTAAGTGCAAATCTCTTACCTTAGTGGAGAGGGAACATAAGTGTCTTCTGGATTCTAACACTTTCATATACAACAGTACCTTTTGAGGTTATAACAGCAAGTAACAGGACTAATCATATAACTGATGCCAAATTAATAAATCAAATAGTAAAATGGTGAGATCTGTGCAGAATCACCAACACAGAAAGCTGACAAAGGACTTGGTGCTTTTGATAAATGAGAAAGGCAATTGGTACAGAAGTAGAAATGTAATTGACAGATAACATTTGAGAAGTTTAATTTTCCTGAACAGAAGTAGAAGGGTGTGGGGACAGAAGACACCCAAATAAACCACAGAACTGGAAGAGGGAAGATGTGTACCATACTCCAAACTGAAATCTCATATGGTGCTGATGTATTTTATCTCAGTCTTCCATCAGTCTTGGCACTAAACATGAACCAAATTGCAACTTTCCTTGTTTGACTCTGTCTTCAGATGAATTTATTTTCATAAAAATTGAGGAATTCAGACTAATAGACAATTGTCTAGTGTAAAATCCTCGAATAGCTCTGAAAACAAGAAAGTGTGTGGTTTTTTTTTCCATCACTGCTCCCTCAGCTTTATCCCAGAGCACTGTTAGTGTGACTCAGTGGTGCAGTTGTATGAAACCATATGCTCAGAAGACCAAGGGCTGCTTAAGCCCGTCAACAGCCAGACATATCACTGCTGGCATCTGCACCAGTTGTCAAACCAATGAGTATGAATGTCAGTGATCATTAGGCTTCTTTTCAGTCATCCAGTTATAGTGACATGACCTGTAATTCTTTTCTGCTTCTGCGGGATACAAGGACCAATAGTCTGACTCACCTAATTTGAGAAATAGTAGAATGTAGATAATATCCTCAGTTGCTATGACAGCATTCCAGGCAGCATGTGATCCCAGAGCCACAAAGCCTAATAATAGGACAGGGTCCAAGCTGTACAAGTTAATGAAGATGCTCTTTTTTTTTTACTTTCTATGCACATCTCTAAGCAGCAAGAGAGGAGAAGCTGCAGGAGCTATTCCTAACCACCCTTCATAAAATGTGCTTTCTTCTAGGATGGTTTCTCATACATGCAAGAGAAAAAGTCAGGATGGCACAGACAGCTGGAGAACCCGAGAGCAAACCTCAGTACTTATGTTGATAGGAAGTATTGTTGTGATCATTCCTGGAAGGAGTAAGAGAAATATTTTCTTGATCTATTTTCTATCACTTGGCTGCTATCAAAAGATTCAGTCAGAAATTATGCACGAACAAGTATCATTTTCCAATAATTATATGAGATGCAATATAAACTGTAAACATGATACTCTATCTTCTAGCTCTGCACAGTGTCCAAAACTTAGCAGGGACTCTTTGCAATATTGAGTGGGAGAGTTTCTCCTTCTCCATGAACACCATATGTTCTATTTGAGCCTTTCCTTTCAATGTAACTGCAATAATTTTTGAGAGTTCAATGCTTCTTAAAATAAACCAGGAGGCATTTGTTTATTTATTTAAAAAAAATAGCAATTTATATCCTGGCACTTCCTAGAAATTTCTAATGTATAAATACAAATATTACTACAATTATTTACCTAAATATATATATCAATGTTAAAATTTTAATATCAATATAAATTATTACATATATTTATATAACAGTATCTACATACAAAATTCTTTATTCAGAGAAAAAAAATATGCTTAAATGTCTGTTTTAAGAGTCCTTTCCTAATGATAGCACTACAAGTAATACCAGCTACTCAGGACAGACAACATTACTAAACTACCCTTCCAAAGGAAATGGACCTTTTATATGAGCATTTATTTCCACTGTGGTCATCAGGCCACTGCTTAACAGTTTGTGGCACTGTAATCTGCAGTGTGACCATTCATCTAATTACTGCTGAAATTGTGATATTAATCTGCTCATAAAGGGCAAGTTAAGGGTCAATTGGCAGCAGTGCAAAGCACTTGGTATGGATAATGTGTTGCAGACCTGGTTTCATCTGCTCTTACTGATTTCAACAGTCTGCACGATTTGACTTCACTTCTGAGCAGATGAAAACACAGAACCCAAAACTAGGTCAAATCACACCTGCATAGTACCTGTGATGAATATCTTCATCACTGCTAAAGGCATGAGAGAGTCTCTGACCTATCCATCATACCCCAGCCATGTGGACTCCCAGACTGACACATCACCACGACACACAACTCCACAAATCACTCTTCCCCAGGACCTCCCTCAATGCCTCACCTTCCTGACTTTTCTGATCTCCCCCAGGTTTCAAAGTGCAGCTTATATGCTCCTTGTGGTGTACAGCTCAAACTGTGGAGACTGTTGGACAAGCAGTAACACAACATTCATTAGGCAACTTCTGAAGCATGGACACAAAGGCATGCATACACTTTTCCTTGGAAGGTACAGGGCCTTAGGAAAACAATAAAAACCACAGGTTTTTTGGAGGGGAAGGGGAACATCTTTGTGAAAAGGTAGTCCTAGAAAAGTCGATTTCCACTCTCTTGCTATAAGCCACAATTGTGACTTAGCACTTGCAATGTGGAAGGTCTACAATTGTAAAAATGAGCCACAAATAACTTTACCTGCTCCTCAACCTATATTTATATTGTCCACTTCTTAGGTGTAAGACTGGAATGTGGTAAAGAATGATTGACTGCCTCAGCTCATGTCACTTTTTACTTCTCTCTTGCATGTGAAAAGGGCCAACAGACTTCTCAACTGCTGAGTCTGCTTGCCTGCACAGAAAGCTATAACCCACACTAACTTCCACAAATTAAAAACCACTCATACAATCCAGTGACATGTATAATGAATAGCTGTATTCCCCAAACCAGATTACATTTAATTTCTTTATGAATAACAATGCAAGAAAAAATATTAAAAGAGTTATGAAAAAAACATGCCCTACACAGAAGTCAGTCATGTCAACTACATTTGTTAAAGTGTAGTTTTCAACATTCATTTGGTATCCAGCAAGTAATGCCACTTTAAATGCTTTTCAAAAGCCCTAATTATTTTTCTGAAAAATGCATTTGTGATTGCAAGATTTTGCTTAAACTCAGTGACATTAATCTTCCCTTAAAGGCTTAACACAAACTAGAATTGAAAATCTAAAATTTTGATTAAACATTTTTGCTAGGATTATACAGCAATAAGATTGAGTGCAATAAGATATTAGCCTAATTTAATTCTTTCAATTAGTTTTCAAAAGATAGAGGCTAGAGACACATCTGAGTGCTGCTCCTATACAATCATAAATCAAGTGAATTGGTATTTAAGATTACATTTTATTCTCCCTAAATTCTGCATCTCCACAGACAATTTTAGAGTCATAATTACCTTTTATTACTCTCACTAACAAATTAAAACCTCAGCAAAATTACTCACTTATCTTTTCTAGTTATGTTCCAGATCAAACAATTGTTTTTATTTTGTGATTACATATTGACTCTAAGTTATTTCTCTTATTCTTCTTCCCTCTTTACTTCAAAGTATTTTTTTGGCAATTGCAAACCTGCTCAATTGTAAGATGAATAAATTGCAATAAATAATGTCAATCTATAGGCATTCCAAGAGTCTTTAGAAAGTTCAGTATATTTTTACTTCTTGAATGAGAAAACAAGCAGCTTTATGATTTATTAGCAAATAGCAGGGAAGGGAGAACCTACTTCATTTTCAGAAAACAATACCTATATAGATGGATTTATATTTATGCTTTAGTTTTAGATATTAACACAGGTTTCCCTTGCAAAGGGAATTTTGCCAATGATTGCCAATGAACAGTGATTCCCTTGTTTTCCTTTGCTTTCTCAGCCTGAACTCCAGAGGTTTCCTCTGCCTTAAACATGCTGAGTTACCACCTAGGTCATTTCTTCTCAAAGACTGAGCTTTGGTCAAGATTGTAGAAGACAGGAGCAGACAAGCAGGAGCTCTAATGAGGAAAAAATATGCCATGTAGAATAAACAAAAAAAAAGCAAATTAAGTGGTTACAATTTATTACATTCATAAGCAGTGTTCAGAGCAACTAGGCCTTACATTTTTTTCAAGGCAAGATACTTTATTGACTATTCAGTAATTCCATAATTAGCTACTTTGCTTTAAATTATATTTTGGACTTAGTTCTTTTTTCTTATTAAACTTCTAAACAAAACCCTTTACAGCTGATGTAAAATACCATAACCTTCTAAATACATCACTGGTGGCAAAACAAAAAATAAACTTACTACTTGATATTGCAAGATGGAGTTAGCAGATCTAAAACATCATCTTTTCCTTTGGAGTGACTGGCTAGGCTCTATTTTAAGGACTGTCTTGCTATAGACTAAGGGAGTACCGAATTATCAGCTGCCTTATATCCTTCTTTAATTTAGACAACTAACATATGTCTGAGAAGTGCAAATTATTAGGAAAACCCATATATTTTGTGTATGAAATCATTATGTGGTGAACAACTGATGCAGGCCAGGATCCTGTAAAACCCAAAGAAATGTAGAACAAAGAGGTGGAAATGCAACAAAATCAAATTGAAGTATTGGGCATATCCATGATGAGAATGAGCATTGCTCTGTGTGGTTTACAGCTCAGTAACTGTGAGTGCTTGGAACAAATCAAGCACCTTAATATGGTGTTTGATTCATTTTGTCTGCATCCATATTTTAAGGCACAGTATCTTAACTGGGGGAGCAATTTCTAAAGAAATACCATTGATGACTTTATAGATGCACTTTCAATTTTTATTAGGTAGGAAAACAGCCTTTTCTTTCCAGAAAGATGCTGTATGACTACAACTAATTTACAATAATAGGTTTTGATGGATTATCAGCTTGCTTGTTTGCTGCTCTACTCCTATAAAGGCTTCAGCTATAAATGTCAATTTTCTTCAGGTATCATTTGCTATAATCTGGCATACTGCTTCAGATAGCATTAAAGAACATTTCTTTAATCATACAACATTGCCTAAAGTAGAGATTTTGTGTTAGGGTTTGTTACAGCACAGAGCTGTATAGTGTTTTAGCTGGTTGTTGATAGATTTTCTGACTTTCACTTCTTTATGTTGTAATTTAACACCCCAATGCCATGATTTCCAAGCTCCACTCAGCTTCACGGCTCAGTATTTATTTTTTGCTTCAGTTTCATGTTCTTATTTTCATTAGAATAGTTTTCTTAATCCTGTACTTCCTTGCTTGTGAAGCAAGATTCTGTTTTCTATTCCTGCTCTCTGCATTTCTCAAACCATTATGATGCCTAGAGTAGTCCTGAAAGTTGAGTTTTTCTTTAGTTATGTATTCTGAAGTGGGGATGTTTTGCTGCACCACCCACAGCAGTAAGCTTCTTATTAATGCCAGTCCTGTGGTTTATGGGTGTAAATAATCATGAAATGCAGATGTGCTCCCAAGTGTAGTTCCTATTGGTTTGGTACTGGATTTATTCCTTCCCCCAGTCATTGCACAATCAGTACACCTGAGCTGAGAGCAGAAAGCAGGGTGTGCATCCACATCTCTGCACAGCATTCCTGTGGCACAGGAACAGAGTGTCTGAGCCTGGGAGGAACCTCTGGACACTGTCCAGTCCAACCTCCTGCTCCAAGCACAGTGCTCAGTGCTGAATATCTCAAAAAATGGAAGCTTGGAAAAGCCTCAGAGCAACCTATGCTGGACTTTGACTACTTTAACACTAAAAAATCCCCTCTTTAATGTAGAATTGTGCCTATCATTCTCTTA
Source organism: Oenanthe melanoleuca (assembly GCF_029582105.1). NCBI lineage: Eukaryota > Metazoa > Chordata > Aves > Passeriformes > Muscicapidae > Oenanthe > Oenanthe melanoleuca. The sequence goes on from NC_079333.1 coordinate 101,957,097, forward strand.
CTGGGCTTCAGTGTCTGGCCCTGCTTTTTAAATTCTCTCTTGTTTGTGCACCTGTTTCTGCACATGGATATAGCCAAACAAAAATTAAGAGATATTTCTAAAAAAATGAATCTTTTTCTTCAGAAAACATTAAATAAAAATTCTTGCATTATTCTACTTTTCTCAAAACAAAATTGAGACATTCATCAGGTAAGTTCTTACACTAAGTGACACTTCCAAAACAATAATTTTGAATCTGTAGATTTAAAGGCAGTTTTCATCATTGGGTTTTGATCTATTCTTGGTAGAACTAAAATCAAATAATTAAGAATCTGTTTCTCATTTGGTGCAGATTAACAAAATTTAATGGGAATGAATATAAATGCAAACAGGCAAACAATAACTTAGAATCTGGTTATTAACTTTAATTAAAACTGCTCTGTTTAGCAGTTCATCACCCAGACAATTATCAGAAAAAAATAAATACTTTCTGAAAATCATATTGGAAATGTATTGAAATGCAATATAAAAATTGTCAGAATTATTTCATCTTCCTTCTGTAGTATGTGTCACTTGAATTATTGTCTATTTTTAAATCCATTCCAGAATTTTTCATTTCTCATGCCTGAAGGAATCCTAGGATTTTGATGCTTCTGACGCAAACCTGGTCTTTAAAAAACATTAGGTTCAGTTTAGACATACTTTAGTTTTTAAAAGACAAACAGAAAGCAATCTCCAGTCCATCCTATCCAGCCATTCAAGCAAGAAATAAAACAAGCCAGAAAACAGAACAACAAATCCACAGTAAAAATCTGCTTAACTAATTTATAATACTTTTGCTCATGTTATCTTTATCCCCGTCAGTACCTATATGAGAATTAAAATCACTGTTTATAATAGCAATATAATTAAACATTTGTAAAGCTTTGGGTTGCATAATAAATGCAACAAATTCTACAAATGTAGTCTTGTCATCTCCTTAAAGGTGTTACTGCCACATTTAAAGTGTGAAGGTATAGATTAAGAGCAGCCCTATTTTCCCATGAGCTCAGAACAGAACACAGTTGTAGTACAGATGGTTGAACTCTTTTCAGATCCATCTGAACACTGAGAGTTTTCTAAAGATTAAAAGAGGGAATCACCACCAGTAAAGAAACAAGATTGTTTATATTTTCTACTGCCTATAAAGTAATTAAACCAGATATTATAGCAATAATAAAATCACAAGTCATTAAATTAAAGAAATTCTTATTCATCTAGAATGCAAATTGCTTTTTAATTTCCTGACCTTATAGTGTAAGAGGATGATTAACATATCATAATCTCCTAGAATTGATAGATTAAATATCCAATTACAAACACCCTGCACAGCAAAAGATTATATAGTAAACATGCTGAGTATTCTGAAAGTAGTAAGTGGACTTTTTAAATGCAGCAAGAAAAATGGTATAAAATTTTGGGTTATAAAGATACAGGGAAAAAAAAAAAAAAAAAAAGCTTGCATCTCTTAAAACTACTTCCTGACATCAAATGTCTGCCTGGTAAAAGTTACACCAATTTTCAACTACATTGAATCATATAGAGATTACCTCTCTTAATTTTAAAGATGTTTTCAACAGCCTTGTTTTATCTGTAGAGGTGAGTGTGCCTGAGGCTAACACATCCTTCCTGTGCTATGCACCCAGAAGAAAACTGCTGCTGAGCACTCCTGTGCTGGCTCTGCCTAGGAGGGGCAGCAGCCTGTGTGGTGCTGTGGATCTGTGAATTTGAGTTTGGATTTATGGCTAAAGCAGCACTGATACCACAGCAGCATCTCTCCTCTGAGCACTGCCTCAACTCCATTTCCACACTCCTCCCACCAGTGAGCAGTGACAGGCTGGGGCTGCACAGGGAGCTGTGAGGGGACACAGCTGGGACAGCTGACCCCAGGTGACCACAGGGATATTCCACAATACATAATGTGAAGAACTGGGAAAGTGGTGTTTGTCTGGGAGGCTGCCATTATATTTATTATTTTTGCAATTAAGTTTGAGGTACCAGTGTATGGCTAAAATAAATAGAAAAATGAGCTTTGTAGCATATGCAAATATGCACAGAAATCCTACTAAATTAATCCAGTGGGGAGTGATGACAGATGTACATGCAAGTGCATATTTGAATATAGATCATAAATATAAAATATGCATATTATATATCCTCCCACTCATATCCCTGTGAGAGACTATATTTATTCTAATGACTATTTTAGGAGAAAAGACTACCATTTAAATCCCCTTTCTCCTATTTTTTGGTCTTACATGGGAGGTTTTCCACCTGAGATCTAATGTCTGTCCTTTAAACTCATCAATTAAATGAGCTTAATTCATAAGAGAAACAAAACATACTTTACACCAAAGGTGAAGGCTGACTTTATAACTCAATGGCATACTACTGGGAGTCTCAAAAAGTAGTCTCCTACTACTTAAAAAGTAGTGATCCAGCTATAAAAGTCATGCCCTTGCTTGGTATTAGGAACAGTCTGTGGGAAACAGGATGAGATCAAGGTCTACTGTGTAGAAAAAAAGCTCAATAAAATCTAAAAGTAGCTCAGTAAAATCTAAAAATTACATTTAATTTGCCATGGTACTTTTTGGGTTCATTTTTGTGATATAGTACACCTGTTTCTTCCTGTTCTATATTTAGAATGAACATTCCATTTTGAGTTTTTTGATATTGGTCAGCACTCAGACCAGTAGTGACCTGGCTCACAAGCTTCTTGTATTAACACCTTGCAGAGATATATCATAATTGTAAAATCCTGTGGATGGAAATGTGCATTAAGGCATCAGAACAAAGACTAGAATAGACTAAGACATGTCTAGTTACTTGAATAATTGTAGCATATATTTAAAGTTTTTCAAAAGTATTCTGTATTATTGTGAAAGATTTTTGAAAGTATAGGTTTGACCAAGAAATCCTTTTAAAATTAACCAGGTAGATTGTGAGAGGAAGAACAAACAGATTAAAAGCAAAGAAAGAAACTATTTGTAAGTCTGTTACTGAGAATACAAGCAAAATAAAAGGTTATGAAACAGATAAGCATTGAACATCCAGCTGGAATATAAATGAACCCTTAGCTCTACAATGTGTGCAGTCCCTTTCTATTCCCCCTCCACACTGCATTGCTTACTCAGTGTTTTGTTTGCACTGATTCCTGTGAGCCAAATATACTACAAATAACCTTACCCTTTCTCAGCACAATCTATACATATCTCTTGTTATATTATGCCTTAAAGGAAATTTAGAGTATCGCTGTTGTACCTTGTTAATATACACAGAGGTTTTCCTTCTTTCTTTGATCAATGAAACAAATAGTGTAAAGTAAGTAAAGAAAATCTATAACTACAAAAATTTACTAAAAAAAGTCAGTTACTTTCTGAACACAGCCAGTCAATGTACATGCATGCTAAGTGAATGATAAACAGAGCAGTCAGTAGAAAGTATAAGATGGGTCCTGGGGCCTATTACAGAAAATATTAAATTATCCAGTCATAATAATTGGAGCTTGGATGAAATTATTATTGCCTATTATTTTTCACAGGTGCAAGCAAGATTGTATCTGTTAATAGTCATCCTTTCCAGCAGTTCTCCCCTAAGCAACAGTTCCAGGCTCGTGGGAACCAGACCTGCAGGCTGTCAGCAGATCTCTTCCCACATCCTCATCTTCACTGAGCCTCTACCTGGGATGAGCCAGGAGCTGCATCTCCAGAGGACTGCGGGAGTTTCCGGGATTCCTTGTATCGGGGTAGGTGGTGGGGGACAAAACTCAAATGCTCTGTTGAAGCTAAAGGTTACAGTTGCAGTTTATTATAAAAGACGCTGCTAGGGGCTGCCCGGCGAAGCCCCAAAGCAGGATAAAAGAGATAAAAGGGAGGAGAGAGAGAGAGAAGGGGGAGGGTAAAGAGAGAGAGAAAAAAAGGGGATAAAGGAGGAGGAAGAGGAGTAAGAGGAAGAGCAAGAGAGTAAAGAGAGCGATTTCCCATTTACAGTACAATAAGTTATCTTCCATGATGAATATTCTAATTTCCAAGAACCAATCTAATACAAAATACAAATTCTATAGCATTTACATAGAGCCTATAAGAATCCTTATATTAGCATAGTGTGTTACATTTTAAACTCTAAGATCTAATCTTTGGAGCCTGGCAAGTCTTTCTGTGACCTTTGGTCTTGCTCTCTGGCCGAGGGCATTGTTTTGTCAAGAGAGGATTGGCTTCAGCGGGCCATCCTATTGTTTTATGGTTATTTAAACTAAGGCTAGGCATCTCAAATGGGGCTTTCATTTCAATTTCGTTCATGGTTTCTATATTACCAGAATCTGAGCATTCATATTTGCAAGATTCCTCTGTTTCATCTTTCCCAACAGAGGACAACATCTGTCCCAGCAGAGACCCAACGTCAGAGCCCACACCCTCAAAGTGCTGTGTTCTGAGGGTAGGAATGTCCTGAAAGGAGCACGACAGAAAGAGGTAGAACAGGGACTCACATTAATAATTGTTTGGGGGAGGGAGATTTCTGATTTTGTTTTTTGATTTTGTCCACTTAACAAACAAAATTAAGGGGAACACCCGGAGAAGAGAAGGCTCTGGGGAGACCTTGTAGCAGTCTTCCAGTACGTAAATGGGACCTTCAAGAGAGATGGAGCTCTCTCTTGCAGAGAGGGGAGCTTTTCATAAAGCCATGTAGTGATAGGAACAAGGGATAATGGCTTTAAACTGAAGGAGGTTGGGGTTAGATTGGGAATAAATTCTTTACTGGGAGATTGGTGAGACACTGGCACAGGCTGGCCAGAGAAGATGTGGGTGCCCCACTCATGGAATTGTTCAAGGTCAGGTTGGATGGAGATCTGAGCAACCTGGTCTAGTGGAACATGTCCCTGACCATGGCAGAGAGTTAGATCTAGATCATCTTTAGGGTCCCTCCAACCCATTTCATGATTCTGTAAAACTATGCAGAAGTAGAAATGGGTCTTCTTAAAAAATTTGGTATTTCAAAATTTCCTTTTCTCTTAGACCAAGAAAAAATATTGACATTCATAAACAAAGAATTAACTTTCACAGCTTAAGTTATGTGAGGGTTTTGGTTTTTATTTTTTAAATGTTAGCAAATAGGAAGATTTTGCTTGCTTGGTAATTCAAACTCCTGTAGGGTTTTGGATTGTTTTGCTTGTTTGTTTTAGAAAGGAAAAAGAAAAATGAAGTCCAAGACACATGAGGATTAATTCATATTTCCTTAGAGTGCCATGATTCCTCATGAGAACTTTATATCACGTTCTTACCTTTGTTCTCCTGTGAACAATTTATATTTCATATAATGTGCTCTCTAGCTTACAGTGAAAAAGCTAATACAACATGAATAATGTAAAAGCTAAAGGCTCCTCATTCCCCAAACCAAAGAAATCATTCCCAGCAAAGAATAAGGGGCCCAACTGCACATACAAATTGGAGGGGGCAAAAAAAATGTAGATGACAACCTAAAGTAAAATTTAAGGGCAACTGAAGTTTTCTATAGGAAATTATTGTTTTTCAAGGAGCCACATATTTCAGAGGAAAAAGTCCCAACATAACATGACAGGCTTGATAAATCTGTCACAAAAACCCACCACTCAGAAGTGTAATTCTCAAGAGACTTGTAATCTTAATTGTTTCGGTAGAGACACACAGATAATGCACATATTTCCCTCTGCAGCTCAAGCTACTCATTTGCCTTCCTTCTGTTTTGAGACTATTCAGAATATACATGATCCTCCAACTCAGAAATCTCACATTTCCCAAAAGCAGAGAAAAAAAATCCCACAAATCCACACAACCAAAGAAAGCATGACTATTTTCAAGGCATACATGTTTTGAATGCCTACTGACTGTTGAAGTCATACAGGCAATTAAAATAACCTTGCAGAAATCTCTTTTCATTGCTACCTCTTATGTACCAGACATTCCATTTTGTTTGTAGCACTCAGAACTTTCATACTTGCAACCAGACTTTACATAGATTTTTTTCCTTGTGTCTCCCACTGTGGCACTACAATTGTCACTATCTGGATTTAAAAGAGACAATGAGACACTAAACATGAGACATGAGATAACCTGATTACTTTTAAATCTAGCTGTATATTCATATGTATAGGAGATATGGAAGAATTCAGAATTCAGAAGGCAATGTGGATACAGAAAAACCTGTAAAATGGCATCTACACTCAACTAGTGCACATGGAGAAAGGCATGTTTTACATAAGAGGCCATGTAATCCCTAAATTATAACAAATATAGGAAATATGCCTGTCAGATCTACAGTCACCTTTCAAATTACCTGTCACAAACCAGGTTCTCTGATACACACTCCACATCTCCCCCATGTGTTGGTGCAAAAGTGTTACAACTGTCAATTAGCAGACCCAAAAGATAAGAATTAAAAAAATTAACATTGCTTCTGCAAATGTAATAATACCTCTTGAGCAGATACAATTTTGATACAAATATTAAATACATAGTCACATCATTTAACATTAAGCTATTCAGTACTTAATTTTTACCCAAGTAATTTAAAGAATGACCTCATGCCGTATTTGCTGTGTACTACTGAACTGTGAATTTGGAAAGAATTATCAGATCCCACAATGAACTGTTTGGAGAGTGCATCACAGTAGTGTCAGACTGCACACCAATTCTAATTATTTTCCACCGATCTGCATTGAGACAAGGACCTATTATTATCCCCATTACACAAAAAGAGAGTTAAGATAAACAGTGCATAAGGTCAAAGTCTCTGCTAATTTTGGATATCCATTTGAGATGGATAGGATGTGATTATTTGCTATTATATACCACTTCCCACTCCCAAATCAGAGCTCTTATTAATAAATTTAGTTAAAGGGCTCAAAGACTGAGCTAAAAGCTATGAAGATTAGCTCTTCCTCTTACATCATCCCATTCTCATTAGTCAAAATCACCAAGACTTCTCTGCCCAGCTACCACTGTTTCCCTTGTGAGCTGTCCTTCCTTGCTCTGTGTTTCTGATGTCCCTTCTCCAGCCTGTTCCATTCACACCTTGTCACTAATACTTCTGAGTTCCTGTCTTGTCATTGCCTAATGTGATTCTCTTTCCTCTGTGCTACCTTTCTTTCATCAAAGCAATTTTCATTGTTTTTCCTGCATTTCCAGTCCATCATGACACTCATCTGCCTTCTCCCTGCAGGACTGATTTTACTCTTTTATCCTTTGCCCCTAATCTCTCTGTAAATCTGTGCACTAATCTAAGTTTTCACAGGTATAGATGTTATTATGAAATATATTAAATATAACAGGCAGGAATTGACAATTGCTATTTTCACTACATTTGAGCACCAGAAAGCCAAGTGATGGTCACATGGGGTACCATGTGCTACAGAGATCAGATATCTGCAAACTTAGAGGACTAATGTCTCCATCAGAAAAAATAGTGGCATGTTTTATTTCCCAAAGCATCAAGAGAAAGCCTACCTATAAAAGAATCATCAATATTTGTATATGCCTTTACAAGTTTTATGGGAAAGATATCTAGATGTGCAAATAATTTCATTTGTAAGCATCTTGAGGTAATCAGGAGTTATGCATTCTTTGCTGGCCAGCAAAGAAGTAGTAAAACAAAGATAAGCATATTTTCAAAGCAAATATTCCCACAGCTAAGTACAAACTGGGAGTTACAACAGCATAATCAACTATTAGAGAAAGTCTTACATCAAACATGAAACCTCCAAAGCTGAATTTTTTTACAAGTATTTTCAAGTAAAAACTGCTATTAGCCTATGACATAACTTAGACAACTCTCCACCACAGCCCTAATGGAAAATGAAAGCAAATGGCCTTGAATAAATCCTGGTTTGATTACCACCATCACAGTGAAAGCCAAGGCCATGGCTAACAGTCCCAGAGGCAAACACTCCAAGACATGAAGCATAAATTCATCAGCCTGTTCTAATTCCAGTCAGTAGTTATTTTTGCTGTAGTAATGGCAAAGTAACCCAGGGTATTCCTCTGGACACCAAGTCCACTTTTCCAGCATTTCAAGAGCAGCACAGCACTGAGTAAGGCTGCAAGTGTTTATTCCTTCTAATGGACTATTCTAAGGACTCAACCAGCTTTGAAAACCATACCCTGCAGTTTAGACTAACAGACCCAAACCACAAATGTGACAAGGTTTGACATTTCATACTCCATGCTGGCATTACTGCAGTAATGTAGGTATAACCCCAAAGCTCCTACAGACACCTATACAATGTTGTTTTTTTTTTCTTTATGAAGATAAACTTATAATTTATGCTAAATCTACCTTTTATAGTCTACTCCTTGATATGATAGCATTATTCTGCTTTCTCTAACCATAACAATAATACAACCCTTATTACTAGGAAGGTAAAAAGTAGCTAAAAGCCAATATGTAATTTACCAGTAGGAAGTGTAAAGTAACACAAACTCTTTACCTGGCTATAGGAAATAGCTCAAAACCATTTTTGAAGGTTTGACAATGACTTATCAGAATCCTCACATTTAAGAAAAGTAGTCCTAAAGCAATCTAAACCAGAAAATCCTGTTCCTGCATTTCCCTTCATATTACTGTACCGAGGCAACCTCATGACACATGATTTTGGAATTAGGTAGTTGATTAAGCACTCAACCTGCCTGTACATGATTACTGCAGATGACCTCCAAAACAACCAATCCAAACCTCAACAATAAAGATCCTGAAGCACCTGGTGCTGCAGCAGATCTTTCACAATAGTCTGGCTTGGGCCACCCAGAGATGAGATTATTCATTAGAATAATGTGGGATGAAAATAAAAACTAAGGGTCAAAGTTAGATTCTATTTCCAACACTGTAAATGTCTACTAGACTAAGAGCAAAACAGAGTGTCTTGGTTTAGGGCAAATTTGGGAGGAGACTTTTGAATGGGTTTTTTTTTAGGAAACATTTAAGCAGTTGTTTTTTTAACTGGTTTGGGGAAATATTTCCTAGGAGATAAGTGGAAAAAAAAAAACAAACTTGTTTATTTAACAGGCAAAGTACTTCTTAGCACAAAAATTAATATCACTGAACAGTAAAACTCAGTTTTTGGTTTAGAGTAGGTGCAGTCTGGATTAATCCATGGTAGATGGTGGGGCTGTGCAGAGGTATAAATGTTACCTTGTTGACTGCAAAAGTAAGTGTACCTGTGAACCAATGAAATGTTATTTTTACTTTTAACAAAATTCCCCTCTATTTCACCAATCTTAGCTCATATTCCCTAATTTGTGATTTTAAAAGTGATCACACTTGAGGGATAATATTATGTTCATTAAGTAAGATCAGACCAGTTATATTACAGCACTGATTATTAGAATAAAGGTGACATAATGAGTCTGAATAGGATAAGGATAGTTTAAACAGAGCTGCTAAAAAGCTTTCCCACTCTCCTCTCAGCTGCATCATATGAACAGATGTCTGATTTACTGGTATGATTAACTTTTTCCTTGGGTGCTAGAAATTTTACTAGTAATATATATACATATATATATATAGAAAGGAAAATTAATAAATGTACTATATTTTCCCCCCTCTAAAAATACTCTTATATTTAAATAAACAGTCTGAAATGCAAAATTTTAGCAGGAAATCTGTATTCAGCACTATAAAAATCAGGCCAACCCTTTCAACATCCTATATTTAGGTTAAGCTTTGCATATTTTAAATTGTTCACTTTTATTTCATTAGTGGGGGTGAATACTAAAAATCCAGCAAACCCAAACCATTCAATTTTTGACAACTATCCCCACATATTTGTCTCCATCACTCTTAAAGAAAAAGAACCCAATATAAGCAACAGACAATGAATTTTGCTAAACATACTCTATCTTTTCACACACCGATAGACAAGTTATTCAGAGAGAACAGGGAAATATCAGTTTGTTGTCCACTGAGGATGCTTTATACCATGTTATGAATTGAGAGTTCTCATTTTCCAAAGCTGCTGTGCTTTGTAATGTAAATGCACTAATGGAAGCAACGTTTCATGACTGCAGATGAATTACATTACATGAGTGAGAATAACTACTGCTGTTCTAACAAATGAATTCGGTGACTTCGGCACAATTTATACAATGATAAATATAAGCAGCTGGTGCAGGTGTCTCAGACAGTAGAACATACCTCTTTACTTTTTCAGTTTTACTAAATTATCTGCATAATGTCTTGCACAGTCACATGCAGTGAAAAGATGTGAGTAAGACTGTAAGTTCTCCAGGAGCCAGCTGATGTGAAAAGTAACTTGTAAGTATCAGAAAATTATGGAAATTTTCCACTGAAACTTTATTATTATTTCTAATTAATATTATACTTATACTTATACTTATACTTATACTTATACTTATACTTATACTTATACTTATTTATTATTATTATTATTATTATTATTATTATTATTATTATTATTATTATTATTATTATTATTATTATTATTATTATTATTACTATTATTATTATTATTATTATTATTATTATTATTATTACAGAAATTGAGGGATTATAAGGCTTTGACGTGGCAGGAATAAAATATATACCTTTGTAAATGTAAACACTGATTATGTAAATGAGAAGAAGTAAAGTGTAAAAACGAATTCCTACACTAAGAAATAAAAATGATGATATTGTTTAAATACCAGTGGTTCAAGACTGGTGCTGTTTGATCTATTAAATGCAGCCATATTCTGAGGATCAATTTATACACATGAGGAAAATAAAACAGGAAAAAAGAACACAAATTCTAAATTCCTGAAATTATTTACAACTTAATTTTTAAAGTGTTTCACTTATTTGTGCATATAGTTTTGAAGCAGAGTTGATTAATTTTTGATATCCTTACTATATTAGAATGAGAGACAGGGATCTATAAATCAGTGCCTGACAAAGAGAAATTAATAATTCCATCTTCTTCCTAGACTTCTCATAGTAGAGCTTTCCACTGCATGTACACGAAAAGAATGCACAAGCCCAGTGATTGTCAAGATAATACATTCAAGTCTTAATTACAAATAGTCATACTTTATCACAGGCTAATTCAGAAGATAACTTTAATATTCCATTCAAGAAAGTAGTTATTTTTTTTTTTCAGTTGTTAGAAGTGCCAGATAAATTATGTGCCTAGATCTACACATAGCAGAAATTAAAAACAAACAAACAAACAAACTCGTTTTTAGTGCATTCTCAGTAGATTTTTTTCTATTTACTATAAGGAATACAACTTCATTTTTATCTGTTTCAGACTACTTCAGTGATGGAAGCACTACTGTACTTTTCTATTCCCACATAGCAGAATTCATATATCTATGTGGAATGATTTTCTGCTTTCATTTTCTTTGTCCTGCTTACCAAATATATTTCCTATCATCTTCTATTTTATCTTCTATTGCAAAATGTCATCATCGATCCCACATGTCTATTTATATATAGACATCTGCAGGCAAAATGCAATGAAGTATTTTTTCCACTGGAATTTGTAGTACTTGATAATAGGAATGTTTCAGAGAGGCTGCTTGGTTTTGACATAGCCTTGACAACTGCAAATGCTTCTGATGAAAGCCTGCTTGGTTTCCTTCAAGCTCGTATGCCTGAACTTTTGGTACATCACTTTATAAGCATTAGTTTCCACTGGAAACTAAAAGGAAAATATTTATATGAGATATAGGATGGAGGAGGAAGCAGAAGAAATAGGGGTGGAATACTGGTCATGGGTAATACAATGCAACCAGCAAAGGAAGAAAGACAAAGAAATGGGGGAAATAGTGATCAGACATGAAGGTAATAAAATTAACTTTTTGTTTGTCAATATCAGATAACGTCCAAGGCAGGGGGGGAAGAGTGATATAAATTTGTAAAAGTGAAAATATTTCACAGGAGTTATGAAACAGATGTTATCATTGCATTTGAACCTGTGTTTTGAACTCAGACCTGAGCCTGTCCAACCTCAACAGTTAACACTGATCTAAAACAAAACATAACATAAAAATACCTGCTAACTAAATTTGAGGAAGCCAGTAAACTGGTCCAAATAAAGCTCCTCAGATGTTTATCTTTTTGAATATATCTTTTATTATGAGAATGTCTGTTTGTTTATGATATTTATTGATGTATACCTTCATTATTAGGACGTTTTAATTTCATCTAATGAAAAAATGAAGTAGATCTGAGTTTTGTCTATAACAAAACTGGCCCATTGATTTAATTTTTAATTCTATAAGATGACATAACTGTGTTTGATTATGCATATGATGGTGATTTACTCTTTTACAATAAGTTCTTTTCATATTGCCAACTTTTTCACTTACTTGAGGGAAATGAAGAGACGTAGAAGCATAGACATTAATTTATTTGCCCTGATATCTTTCCTCTTTCACCACTTTTTATGGGCAAATCTCATCTACATTCAATAGTTTTACTCATAGCATTTCTGTCAGATCCTGCAAGTAGTGAAAAGTCTGGAGTGCAAATAATTCCATTGTCACTACATTTATTTAAAGTCACATAAAAATTGTTCTTTCCCAACATTCTTTGAGAGAAGGGAAGAATTTTTTTTCCTTGTAATGGTGGTTTTTCAACTTCCTTTTAAATCAAATTCCATGTAGGTAACAGGCTTGTAAATTGAAGTCTAGCTGAAATGGAGAGACACAATGGTTTCCTCTCTTTGGAAGCAGAAAAGTTTATTTCTCAAGGATTTGAGGGGTTTGTTGATTGTTATTTTTTTTTTTTTTTTTTTTTTTTTTTTTGTTTTTTGTTTTTTGGTTTTTGGTTTTTTTTTTTTTTTCACACACATTAACATTAAATTGCCTAGTGTAGAAACATTCTAACTTCGGTCTTTTTTGATGATAAGAGTTAATGGATATTATTCAGCCATTCTTCTCAGTAATTAGATTTGGAGTTCACTAATTTAAATAGTCACCACAGTAATCTCTCTGTAGCAATTTATGCAGTGCTGTTACATTAAATTCATGGATGTGGAGCATGTAAATATTCCAATGAGATCAGGCTGTACTTAAGAAGCTTCAGGAGGTGAGGTTGGTCATTTGCATATAAAAAACTATGAGAATTAACAAACCTTTATTATATTTATTTTTTAATTAATAAACATTGTTTGCACCATTGTTTTAATTCTCCTCTACAGAACTATCCTATTATATAGTCAGCAGTACTTCCAAATGGAATGTTTTCTCCTACAATCAGAATGCCTACAATTATCACATCTATCCCCAGCAGAAAGTACCTCAGGATAAGATAAATTTGCATTTTTAAAAATCAAGGTGATTTTGACATGATATGCTATACCAAGAACAAACATATTTTGCAATCAACTGTCCCCAGTCCATTGCCAGCCCAAAGTCTTTGATTGCTGTTATATATGGTCCCAATCAGGAGTCATGAATGGCTGCAAATATTACTGTTTATAAGTGTAGGTTTTTATGTCTTGCAGCTCCTGCTGCACTAGAAATGTTTGGAAGAAATGTTTAACATGGCTGGAGAGGGACTTGAGTGTGGAGGACTTAAGACAGCTGGCTATAAAATAATTTAAAATGTTGGACATCAAAACCTAGGATCTCAGCAATTTATACAACATGAAGTATAAGTTTTGCAAAAATAAAAAATTTCTGTCTAGAAATCAAACACATTTGAGAGAAGAGGAGAAAGAGATTTTTGATTACTTGGGAGTACAGATTAAGTGAATCACACTTCAGGCTCCCAGTAAGAAGAATGGTCCCAACTCTTTCCTGCCATCCTGGCATTACTGTCCCTCTCTCTCAACTTGAATCCAGAATGCTGCACTTGCTCTTTGAACAAACTGAAATTACACAGGTAAAAAAGGATTATAATTACTTAAAAAAGGCAAGCATAAGAACCAGAAGAGATGGGAGGAAGCACTTGGGAACATGCTGCTGGAGAGGAAGACAGCAGAAAAGGACTCTTCCTTTTGGCTCCATCCTGTGTTACAACAAAATCTCACCCTTACTTTTAGCAGAACAAACGTGGTGTTTTTTCTTTCTAGTTTTTATTTGCCTTTTGTAAACATTTGCAGATGTTTTCTATTTGAATGCTATGAATACTTCACATCATGCTATTATTGAAAATTAATCAATGTTTGTCTTCTCCTCCCCCATTTATTTCTCTTGTTCTCCAGTACAAGAGGCTACACCTCATTGGGCAGCCCCTACTGTCATTTTTCTCAGCAGCCAACAAACCACCATCTCAGGTTGTCACTATCACACCCAAAGTTTGAAAAAATCTCTATGCACCACCACTTAACTACATTGTTAAATCCTTTCTATATACCCTCTGTCAATATTTCTGTATATGGTTGGACATTCCCTGCTTCTTGAAAAGTTATTGTTTGAAAAAACTCTTCTGCTTCATACCAGTTTCATGTGTTTTTCTCTCTATAACTACTGGAAAGGAGGTTGCAGCAACATGGGAATTGGTGCCTTCTCTCTCAAGTAAGAAGTGATAGGAGAGGAGAAACTGCCTCGAGTTGTGCCAGGGGAGTTTCAGATTCCAGATCAGGAAACATTTCTTCACCAGGGAAGTTGTCAAGCTCTGGAACAGGCTGCTCAGGGATTGAGTCACCCTCCCTGCAGCTATTTAAAAGACAGTAGATGTGGCCCTCAGGGACATGGCTTAGTGGTGGACTTGGCAGTAGTGTGCTAAAAATTGTACTCAATGTTTGTAAAGGTCTCTTCCAACCTAAATGATTCTATGATTCACAAATTCATCCACAAAGTTCTCTTTCTTTTATCATGTAAAGGCTTCCAAAAGCCATCCCTGTCCATATTTTCTTAAAACAGTGTTTGTGTTTGACACTTCCCCTAGACTGCCAGCAGGCAGGAAGCATTTTGTGGTTCCTGAACACTTGGATAACATTTTGCCCATTGTGGATTCCAATGGCAGGTAAAGATATGACAACATAGAATCCCTTCATTCTCCCCAAATGGGAAATATCTCATATACTACTTTAGGAATGTGTCTCTTCCTGTGATCTTTGAAGTAACCTGTGATTTTTTTCCTAAAGGAATCTCTTACTATATTATTTAGCTCACAATATTTACAATCTCCATATCATATCATATCATATCATATCATATCATATCATATCATATCATATCATATCATATCAATCCTATCATCTCCATATCATCATCTGCATGCTACAGAATGCAAATTTACAGTTCTATAATGAAACCTGCATCACCCAGCTAGTCAGGGCATGTTGAGTGGACACTTTGCTGATTATATTCTTTTAATAGAAGTGTTTTAGAGTTTTAGTGAGGAAATAAATATGCAAAATGCCTACAACTCTGGCTTCTGCATTCAAATGAGGACCATCACAGACATGAAAAGATACAGCCCTTACTGTGACATTTCCATGGCTTATGTAGCTGAGTATTAGTGGCCCATAAAGAGCATTCTTTAGCCCTGTGTAACAGAGGCTACTTGAGAGGTCATTTATGTCACTTACTGCTGGCTGTAATCTTATCTGTTACTCTCTAACTTCTTTTCCCAAACCTGCAGTTCTACAGCTTCATTTTTTTCCTCTTCTCTACATACCACTCAAATCAGTTTGACATTTTCAGCAACTACAAAACCTGCATTACAAAAGTATGAAATGTATATGAAGTATCTCGCAATACACATTTTAAGTATGTGCTGTACCCATGTTTTCCCAGGCTGTCCAAGCAAATTTTTTGCTAAATATTACACAGTCATTTGTCTAATTCTTCATTTTTCAGAACTATAATAAGGAAAGCAGGCCTCTCTACATTACTGAAAGATCATAAAGGAAGATTAAATATATCCTCTAATTAACAGTAGTCTAACATTTTGGACTAGCATTATAAATTGTTCAGGCTTTTTTTTTTTTTTTTTTTTTTTTTTTTTTGTGAGCAGCTTTTTCCTGTTTTTCATTGCAGTCACAAGCCATGAGATTCATGTGCCTGAACCCAGATACAGAACTCCAGTTTTCTGACACTGTCTCCAAGGAATCCCAGCTAGCCTCCAGCTGCTGCTCGAAAAAGTCTCTCACTTGCAATCTCTCTATACATCTACCAGCCCTGTGTGCTGCCTCAGACACTCAAAGGTGTATGAAATGGCAATAGGTGCCAGCTTCTGGAAAAATTAAGTTACCCTTAGATAAGAACCTTCTAAAAAATTGAAAAGTGAAGCCTTGAGAGCCAAAGAGTCTTTTGAGAGTCAACTGAAAAAGATTCATGGACAGTAATTTTTTTCTAACTCATGTTACAACAATGAAGCATTCTAAGCAGATCTATATATGGGAATTTTAGGGTGCCTTCACTACTACTACATCAAAAGATTTGTCCTCCATTTCATCCAGGTGTGCAATTCTGTGAACGTTTCAATGTGCTCAAATGAGACAAGCAGACACACAAACTTTTTTTCAAGAAAGAAGGTCTTGCACCACAGTGTGTGTGTTCGTTATAGATACACTGGAAGAATACACAGCACAGATCCCAGATTTCTTGGCTTTCTTGATTTCATGACATGGCTGCCTTACTATTCCAGACCATTTGTGCAGGTTTTATAATAAGTACCACAGACATCAAGTCCTGCTCCCCATTGGTGAAAAGTCCAAATTGTGAAAATGAAAGAGGAGGAAATTCTGCCAAGGTATTTCTCTGAATGACAAATCCTTGGAGGGCCATTGTTATGGTCCTCTGTCAAAGAACCAATAAAAATTAACACATTGAAAAGACGATAGCAACAAACATAAAGCACCATAATGGAAAATCCTTCTTTAAAGTTATGCAGTTAAGAACCTTGTAAATTCAGTGTGGTCCCCTTGGTAGTAATTCTAGCTAAGAAATAGCTAGAATTTTCAGTTTTCAGCTTCAGTTTTCTTCTTTTCTTAACAGGGTAACAAGTTAATCTGCTCTAGGTTACCAGTGAGCTGAGAAAGGGATTATGAAAGTTATCCTACATAACACACAAGGTAATACACAATGCAGTGTATCCAGACAATATATACTTGGAGCTTTTTCAGTAATAAGATGTTATCTCTCACTTCTCTGTGCCACAGTCTTTAGGGGAGATGCTTGGAATTTCAACTACAGTTAAAACACTAAGTGATCTATATGAATAGGGTGTTTTGTCCAGACCAGTGAATAACTAATCATTTGTCCCTTGAAGAATTTGGGCAGCAATAATGTCAACACTGAAGCTTCCAAGACAGTAAGATTCTCTACTCAAATTAGCCATTAAACATTCACTGAAATACCACAGTCTGAATTTTTATTAAAAAAGCTCAGAGTTATGAAAATATAATTAATTTAAACAAAATATAAATTACTAGATCCTTTAGTAAAGCAGTAAAGTAGCACTGCATAGGTTTTATAGAAGCTGAGGAGATAGCTGAACATTCTGAGCTTGTCTGGGACAAGTTTCTGAAACTGTCCTTTAAAACACACCCCTCACTACCAAACTATGTTACTTTTCTATATCATGTATTGGGTTTCTAAACTTCAAACAAAATACTAACTTATTGTTTTAGGAAAAAACCGAAATAAAAGTAGTTTAAATTTCAACAATTACACCTTTTATTATTTTTTTTCTCTGAAAATGCTTTTGTTACAGAAACTTACCACAGTAACCACTCTGCAAAAAAAATACACAAAAATTTAGAATTTATTACTGTGATAGAATTAATTAGTTCCAGCACACAGTGTTGCAGCAATTTTCAAGTAAAACATTGTCTTTGAACAACAATATGCTATTTATGCTATTCTTTCACTTATTGCTTTAGAATTTTATGTATCTGACCTGTTCATGTAATTTGATACTTAAAATAAGGTCTCAATTGAACTGCAGGTCCTCTGTGAAGATGGACTTCAGGGCTGTTATTTTCAGAATTCCTGTGTTGTAGAAATATTCCTGAGCTTGAAAGGAATCAAGACTCCACATCAGTCGAATAAAAAGCAAAGGCTTCATTATTATTAATAAAATAAAAATTAATAAGGTCTGTTATTATTAAACAATAAAAACATGTTTCACTGTTTTATTGCTTAGTATGTCTTTACTAGCCACAAATGAAAGCCAGGTAAAAAAATCCTTAAACATGTTAATTTCAAAATTATTTCCTTTCTAAAGTCACCTTTCCAAATTAGTAACTCCAAAGGTCAATTATAAGCAGTCAATGTTGCTGTAGAATATAATTATCTGGAGGGAAAAAATCTGGGAAAAGAGGGTTGCCAAAATGTTCAAGTAAACGGCTTAATCTCTTTCACCAAACTAAATGCAAATTTCAATACACCCATCAGAAAGCAAGTTTCTTCCATTAAATTCTTAACCTCAAATAGTATGAGAAGCCTTATTTTCCCTACATTGCCACACTGACCTAAATATATCTGAGAAAAACCCAAGGGACCTAGTCACAGCAAGATATCACATAAATGAAAATGACAACTTGCAACTTAGAATTCTAAGAAGAATGTATGAACATTTCACCTTTTCCTGTAGTCCCTTGAGATTCAAAAAGCATGGTTTTGCCCCTAAATATAACTGAGTTAGAGCACACGAAGTTAAATCTCACCCACTATAATTAACTCTTACAGTCACTAAAATTTGAGATACTGAAATTAAGTAACATGCCAGTTAAATAATTTTTATTTTGCTGTAATCCAAATGTTCCAAATAGTGAAGGTTTTGATTAGAAGAACATCTACCTCCTGCAACTATTAAAAAAATTTCTATTATAAAAATCTTCAAAACTATAAGGAGAGAAGAAATGTTGGAATCTTTAATTTGAAAATATGTGTCCTCATTAATCATAAAATCACAGAATCATTTAAATTCCAAAAGACCTCTGAGATCATTAGTCCAACCATGAACTCAGCACTGCCAAGCCCCCCAGTAAATCATGTCCACAGGCATGGTGTCTACATGTCTTAAATACCTCCAGGGATAATGACTCAGCCACTTCCAGGACATTGAGGAGTAATTGGGAGTCCAAACCAGCTGCTGGGTCAGACCTTTTCTGCTGAGGCTGAACACTCAGCCCCTTGGCATTTCTTCATGCTACAAGACCCAGTGACATTCTTACACAGAGTAAGCAAGAGATAAAGAGGCCTTAAATTAAAACAAATTACACAGAAACATATCTGTTGAGGATATGTAAAAGAATTCTTACAGATTCACATAAATATTGTTATCATTACCCAATTTGTACGTCTTTCTTAGCTGGACTGGAATGATACCTCATGCTCACTGGGCACTGTATCTTCTCCACAACATGATGAGAAAATTAGTCCTCATAGCAAAGAAAAATTCATTTTTTTAATGATTTTGGACAGTTATTTTGTTAAGTGCCGTGGCACCTACAATAAAAGTTGCTCTTTAAAATCCTGTAAATTTACAACAGTACTCTTTACTGAGGAACACAGAACTATTTCAACAACTGATTTTGCAACAACTGAAGTACTCAACAACAAAAGTTCAAGAAATTCTATTTTCCTATGATTGAGCCATGTTCCAAAAAGAATATTGAACTTTTAGAAGAATTAAAAATCTGCAAAAAAACTTTTTTGCGAAATCCGAGAATCAAATAGTTTTCTTAATGTAAAATCACTGATAATTGAAAACAGGATCAAAAAGAAACTAAACAACAATTAAAAAAATTTTCAAGATAAATTCCTCACACTATACTTTCATGTACACTGTGCTCTACAAATTAAATCCACAGCCAAGAAGGTATTATACCAGAACAATGCCCATTCTCATGTATATAAGAATTAGATTAAGACTGTAAAGAAAGATTAATATAACTTTTTAAAAATTAGGTATTTTTAACAGTAATTTAGAAGTTTACAGAGAAAAATACTATTTATACCATAGTCTACTGTACTGTGCCTTTAATATATCTTAGAAATTCTAAGGAGGACATCTTCTTTTATCAAATCTATGCCTCCAGACATATTATACTGACTGTGGATAAAAAGATAAACCACCTTAATATGTGTGTTAAAATTACCTTCAATGCACATGTACTACATCATGCAGTAACATGAAATAACATCTTAAATAGCTAGTGAAAAAACTAAAGTGAATCAATCTTTCTATGTATTTTATGGCCTACAGCTCTATTCTTTTTAAGACAATATTATGGAGTTGTCATCAGTTTGTTAACTAAAAGCAGTTGCAGTTATCATATAACTTGAAGTTGTGTGGCATTTTTTTTTTACATATTTTACTTGGAAATTTCTGTGGCACCAATGAACTTTGTGTTGTCAGATGTCACATTTTTAATGATAGACTGATATAATGAAATGTTAAATTTGAAGTCTGTGTCATACTCTTGTCTGCAACTAAAGAAATTTCAGAGTCATGCTCTGAGCAATTTCAATTTCTGTACCCTTGAGACAAACATCATCATGGAAACTACATGAGTGCTCAAAAACCTGGCAGTTTGAGGTGTCATTCTGAAGGTCTAGTTAGAGTTGACTACAAGGTCAGAAGTTACTTCAAGGAAAAAATTATTTTCACAGAATAGCCAATGACATAACTTCTGACTGATGACTTATGTCTAGATCTTAGAGGTTTGCTGATAAATCTACAAAGACAAACTTTGACAAGCCAGTCAGAAAGTCAACAGTGATTCTACTTGACACCATTTCAGGCAAAATGTTGATGTCAAAGGTTGACTCCTTGTAACACTTTGAATTTCCTTAAGTATTGCCTGTTCCTCCTTTAGGCTCTTCTCAGACTTTCTTTCTCTCCAGAGTTGATTGAATAGAGAGAAACAGCATTTATTCTGAGTCACCCAGAATGTAAGAAGGCTTTATGTTCCCCCACCCCTGAAGAAGTGTGATAATTTCTTAAACATGAATGCATTAAAATGTAACAGCCTTATTGAAATGTCTGATAGTTAAATTCTACTTTTTCAGTTGAAAAAAACCCCACCAAACAACAAAACCAAATGTGTTTTAAATGCCATCTTTGTACTGACTAGTTTTTTTTTCTAGCTTTTCTTAATTCTGTATATATTTGCATGTGCATACATTTTATATTCCCATCTACACAGAATTTACCTTTGTAAAGGTAAAACTACAGTCTCGTAAAATAAAATAAAAAACACTTCTGCAAAACACCACCCAGTACACCATGTAGGAGTAACAGAAAGCAACAATGGTGTAACAGTGAACTTATTTTCAATACCATTTCTTTATTCAGGTTTTGTAGCCTGGGGATTTACAAGGTCCCTGTTGGTAAATAATTCATGATTCTCATTAGAATTCTTTGTTTTTTGTACTGTAGGCAAAAAAATATAATTTGCAGTGTGCAAACAGTGGATAAAGATCAAGTTTCAACCAGTGCTGTCACCTTCTTTGCCATTTTTTCGTCTTGGGCTACAAGTGTAACAAAGGGTAATGTCTGACTATTCCCTGACAGAATATATTGTTGAACTTTCTTTAATTACAGCCAAACAAAACTCCAGTGTTATACAGGATATACCACTTTGTGTATTTGTGTATTTTGTCGATTTACATTTCACATACTACACACCTTCCTAAAAAAAATTATCTTCTGATGCTAATCATACACATGATTTCAGAAAAATCTAAATACCAAGGACAGAGGTAAGTAGAAAATGATGCAAGAATCAGCATGGGGCTAATAAAGGCAATTTATAGCAATTCTACTGACATAATATCTCTTTGTGTAATCAGATAATGCTTTTTTGGAGAAAAGACAGACAGTAGATTTCACTTACCTGGAGTTCAAGAGACATTATTATGCTAAACCACCAGAAACCAATATTATGTGCAGTGGGAAAACTTTGATTAGTGAGCTAGGACTGACAAAAATTGAAAAATACAGCAGGACCATTCCTGATTTATTTCAAGATCAAAATTGAAATTGTACTGATAAGATACTTAGTGACTACTCAAGTAATAAGAGCACACTGATGAAATATTTTTGACACTAAGTTACTAGAAACAGAAAGAAGGAGTTAGAACACCAATCTTGAAGGAACTGCCCAATCTACATCATCAGAGTCACAAAAATAGAACTCACAGCATGCTGCAATTTCTGTCATAATGACAAAATGGAAGGAAAAATAAGCAGAACAAAGCATAGCTGCATATAGAAAACAAATCACTCTCAGCCCTGAGTATACTGAAAAAGAATTCAACAAAACACGTTCTTGCTTTGAGGGGAGAAAAGTTAATAATAGTGCTGATAACATATTCATTGAGATAAAGTTGAATGCAACTTATATTGCTACTGCTTGTATATTTTGAACCAAAGCAATAGTTTATTCTAAATGAATAAGCAGATGCAATCAGTTTTATGAAAAGCCACTGGTTTCCTGCCCTGCTCAAAGCTTGAAACATAGCTTAAACATTAGTCATAGAAAACTGAGTTGTACTAACATTTTTAATAATATATAATTTATTGCCAACTGGGTTTTGTGTTTGTGTATGCAGTTGTTTTTTTTTTTTTTTTTTCCTGTGAGCAGCAAGACACTCCTGTCTCTGGTGGTCTTAAAAACCAAAGTGCAAGCAGAATATTTAATATTTCGTGTTGTTATTTTTAATGCAGACAAACATACATCCATATAAAAATACTCAGCACTGGTCACCTTACAGCTACCTGTTTCCCTCAGAAATGACAGATTTTTTTTTTTTAAATTATTATTATTTTAGTTTGAAGCAAAGCAATATAAACAGGCTTAAAACCCCAAAATCACAAACTATAATATTTACACCCAAGAAAGTTATCCTGGTGGAAATATTTTAAAAGGCACTAATACAAATACGTGCTTCGAGCCACTGAAAGCAGTGATGTAGAAAATATGTGTGGACAGAAATATGAGGAAGGACATGTTAAGGACAGGGGCTGCATGTACATTTTTCTTGGAGACTCCAGCACCTCATCATTTATAAAGGTGTCACAACCAACCCAAGAGGGGAGACCCAAAGTGTTCACACCTCCCCTGATTCAGTTTGTGCATGCAATCTCCTGAAACCATGGCACCAACCAGCGTGCTGTCTTTTTAGTATTTAACTTATATAAATGTGTAATATTGATGGGGCAATCCTTGGCAAGAGTCCATAAGGCTTTAGAACAGAACAACACACAGGGACAATGAATTACTCAACATTACTCAACAAATCTTTCAGAGCAGTAACACATGGCAGCAAAATAAAAATATAGCCACACTGTTAATACTTTATAATATCCACAATATTAATTTCTGACCAATGTCAACATTTCAGTAGGCTGCCAACTGAATTAATTAGGCAAAGAATACACTGAAAGGAAGATAAAAATCTTGAAAATGTTGGAATGAAAAATTTCAGAAGAGGTGGATAACAAAAGCGCATGTTTGGATGAGGGGATGGAGGTTGTCTCACTACAGGAATTTTGTATAAAGTGGATATTTTAAATCAAATTGCAGCAAGAAATAGATGGGAAGAAGTGAGACTTGACCAGCAATTATTTTAGAGAATTCTTAGTCCATGTTATTCCTTAAAAATAGCTAAAGAAGGAAAAAACCAATGCCTTGCCTAAAACTTTTTCTCTTCATTGTTTCTTGGGAGTACTTAGTAAAAATGCTCTTCAAGCTGTATACTATAACAATTTCATTATTTTAAAAAATCTCGAAATTATTTCAGCATCAAGTAACAGTAAAACTCTCAGTTTATACTCTTCTCCATTCTCCAAGACAGAAAGACAAGAAAAAGCAGAGAGGAGAAAATTAGAAGCAGGAGAAAGATGAAACAAAGATTCAGTTTTGCTTTTCATTTTGATTAACCTGTAGACTGGAGCTCAAATGCTTTGCTAGAATTTACAGAGGTTTGAAAGATAGATGAATCTTTGCACTTTATTTGGCTGAAATACTGAACCCAGTTTCAAACACGGTGCCTCAAGAAAGATGAAGTGTTGTAACCCTAGTGAAGAGGCAGCAGAAAAGAAGAAAAGATCAGAGACCTAGAAAACATAACCCATGTCCTACAAAAGAAAAGAGGAAGAAGTAGGTTTAATTACATAAAAGATCATTGGAAAAAGGATGGGAATAATATGCATAAAACATTAACAGACTTTTAAATTTAGCAAGAAAGTTTCATGTTAGGTATTAGGAGAAATGTTCCACCTCTGAAGTAGCAAAGCTGCAGAAGTGATTGGAAAGGTTGTGATCTGCTCAAAGAGAAAGATAAAAGTCTGTGAGAAAAGACTCAGGTTCAGTAATGCTGTGGCAAGGAGTAAAGGAATTGGACTGACTTTCAGGATCCCATCCAGCTCCAGAAATTTTCTTATGTTTTAGGCAAATTAAGAGACATCAAAAACAGTTAATCAAACTTAACAATTAAGAGATCTTCACTATAACTGAAATCTTGAATGCATACAGAATTTTCAAAATACAATTAGCCATTTAAAAAAACTTTTATGTGTCTATTAATGCAAATCCAATGCCTCTACATTAATGAAAAAAATAGGGAATAAATTCAAATTTTATTTTATTACATAAGGTTGCATGACACTAATTCAGAATTAATTTAAATTTTTAGAGTTTTTTTAACAAAAACAGGCTGTAATAGCTGCACTACAGTAATAATTTGTTACAATCTACTTGGATTTTTTCATTATTTTGATCTTTGACATGACAGACTTCAAGGACTTTTTGTGCCATTAAATGCTGTAGGGATAATTGACTTTAGCTATAAATTCTTAGAAAAAGTCATTAACTTTATCACAACAGCTGAACTATCCCTTCTTTGCTATATCCATTTACTAAAACTTCCAACTTCAGAGTCAGAGACAAAATATAAATTTATAAATTTTCCTATAAAATGTATTTTACCACTAAACCTAGACTCACTATCATATATTTCATTCTCACTTGTTAGTTTGCTGTAGAAAGGCTTCAAGAGACATTTGTCAAAAATTTTAAATTGTATCCTCAACTAAGTGTTGAGGACCAGATTTTATCAAAAACTTGAGAGACCACAAGTCCAACTTTACATCTTCTAAAGAGCATGACTTTACTTCTCCATTCACATGAAAGATAGTATTTTTAGATGTGCATTTTCAAAGATAAATATGTTACTGTTCAAGTATCCCACAACAAAAAGCAACAGGCAATGCTCTCAGTCAACATCATTAGCCTGGGACAGTAAATATTTCTTTGTCCTCAGGTCTAATTCTTTGTCTCAGCTGTGAAGAAAGATAACATTGATATAAAACCTCAGTCCATATCTTTCTTTTGATATCCTGATTTCTACACAAAATGAGCCATGTAACATTCACTAGAATGGGTTCCATTTCTCAGTCAATCTGCTAATTTTGGCAATTGTGGTTTAGGATTTGAGAGACTCACTAAGAACTGCACCAACTCTCAAACAGAAATACTGTAGTCACTGACTGGCAGTTAAAAAGTCATCGGTAACAATATAAGAAAATAATAAATATTCATATGTTATTTCCAACCATCAATTATAATGTCCTTTTCTTAATTAAAAATATTTGTATTTTTTTTTTTTTAATGTATAAATCGTACCTTCATGTTGCAAAGAACTAAATCCTCATTCTAATCCATTTCTCCATAGAGATTTGTATAGAAATTCCTTATATACTCATGGCAGGATAAGGCTCTTTCCATTACGAAAATCACTGACCTAAATCACATTAAAATCCTCTTCTTCTCTTTGTTAGGTATTTATGCAAAAGAAGCTGAACACTCTGGCATCTTGTAGCCCTGTTTTGTTGCTGCTTCTACCTTTCAAAGAAGCATTACAAAACATGGTCTCCAAAATTTTTCCCTTTACTGTTCAAAGTCTGAATCATGATTAACCTTGCCTTTGAAGTACAAGGCACATTTACAATAAAAGACATGAAGACATTAAAGAAAAGAAAAAGTTCCCTTTTTAAGGTGAAAAAGAAAATACTACCATCTCCCTGTGTTATCATCCATTTTTCTGTCAAGTGCTTGCGTTTGTCGAGTACTCTCAAGATTTTGTAGAATTTCAGAAAAAGGCATTAAATAATATTTCTGTTTTAATCATGAAGAAAAGTGGGAACAAGGAAATAAACTGATTTGTTTTAGACTACACAGCAAACTGTAGAGCTAGATTTAAAACCCCAAGCAGCTGACTAGAGTTATTGGGAAAAATAAATCATGAGAACAGCAAATTTAACAAAACTGGACATTTTCTATGGTTAAGTAGTAACTTCAATTAATTTCTTGCTGGAATCGCCTGACATTTTCTTTTAAAACTAATCTATGTCATGGAATCATAGAAGAGCACAGATTAGAAGGGACTTCAAAAAATCCAATTTTCCATGGGAAAGGGAGCCATGATGAGATTATTGAGCACCCTGTCCTATCTCAGCTTGAAAACCTCCACCAATGGGGACTTCACCATTTCTCTGAGAGTTTGTGGCAGTGAATGATTGTTTTTACTGTGGTAAAGTCTCTTCCTTATGTTGAAATTATGTTCTGTTTCATCTTTTTTAATTAATAAATATGCCTTTGCTCATTCCAAGCATGCTTTTTCAAATAAGTTTAAATGCATGTTATTTTAATTAGTGAAAATATACAAACATTTGAAGTGAAATATAATTACTCAACACTTTGAAACAAAGGAGTTTTTTTTTCATCCTTATTAAGGAAAAGCAAAATTTTTAAGTCTCAAATTCTCACAAAAGAGGAAAATTATTAGTCCAATGTTTGCAGCCAGCAGCTGATGTGAGTTTAGGGCTACATACTTTTAAACACTTAGACATGAGTCCACATTTTTGGTTACAAAAAAGAATAAGAAAGACTTTCAATTGAGGTTGCTTTTTGAATTTGCTCTGTTATTTGGTTACATGTATGTTGGCCAAATTTCATGGGCTTGCTGCCATGATGGTCTCTCTTTGGTGAGAATCAATTTGTTATAATAATAATGAGTTTGGAAAAGCTTAATATATTTTTTGGAATACAGAAATACAAAAGTTTTTGCAGTTTTATATTGGTATTCTGTCACACAAACCCATCCTTTACAGGTGGGAAGTTGAGTACAAACCAAATATTTCAGCCATGGAAAATGACTTGTTTTCCCTTATTAAATAATCATGGAAAGGCCTGGGTTAGAAGGCACCTTTAAGATCATCTAATTCCCATACCTTTCACTAGATCAGGTTTCCCAGAGCCACATCCAGCCTGGCCCTGAGCACTTCCAGGGATGGAGAACCCACAGCTTCTCTGGGCAACCTGCTTCAGTGCCTCACCACTTGAACAGTAAAAAATTTATTCCTGACCTAAATTGCTAATCTAAACCTATTCTCAGTCTGAAGCCATTCTCCCTTGTCCTGTCACTATATACTGCTGCAAATAGTCTCTGTCTTTCTTATAGGCTCCATTCAGGTGCTGGAATGTTACCCCAAAGCCTTCTCTTTCCTAGGCTGAACAACCCCAACTCTCTCAGCCTTTCCTTATCTGTATTTGACGTGTCCTAGTGTTTCAGTTGTGCTCCAAAACTGAACTTTAGCTGTATGAAGGTAGTTACAAGTATAGCTGCATTTTAACTGTTGTTCCTTTTAGCTAAGAAGGAATTTTGAATACTTATTGTATGGGGTAGTGGTTGCAGAATAATTATTCATTTGTTAGCCACATTTCTTCAGTCAAAACTAGTAGTGTCAGTCACTGACATTCGTTCTGCTAAGGATTTACAGTTGTAAGTCACACCAGGTAAGTGAAGCTGCTCACAGACAGAATGGTAAAATCCTGAAAGAGAAGTGCCACAAGGCTCCTGGATCAACTAACACGGCAAAGATAAACAGGATTTAAACAAGACTGCTGAAGAGTGTTGCCTAAAGTTGTGTGTTTTGTATCAGGACTTTAAAAGTTGATTCCTCAGAAAATAACTACGGTTTGCATATCAAAACCAAGAAAAAAATTCCCAGAATTTCTCTTTGCACAAAGATGCTTGATTAGATACAAAAATCCATAAGCCTTTTAAAACAGTCACTGAAATACTAAGTGCCATTAAAACAAACCACAAGGACTATTTTAAATAATCTACTCTTTATCAGAAGAAAATCAGCTATTTTGAAAAAAAATCTAAAATAAACCAAAACTATAAATGACAACACGTAAGAGACGTAGATGTTTGAAGACATGACTGAGATGTTCATGCCTATAACACATTTCCATGCATTTTATAATTTGAGACTAATTTCCATGCATAGAAAATGAGACTAATACTGTAACTGAGTGCATCAATAGCTCAGCAACAAGAGCAAATTGCAACTATGTATTCCCTCTGTCATTTCCAGTTTTTCAAAACTTGCCTGAAGCACACAGGTTTCTAACATACCTTGTGTAGTTAGTGGCATGCACATTCCATTCCATTATGTCTGTGAATAATTACTTTTTTTAGAATGCAGTCAATATTTCCTTAAAATAGAACATATTTATATGCATAAATACATTCTAAATAAACATCTAACTTCCTACAAGGTTGGTGTAGGATTTTTAAAGGTTTTGCTTATAAGAGTGAATGAATTCTTAGTGTGTGGAAATGCCCTAGTGTTCAGAAACAAGAATTTATCCAAGAGAACAGGTCTGCTCTTGAGGTTCAGGGAGACTCATATTTTAGCACATGGAAGATCTGAATATTTTTCACTTTTGAAGATGTCTTCCCAGCTCCTGTTGTGCCTATGCTCTATTGGAAAAACAAACTTTTAAAGCCATCTGAGTAGGTACTGCCATTTTTGGCAGTAATCAGGAGAGAAGGAGAACATTTAATAGACCACCCTATCCAGAGAATTTAATTAGACTGTCAGTCAAGATTTTTTGCAAGGTCCCTCTAGTGGAGGCAAAACATTAGGGTTATAACCTGCTTTCCAAAGTCAAACTTCTGTAAAAGAACAAAACTAACCTGCAAGGGCAGTTGAAAGACAAGGCAAATGCTTGACATACGGGATACATAGATACATGTCTGTCCAGAAAGATATATTATTCCTGCACAAACACTCATAACAGAAGGAAAATAGAAGTTTTTAAATCTACAGGATTAATAATTTTAGATGCATATCGTATATTCTGATAATTTGGAACTGAAAAAATATATATGGCTCTGGCACATTTCAATTCTAATCAATATTGGCTAATGTAGTTTGGTATAATTCTTTGCAATTATAGTTAAAGAATAATTAAAAATATATATTGTTCCAAATTTTAGCCTGAACAGTTCTGAGTAAATGATTTCAAAAATGTATTCACCGAAAAAGACATTCTGAAATTGGAGACTGTGTAGGCTCCAAAGGATTTGGAGATTTACATTAAAATAATTGAGTCTGATTCTCTGTATAATATCTCTGATCAAATCACTGGCAAGAAAGCATTAGGATATTTATAATACTGTTCTTACTAATACCAGTGTTGACATACAACAAAACAGATTTGCTGCTGATTGTCTTTTAGTATTAAATCAGTCATTACTCATGTTGGACCAGTTTATGACCAGCTACTAATGCAGAGCAAAGTAAGCAAGGAGTCTCACAAAAGTTAACATGGGTAGACTTGTCTGAATTTACTGAATCACAAGTATTCTTCATGACAAATAAGAATACCAGGGAAAAAAATGGGTAAGATATAAAACTTCCCCTCAGGTAACCATTAAATATAAATTATACGAAGTTATCTACATTATAAGTTGACTGAAAAATTCTAAAAATTCACTTACTTCAATTATTTTTCTTAAATTCACGTCAGAGGTATCTTAGTTCAAATGAATGTTTCGAATTTTTTACTATGATCTGCCAATATGTGTTTTTGAATTCTGGGTACTCATCTCAAATATTTTTTACCACAACTTTGACCTCTGACTTGCAGCTCTGCTTTGATTAAACATAGGTTAAACAAAAAAAAAATTGCCTCTAAATTGTAATTAATCCATAGCTAGCTATAAAATTTCTTGTTAAAATCTTAATTCAGAAATGAAATAAAAAGTAACCTCCTACAAAATGATGTTTGAAATCTGAGAAAATAATGTATAAGAAAGGAAAACCAAATGTGGAACTTCAGCAGAGTTGCACAGCTAAGTATCCAGGTTTTGGGTATTCATTGGTTTTTTTGTTTTTCTTTCTTAACTTTAAAGTTCTTCAGATTCTTATTTATAAAAAAATTATATTGCTTATGGTTGACCCAGATGGCAAAGTTGAATGAGCACTGACCCAACACTAAAAGAAATAGGCAAAAAAGAAGAATCTTACAAGAAAACAATGCTGAAGAGAAAATACATTTAGGGTTCTATGAGGTGTGACACTTCGGTGACAAAGCTCTTTTTGTTTTTTTTTTTTGTTTGAATTGAAGGTTACTGTGGTTCTTCCATGAAATATAAGGTATTGCAATAAAGACTGCATAAGACAATAGGATTGCAGTTTCAAACTTGATTTGCTTTTCTTCTGTGAAATCTAGTTTACTTCATTGAAACTCTGGCTCAGATGTATGCTAAGAGTATGAGAAATGAAGTAAAAATGCCTACTCTTTCCTTTTGCTCCTTGGTGAATGATACCATGTCACTCCTTACCACTGGAAAGCTCTTGCTGTAAGATTCCCAGGAAATAACTGAAGCCTGAACTGAATGTAAAGTGCTAACATCAGGTCATAGGTGGTTTTTGCTCTTTTTTTCCACTTTAGCAGGAAAAAGGAAATTTCATATGCTGTGTATCATGCCAGTCAGTCATTTTTCATCCAAAATGTTATTGGGAGGAAAAATATATACATTTATAGCTTAACTACTCACCCTGAAATATCACCCAGAATTTGGAAATATAGAACATAACTCAGTAACTCAAAATTACTTCAGATATTAAGATAAAAAAAAATAATAATCATAGTATCTCCCTACAAAATATGGATTAATAATCAAAGTGGATTATTAATTCCTTATTTTAATACAAACACAACATGCTATCAACTTCACTGTAATTTTCTTAGTTGTCAGAACTCAAGGCTATTCTTTCAGCACATCTCTCTCTCCATTTATTAAAGAAAATGAGTCAAAAGGCAGAGGAACCTGGTCTGCAAAGGTTTGGTTTTCCATTTCTGACTCCATATAACCTCTTAAGTTATATTCCTTCACATTCACATGTCACCTCAAATGCATAGATGTGAGCTGATTGTCTGGTGTCACAGAATATCAAACTCCACTTACAACACCAAACATCCCAATTTATCTGAGCACTCTGATACAGTGCTTAATTATTCTTGTGAGGATATTTTTTCCTTATATCAAATCATACCAACCTTTCACAATTCATGATCAGGATCCTCTGTTCTCCTGCCTGTCTCTCTCTTCCTGTAAGGGGAGGTGGCTGTGGGTTTCCCACAGCTGTTCCTCCTCTAGACTGGACAAACCCCAATCCCCCAGCCTTTCCTCACAGAGCAAGGTCTCCACACTGGCCACCTTGATGACCCCTGAACTCTGCTGTCTGTCAACATCATTCTTGCAGAGTCCACCCCCAAACTGGATACCTTTTGGGAGATATGGTCCAACCAGTGATGAGCAAAGGCGAATAATAAAGTCAGCCCAGGATGCTACTAAGCTTTGTTGGTGCCTGGCCACATTGCTGCCATGTGTTTACCACTTAGCAGCAACAAAATAAAACAGCAAAACTCAGATTTTTTTTTTTTTTTTTAAATTTCTGATGTTTGTAAATGCAACTGAAGTGAACAAAACTACTTTGAACTTCTGAAAAGTCAAGGCCCCTATATAATTAAGGTTAGAAGACTAATTAGAAACAACAATCCATTTTCACATACTTATTTTAATTTCAAAACATCTGTTCTCTCACTCTTTCTTCTTTTTTTTTTTTTTCATCAGAATCTTGCTTTCGCATTCCCTCAGAACTCCAACCTAATTTCTCAAGGTGTACAAAGAAGGGATAAAGTGAATTTCTGAATTATTATATATTCAGCAATGGTCCCTTTAAAGAATTCACCTGATATGATGTTGGGAAGGCAGAATCATAAGTTTTAATGTATTATTCCATAATGTGGAAATGAATATATTTTCCTATTTCCTCCTGGATATGTGGATAGACATCACCCATCACTAAAGGGTATGAAATACAGATATAGAGAAAGGTCTGATTGCCTTCAATAATAACAAATGTGCATTTTTTGTAGAACTTTGAGTATTTGGAGAAAGGTGCCTTAAAGTTGGTTGGACTTATTCAGTGGGCTGGGTTTTTCAAGCATATATTTTAATAGCATCAACTATAAAAATTTACTGTGCAAAATAAAGGCATTGTTAAAACTTTGGATTTTATGCAGTGAGCATGCTATCCCTTGGAACAATATTTAAAAGGTAAGAGACTTCCATTACAAAGATAGAAGAAAGGAAAAATGGAGAAGGAAGGAAACATCATCACCCTCTGTGATGATTTTTCAGCTGGCTGGTTACACTAATTTCAGCCTGTTCATGGAAAATAACAAACTATAATTTGCTAAGTACCATTGAAACATATAATTAAAAACAGATCCATGTTTAGCAATATACTTTCAAGAATGAACTATCTGAAGAGACATATGAGGAAGAATGAGATGTTTTATCTGTTTAGAAGAGTTTTTTCTCATTCCTAATGTACCCCTCATTAATATGGACATTATCAGAAGTAACACATTGCATATATGGTTCTAGATTTCTTTTCTACACACAGGAGATAAATTAGTATAATGATTACATATATATATATATATATATATATATATATAATGATTTTATATTTTATATATATATATATATATATATATATATATATATATATATATATATATATACACACTTTTATATTTTATATTACACTGTTTTAGTATTCGCTGCTTAGCTATTTTTAAGAGGAAAACGCAACTGATAGGAAAACTCCCCCTCAGAACTTTTCTACCTGAAATACCTGATCAACAAAGCCCTGCAAGAGAAAAAAAGCTCTGAGGAGATGGGCACAGCTCCTCACAAAACTCTGAACAGAATCTAGAGAGTGTCCTCAGCAGTTGTGAAGAAAGCTGAACTCATCTTGATGCCAAGGATACTGGAGGGTGTCCCTTGGTGTAAAGAGCTGTATTGGCTGAGTGTGTCGATGGGTCAGGCAAATGCTCTTCCCTAAAACAATCTAGAGAAAGTATTACCTTCCTGAGACAGCCAGACCAGTGTACAGACAGCTCAAAACTGAACAACCAGCAACAGGAACTTTGAAAACAATGACAGACTTGAGCTGCCTTCAAGCCATGCAAGCATCCCAAGCAGCTGAGGACATGCAGCACCATGACAGCAGCACACAGAAACTGGCAATGGGAACCAATCAGCACTGGGATTCAGCTGTACCTGCACTGAAATTGCCATACCATGCTTGTGTTATGGTTTTGGTACATTGCTGGATCAAAATCCTATGTAACATCAAATGCCTTCCAGTGAGTAAATTTGGTGTTAAAACCTTAAACCCTCTTCATGTGGAATATGTGAAAGAACCCAGTCAGAGAGTATTGGAATCCTCACAAAACTGCAAAGGCATAAGGCTTAAGGAAGAATAGATAGTGCCTTTTCAAAGTAAACAAATTGAAAACATTATAAAGCAAATTGAAAACATTATAAATAATTCTCTCTTAAACACAAATTTCTTGAAAAAGCATGAGAAAGAAATTATCCTTTTCCTGGCACAGTACACCATGAGAAGGGAAGAAAATAGTCAAAGGGAAGACTTAAGTGAAATAAGGTGGATTGAGAGCAGCCCTGAGGAGAAGGACTTGAGGGTGCTGCTGACAAAGAAGCTCAACATGACCCAACAGTGTGTGCTCACAACCCAAAGTCAAACCTGTCCTGGGCTGCATCAAAAGCAGAGTGGCCAGAACGTTGATGGAGGTGATTCCATCCAGCTGCTCTACTCTCTGTGTAGGTCAGACCCCCACCTGTAGTAGTGTATCAACTCTGGGGTCCCCAGCATTAGAAGGATGAGTACCAGCTGGAAAAATTGCAGAGGAGGCCACAAAGAGGATCAGAGTGCTGGAGTAGTGTGGACAGTGCCCAGGCTGTTGGCTTTCTCAGCTTCAGCTCAGACCTTTCCCAGGCTGGGGATTTTTCTCAGAGACAAAACAAGAGAAGGAAGAAAGAACAACACAGATGAACACCTGGTGTTGACCACCGAGCGGTGTGAGTGTCTCATGATGTTTTGCAGAAAGCATGGTTTCAAAGAGGTGTTGCCTTCTCAGACCAATGAATCTTTTTTCTTTGTTTTGCATGACCTATCTTATTTATATGCCATAGCTTTTCAATAAATCACTTCTTCTTGCTGCTTGGAAGAGGTAGCATGTGTTGCTGCATTATTCGCTGTTCCTAATCAGACAGCAACAGAGCACCTCTTATATGGAGACAGGCTGAGAGAGCTGGGGCTGCCCAGCTGGAGAAGAGAAGGCTCTGGGGACACCTTACAGCACCTGCCAGTACCTAAAGGGAGCCTACAAGAAAGATTGAGTGGAACATTGATAGGACAGGGTGTGATGGCTTCAATCGGAAAGACAGCTCATTTAGATTATATATAAGGAGAAAAACTTTTACTGAAAGGGTGGAAAGGCACTGAGAAGGGTAGTAAAGCATCATGGTGCTGCTGGGTTGAGAGTTGAACCTGATGATCTTGGAGTTCTCTTCCAAACTTAACAATTCTATGATTCTGTGATCTTTGAGATTTCCTTCAATCCAAACCATTCCATGATTCTAAAGTGTATGAAAGGCACAAAATTTTGCCAGCATCTCCAAGTAAGGGATGCAGTGCCTGTATTCAGATGACTGCAGTTTCTCAGACTCACAAGTTTAATGAAACATGAGCTTTATTAATAACACTAGCTTCTACTCTACTGTGTAGATGAGTGGGAAAAATTACCAACATTTTATCCAAAATAATTGAGTTTCTCACTCTATTCAGAGTATACATGCTAACTGAGAAAAAAAAGGCTATACTAACTTGAAAGAATAAATTTTGAGAAGATAATCAGAACCTAACAGCTTAATATGATATAGGCAGCCTTCTCACAGTTTTTAACTTTTAATGTGTCTAAACTATTTTGTTTAAAGTTAAGAGAGACAAGCAAACTTGAAGCAAAAAAAAAAAAAAAAGCATATCACACTAAAAAATTACAAAACTTGAAATGCATTCCACAGTACCCCACAGTACCACCATTGTTGACAGTGCCATAAAAATGTTTGCTGTTATTTTCTAATTTTTCTTGAAAGCCCTTGACATATTCTTGTAATGCCACAGGCTATAGCTTTGATCTTTGTAAAAACTTTAAACAATACCATATTAACTGTCTACTATAAACCAAATCTTTTTACAACACAAAACATATGTTTAAATCCAGGTTTCAGGATTTATTTTTTTTTTAAGCTTGGTAGCAGCAAATCTTATTACTTCAAATGTTACACAATGATTCACTTATTTACAGGACTGCTACTACAATGCACCAGTTACGAGTGTGAGGTCAACCCTCCTTCTGTTACATCCTCATGTGAACTTTCAAATCAATTCTATTCAATATCCCTGCTCCTAGTTTGATTCAGGATTTACTGACATGCACAAAAATGAGATTAACAGGAAGTATTCTCCAACATGGGATATGATTGCCAAAAGGAAAATTGTATACATTGTTATTTAAATCTCCACCAATCTGCAGATCTTGATAGACAAGTTCTTGCTTTACTTTGCCTTTTCTGCACAGTTTTCCTTTATTCCTTACAGAATAGCACCAGACAAACATCATGAAGACACAAATAAATTAAAATAACAAGGAAGGCTATGAAGGTGAAATGAGAGTTCTGATTTGGTAAAACAGACATAGAAGATTCATCCAGGAACAAATCCAAATGTAACAGATAGACAGTAGAATGACTGACCTCAAACACATGATCTTTATTTTTATGAACTATACAAGCCATTCTGTTTTCTAGGTTACTAAACTTTGATTGAAAATTAAGGCTGGATAACACAGCTCTGAAAACTGAGGCTAATTTTCACTATTTTACAAGAGAATAACTAGGCAAGGTGCTTAGGTTTTTTGTGATATCTGTGCAGAATTCAGAATTCAGAGTAAATGATTTTGTATGCTTAGGTTCACTTTGGTTTCCACTAGACTCCTTTATAATTACCAGAAGTTAATTCCTGAGACTGAACATCAGAAAACAGAATAAAATAAAACAAAACCCACAAGCCACACACAGAAAACACCAGTGACAATTTTTACTCATCAAATACCTTATCTTTTTATTGTTAATTCTCCTTTCTTATGACTGATCAATTAATATAATTAATATAGTCAGTTGTTTCTCTCCTGTATCCATATCTTAGTGTTTTGTTCTTAAAAGTGCAAAAAGTGTATACAAGGTTTAAGCAGTGCAATGGAAATATACTCTTGTGCCCTGAAATCAAAACACTGATTATGTATATTTTTTTTCCTATCTTCAGAATCTCTGAGTATCTTTTTGTTGATACACAGTCCAGAAGGAAAATTAGAAAGCTCAAAGAAATAACCACAGGACTTTTGTTTATTTTAACCTGCTGCCTAAAGGATTATACTATTAAGCATGTGTTTTATTATTACCTATTCTATTGCTAATATTAGCTCAAGAAAACAGAGCATTCTTATTTTAAAAATCATGAGAGGGGTTTTATTGTTTATTAAAGTAATATTCTATTCTATTCCCCTTTTCAAAGGACATGGTAAATTATCTATGCAGAGGATGTGGTGATGAATGTCACTAATAAAACAACAGAAGAAGGGGAGAACCACTTCACAGTGATGGTACCTTAAGCGAGTAAATTGTTCCTCTCACACACAAGAGTCATGCTCAGTAAGTCTCACATTGCCCTTTCAGATAATAACTTGATTGAGACAGCAGCTACTTAAACTGACCTGATAAGACCAGGCCATGTGGGGTTTGAGGCTGCTCCTGCAGATTTCTGTGTTGGAACCCAGCAGCCTGGGAGTTTTGGACTTTCTGTGCTTTCTGACACTGGCCCTCAGGAGAACACTGCTTTAGACTTGAGGCCTTGGAGAAGGCTTCCAAATTTGAGTGATGGAGTTAAAGTCACAGGTGTGTAGTTGGAATAGAAATGTGTGATTTCACATGGTGAAGGGTTTTGAATTTGAGGTTTTTAGAATATAGTAATAGACATGGGACAAGATGGAGGTTTTTGGGTGTTGTCTCTTTCTGTCTTCTTCCTTCTTCTTCATGACTTCAAGTAATAGTTTTTGGTTGGATAGTTAGTGCTGCACTGGGGGTCATAGGAGTTTGGTTACTGGGTCAAAATATAAATAATATAGGTGTTAGTCCTTTATTAGACTGTTTAGCTTTAGAAGACCTTGTAGCTAGCTAGATTCACCTCCATTTTGCTCACTTTTAGCTGGTAGCTGGAAGTGTTGCAGAACTCTCTTTACTTTAGATAAGATTTAATAAACAACTGAGCCCAAACATGAGAAATTCGTCTCCTTTGTGTTTTTAATCTAGACTTGGAGCGAAGACAGAAGAAAATGAAGACAAGCCACTAATTATGTGGTGCAGCTAACCCACTGACACTTCTGGAAATGCCCACAGCTCTTGGGGAATACCCTGTCCCAGGAAGACAAGCACAAGCTATTGCAAAGCACCCTTCACCCCACTCCCTCCTGCCAGCACTATGACTCCTACAACCATGTGGATCAAAAACCTTCTGCTCCTGGTTAGTTTTCAGACAGATTTAATATAAGGTTAATTTTTATCTGAGAAAATAATTCCAGTTTGCAAATGCTACTCATCCTACAGCATGAGCAGAGCACTTCCAACACAAAGAAAGGGGTGGGACTGTTGTTTCCAGCAGCAGCCCACATTTCTGGCCCTCTAAAGGAATTGTGGAGCTGCAGCACTCCACATCTCTCAAGGTAGATTAAATGCACTTTTGCATTCAGGGGGAACAACAAACTGCTGTTCCCCCACTGAGATCAGTGCCTGACTAAATGAGCATTCCTCTTCTCTGCTGCCTGTTGCAAAGCAAATAGGTAATTTTGAAGGTTTAAACTAATCTGTTTGATTTCAGGCTGGAAAAGGAGAGGAGTGCTGTGGCTGGAGCTGATCTCAGCTGAGAGGCTGCACAAATCAAAGGGTTCAGTGCTTGTCACCTTCCCACGCAAGGTGCCTGCCCTGGGCAAGGAGGAATCTCAGCAAGGCACAGCCTCCATTTGAGGGCTATGAAAAAAGAAGCACATGAATAGGGTTGTTGTGGGGGTCTCTGTTTTCTCTCAGCAATA
This sequence comes from Oenanthe melanoleuca, assembly GCF_029582105.1. NCBI lineage: Eukaryota > Metazoa > Chordata > Aves > Passeriformes > Muscicapidae > Oenanthe > Oenanthe melanoleuca. The sequence continues at coordinate 101,995,435 of NC_079333.1, forward strand.
GCATAAGGAAAAGACTTCTGAAAAGGAGATGGACTGTTGCTATTCCACATACAGATTCTGTGAATGTTGAATTCCCACTACAAAAGGTGATTTTCCCTTCCACTGCTTGATGAATATGAGAAATTCATAATATTCATTAAATGAATACAGTTATAAATGTAAATTTGCATTACTAGTTGAGATTTAGCTGTTTTATGGAAGGGCCTAAGGGGTACAGACTTCAAATGGTAGCATTAAGTTATATTCTGTGATTGCTGCTTCCTGTGGAGTGCATTTCTACTGTACGGAGTAAGGTGTGAAGTTTTTCCAACAGGAAAATGAAGAACCAGCAGTGTCCTCAAGGGCATTCAGGCAGGTGTTTTTATATTGGAGTTAAGTGCCTGAGAGGGTGCAGCATCCACTCGGACCTAAAGTGATGCACATTTGTACATGTCATAAGTTATTACTAAGATAAGTGGTATAGAGTCCCTCCTGGGGGACAGCAAGGAAAAGGCATTCTCTCAGGCTTTTGCTCCTGAAAGCAGAATACCAGCTGCCTTCAGGAAAGACATAGGGGTTTTTGTTTGTTTCACATTTGGAGAAAGACTACCAGCACATTTAAAATTTCCTCTTGAGGGTGAGCTCAGCTGTAAAGTTGCCAGTGTCGCTAGTCTCAAAAGCTCTACATGCTATAAATAAGTGCAGTGTAATCTATCTGCTGGTTGTTTAAATTGCAGTTAAAATCTCAAATAATCTTATAAATGGCTCTACTGAGATGCCAATAAACTTCAAGACCCTTATGATCTGTTAAAATAGTTATAGGTGGCACCTTAAATCCCTTTACACTTCCTAAAATCCTCTTCTCAGACTACATCTTTCTTCAAACCTTAGCTCTACTTTGAAGAGACACAACTGCATGTTGGGTTTTTTAAAAATTTATTTTATTAATTTTATCAGCATACCATCTTTTCCTCAAACTAAAAAATACCAAATTCTTACCCAAAACACTTATCTTAATCTCATCACTCAGAAAGGAATCTTTCTCTGCCCTCTAGGTAATTTTTTACATTGTCTTAGCAAAACTCACTAGCTAGAATAATAATGTTCTCAAATATTGTTGTGAAATATTTCCTTCTACTCTGGGGCCTTTATTCCATTTATTACTCCTCCTATTCTTTTCTTTCTAAATTTCCATTTGCACATTTATCAATTCTGTTTTATTTCCTGCCTTTCCCTCTTTTCCCAAAGATCAGTATCTCCCATGTGTTGTACTCCTGTGTATGTTATGGACACATTATCTGATCAACCCCAGGATTTTAGATACTTCATCTTTCTCTGAGTCTTAAGGACCCTGCTGATCTGTTCCAAACTTCTCTAGAATGCCCAACTTAACATTAAACATTATCAAAACCCTTAACTTCATTGGTGTCTATATTTTATAGCTACATGATATAAAATATGTGTATATAAACTGCCTTATATTGTATGAGGGTGTATGTGACAGATGGTAGCAGTGTTTGTTTGCTGCTGTAAAATTTTCTGTGCATGTACTATGTACTACACTGCTTTAAATGCAAGACAAGCTGGGCAGTATGGAAGAAATCTCCTGCAGGGTACTGGCTACAGAACTCTGCTTTCACTCTGCAGGGAAAAAAAAAAGCCAGATTCCCCAGAAGACCTGAATTGAAACTTCAGGGCACAGGGCAGGGCAAATAGAGACAATCAACACTGAAGGCAACCAGAAGGGAGCAAACTGCAAGCCTTTGACTGGAGTTGGGGTGTGCTATCAGCAGTGAGCAGGTTTCTTTTCAACCCAAAGACAACAGAGGACAGGAAAGCTTCCTAAGAACCCTGAGGGATATTTTAGAGATCATTCAACTAAGAAGACACTGAAAGTCATGGGACCCATAGGGAGGAATGCAGAAAAGGACCAACACACAATCACACAGTAACCAAAGAGAAGATTTTCTTTTAGATACTTTTGTTTCATTTGTCTCAGTAGATCTGACTTTTCTATCTCTTAAAAGCCACCCTATTCTAGCTTATTAGTCTGTGCTCTAATACATTTAGCTTTAAAGACTGGGAGTTGTTTGATGTCTTTTGTTACACTCACTAGAAAGGGAAAGGTGGGGGTACTTCCACTGCAAGGCTCTGGGCAACTCAAGGATCTATCACAGGGGTGAAAAGATGAGACTAGGCAGATGTTAATGCTGGATGCATTTTTGATGCACCACAGCTAAGAGGTTCAGTCCTCCAGCTGGAGAAAGGCAAAAAAGTCAGTAAAAAGAAGAGCTAATTCCATCCCTTGTAAATTGGAGCATAAATACTGCAGTAGCCTGAATAAAAACGACTTGAGAGACCAAGTAACAGTAATGGTACAACAGTTTTATTCAAGCTATTAAAGAGAGGTTTTTTTTCTATTCAGTTTTTTACTTGCAACTTTTAGATGCAACTTTTTAGGCAGAGTCATCCAAATAATAGTGAAACATAACTTCTAGATCAGAAATGCATAAGCAAAATACTGCAAATTTGTGTTGATATATTTATGCAAGACAGATGTTAGCTACACAGCAGCTGACTTTCTTTAAGTTGATGGATAGAATAGGATTTCAGAAATCCCATCTTCTCAATTCCCTAACAGTCCTGTAAGTTAACAGTTGTGAAGTAACAACTGCTTGGCTTTAGCATTTTACCAAAACACTCATCTATCTCTCCTTTCTGTCATTGACTCAAGATACACTTTCACACTACCTCTTTCCAGGAACACCTTCCTCATACACAAAGACTACTTTGCCTGGCCTTCAAAGGTAGATATCTACCTCCCCTTGGTTTTCTGTGTTGTCTCCTTCCTTTATCCCCTCTGAGACAGAAGACATCAAGAAACAGTGTTTTCATCTTCTTATTTTGGAGTATGTATTTCTTTCCCTTCTGCCTCCATTCTACAGCACTAAACACAAACTAAAATCTTTATTTCATTGACATCTAGTTTCATTGTCATCTTTCTTGTCTTACACCACACTAACAATTCAGGACTCTAACCTACTTCTCGCTGCACCAAGCTGTTCTTGCTTCCTCTTATTTTCCCACCTCAGTTCTCTTTTTCAGACACATCTTCCTGGAGAATGGAAGCAAAAAGCAGGCATGCAAGCATCTTCAAGGGGTGAATAATGTACACTATCATTCAATTATAGTCGTAATTCCACACTTAGCACACAGACATGTAACTCCTACAAATCCCTTTCTAAATTTTCTAGAGCTACAGAATTTTATCCAGCTTATTGAAATCATCTAGATGGGGATCCCTGTGACCCAGCCCTTTAAATATCTGATTGCCTCTCCACAGCTTCCTCATTCTCTTTGCCTGGCTACAGCCCAGTATTACAGGAAAATGCTGTATAATGTGCGATAGAGGTTTCAAATAAAAACATGCAAATCATGCACAATTTGTCTAAATATGCTTATGCAGGCCAGATGCAATCTGCAGCTGCAGCACAATCCTGTTTATATTCTTGACGGGTAGAGTTTACAGTCAAAAAGTTCAGCAATATTCTCAAAATGTAACACAGGCCTCACTATGCCCTCATCAACAATCCCTTCACAGCCTACATAGCTCTCTTGTGTAGAAATAGTAAACAATTTTAAATGAAATACAAATGTTCCGTTCCACAGATCAGTGTGCTCCAAGTCAGTATGAAACCAAGCATGCTTTATTTAGCACTTATTTACACATACAGCTCCAAAAACAATAAAATGGTCTCCCAAAGCAAGGGGCTAAGGAAGTCATTCCTGTCTGCTTGGTATTTTCCACACTACATGATCAGCAGCTATGGAGCTCCTTTGAGAGGAGTGCTACTTCTCTTGGAATGACCAAGATTGCACAAGACAGCTCAGAAGAGAGACATTTTGCTCTGGTGATCTATTGAATATCTGGCTCCACAGTGTTAAGACTCTGTTTTTCCAAGATGAGATATGGGATCCCTTCCATCTAAGCCATCCTCAGGGTCAGCACTCCCAGAAGATCAATTCTTGATTCACCACTAGCCAACTACCTGGAAGGCAGAACATCATGCAGCCCTCCACTGTGATGCCACTCTGACCTCAGCCTCCTAGATCTCAGACAGCTCTTTTAAGGTTCTTCCTTGTCACAGATTTTCCTTATGCACTATAGTAAATCTTGCATTTTCTTCTAGTCCCACTCTGCCATCCTCAGGCTTCCTTAAAGCTGACTTTGCTGTGCTCTGATTCTTTAATTATGTATAATTTTAAGATGCAGTACCATTTGCTTCTCCTTCAGTCACATCACTCACTCCCTCCTGTTCATATACATATTTAAGTTCAACTGAAGTCACGAGAACATTTAGCACACTTGCAAGGGAAAAATAACATTTCACTTAACTCACAGAATCATTATTTACTAAGGCAGCATTATAAACTCCAATCAAATAAAAATTATTGTGTCTAGAGTTACTTAATTATTAATTTTCATGCTATGTGTAAGAAAATAAATCAGGAAGCTAAAAAATTTAATGCTGTTGAAGAGAAACATCTCTGTAAACAGTGGTTGAGTATAGTGACAACATCAATAGCTTTAAGCAATTGTGATATTCAGTGGAAAAAACATTACAATGAACACCAGATCAAGAAAGAAGAGATTTGATTCCTCTTATGGTCTAAATATTCAAATAAATTCTAGGCTTCATTTTTCTGACTGGGGCTTTCCTTTTTCCCCCTTTTACAACAACAAATGGAAAAAAATAAAGCACATAACAATTAAGTACAATTTCCTAACTTTGAAGACACTTAAAAAACAAAAATCAACATAACAGATTAATCAATCAAGTAATGAAATTAGCGTTTTAAGCCTTTTCCCTGGCAAAATCATTAGATGCTTAGAAAACTTTGAAAAAAAAAATATATATATATACACAGATATATATGTATTTTACAAACTACACATTCATAAATCTTATGAATAAGATTGGTAGATATGTTGCATTTGAAGTCTGGAATGAAAAGCCTCATTAAAATCTTAAAGACTCTTCTGCTTAGAGATCAGAAACTATCATCTAGAAATGAATTCCTATTAAAGAAATATATCATTTTGTGTTTCTAAAAAGATTACTTACAGTGTCATGTGCACCATCTGTGGCAGCCTATTTCCACATTCTAGCAAGGAACCAGGAGAGTAAACTGAACAGCATCTTTCCAAAAGTAAAATCTGAAATGGCCAGTAAGTCTTCCATTGCATACTGTGGAAGCATATTTAACAGCAGTTCTAAAGGCAAAATGTGTGTTGGGATGAATGAACTTTCACTTCTGTCATTCAGTCACTATTAAAGCCTTTATGTCCTGTAAGAAGTAGAGCACACACAGGGAGCAGGAGGCAAGGGAAACCTAAGCCAGCAATGCATGAAATGTAGCTATAATAAAGGGGTTAGGCAGTATAGACATTAAGACAAATTCTAGTGTGCTCTTTTTACTAAAACTGGGTCGTTGTCAAGAAATTGCTGATGTTAGGATTTCTTGTCATGAATAATAAGAGCAACTCTGCCAGAATGTGCAAGTCATAATAGACTAGGCACATAGAAAATCTTATGAATGACGGTAACATTTGAAGCTCCCTGTAATGTTACTAGATATGCCCTCTAACTGATGCTATATTTAGTATCAGTTAAACTTCCTTGGCATCAAACCCACTGGTTCTCATGAAACTAGAAAGCAGAGGTGTTTTAAGTTCAGCAGAGCATGCCACTGCTGACATTCAGGGGCTCTGCTGTTTCCCTGTAAGGTTCTAGGGGAAACAAATAATCTCAAAATATGGTCAAGAGTCTGTATGACCAATTTTTCCATTATTCTCACATTTTAAAGCATTTAGTATACATAAGAACAATAAAGTGGAATAAAGTATTTAACTTATAATTACTTAAATGAAAAAAATATGTTCAGTCTTTAGAAATATAATGATTAGTTATCCATAAGGACTACGTTCATTATAAACATATAGCTTAAGAAACTGAAGAGGGAGAAATTTTTAAGGTTTCACTAATGTCAAAGCTGTAAGCAAATTAAACATATACAAGTTCTCTCTATAAGTATAATTTGGCATAAAGATGTCTGTTAAATCTCATTGACTTTACATTTCCTAAACTCTTGTGAAATTTCTAGTCCTATACATTTCTTAACTCCCACACAAAATCTCCAACACCTTTTAATCTCCATAAAATAAACACAAAAGGGCAGACTACACTTTACCAGATAACATATTGTAGAAGGAGAAAACACAAGGGAAAGCATGTACCTGCTACTTCAGCTTTGCATCTGTCCTGTAACTCTGTCAAGAATAATGCTCCAGGTCAAGAGAAACCCCTCAGTGGATCTCAGATCTGCTTCCTGTCTTTTCTCACCTTGCTGTTTTCTTATATCATATTGCCAATATTTATAAACTAAAATTTTTACCTAATTTAAATAGTCATCATTTTATATGAACAAATATAATATTTTATTATAGGTATTAACACATCACTCATCTTGGCTACTTCACTAATATTGCAAAGAAAATTTTTAGATATGCAATCTGCTCTTCCTCTTACTGCTAAGGTTTGAGGAGTAGCCTCTTTCCATTAAAAAAACTCCACAAAAAAACAAATAAAAAAACCAAACTATCATATGATACAAAGTTTAAAAATGAAGAAACAAGGTGAAATTACTTAGAATATGGAATTTCTGGCACAGATTTTATCTTCTTCCATTCCACTGGGGAGAAAGCCCAGAGTATATGGTCTCCAAACAGAATATCTGTACTTCTGGAGCCAGTGTCAAGGACGTTGAAAGTGCAGATTTACTTGTTTAGGATTCCTAATGAGATTTATGAGTGGTTCAGCTTTTATGGAATTTTTTTTTATGTTTGTGTTCATATTCATTTCCAGAAGCAACAAAACAGCTAATACAGGTGGACAGAAAGGCACGAGGTTCCTCCAACCTGTATCCATGTTACAACTAAAGCAAGTGATGAGAAGGGACAGGGCAAGATGAGGAAAGTATCACAATATTTTCACTTTCTAAAGTGAATAAAGGAGAGCAGAATAAGAGGTTTTTTCCCTTCTTGTTCTATTCTGACTTGGGCGTAGAAACTTAGCTGAGGTTTCCTGACAACACTGACTGTCAGAGAGCTGGTGACAGAAACTGCTTCTGTGAAACTGAGGTAGGTGCAGATGTTGATGATCTAAGGATGCATCAGGCTGGTCATGGTCATCCACAACGACAGTCAGAGCCCAGATATTGCTCACTAACATCAAAACTGTCTACAAAGCAGTTGGTACAAACCACTGGTAAACCTTTATTGATTGCTTTACAGTCCATACTGGGATGTGCAATATGGTGGTTACTGTCCTACTATTAGACCAAGGTCACCACATTTACTGCATTATAATCCCAAGTTTTATCACAACATAGGCAGCAAAAGGCCTTGGCCTCTTAGCTTAATGACTTTGTCAAGAACGAAGAAAAATTATTGTGGTTAATGCTGTACAAAAAGCTTCTAAGGTTGGTAAAATGACAAAAAACAAACACTAAGGAAATGAGTAACAAAATCAAACCAAAAGCTTAAAAACTAAAAAAAAACCCAAAACATCCCAGCTATACATATATAGCAGAATTTCAGTAATTTACTCAAAACAGGAGCAAAATCTAAGAGAAAAAGAAGCAGATGTATGTGATATTATCAATTACAATCTTCTTCTGGCATCCAAAATCATACTCTATATATTCCTTTCTACACTTATGCAGAAAAAAAATGTATTTGAAAAGAATTATTTATTTACAATAACGTATACTACCATTTTAACACAGCTGAAAAGTCTGATGACTACCACATACCTCAGCACAACCATAGTCCATATCTAAGATTTTACTCAGAGATATTCAAGGCTGCCATTTGGGTGTACAGACAGGCTAATCCTGCACGTGTGTCCTACTACTGCCATATAAAATGCAAGCTGCACTAAGTGCCAAAAATGGGGGCTTAACCCATAAGTTTTCTCAGAATGTGCCTAACACAAACTGATAGAATTGGGTTTCTTGCATAAAGCAATTATGGTTCCCATTTTCTCTTAAAAACAAGGCCCTCCCTTATTATGTTATAGCCTAGAGATTAAGTTACATTCATCCGAAAAGTAAGAGACTGAGCTTGAGCTCCTTCTTTTGCTAGAGGCAATGCAAATCTACATTACTGGCTACACAGAAGTTAGACTGAAAAAAACATTACTTTGCAAAAGGCATGGTCATTTATTAAACCACTCTAACTTGATCAAATTCACCCCACACTCAATGTCCATCAATGAAATTGCAATGGCATGCTAACCAGTGTACTTAACATAATGTGAAGGTGTTTTACTGCTTTCTGCACAATATAATTTCTCATTCTGTCCTGACATGGAGCTTTGAGTAAATAGTCAGCATTTTGGAAGATGAGGCTGGAAAATTAGAATCTATGAAAAAATGTCAGGAAGATTCTATTCACCCATAAATAATTTCAGCTAAGTTTACAGTTGGTATGCTGTCCATAAGCACAAAAATACAAAAGTGTGTACTCACCTGTTCTTTCAAACTTTTTTTTTTTTCTTAATGGGTAAAGAGAAGAAAGAAAAAGAAATAAAATAAATCAATAAAATGTATCCAAGACAGACTATATTTTTAGTAAAACATCATTAATCTTCCTTAAATGCATGCTGGATGGAGCAGCAATGCCTTAGTTGTTTTCTGATGAACAAAAACTAAGAAAATATCTAGCCAGTCACCACTAGTGGCCAAAACCAAAGCCACAGAAGAAAACAGAGATAACATCAAGCAGGAAAAGAATGAGGGGGAAAGGGAAGGGGAAGGGGAAGGGGAAGGGGAAGGGGAAGGGGAAGGGGAAGGGGAAGGGGAAGGGGAAGGGGAAGGGGAAGGGGAAGGGGAAGGGGAAGGGGAAGGGGAAGGGAATTTCCCTACAAGTCATTAGAGCTGATGAACCTGAAAAAAGTTGTGTCTAAATGTGGTTTTAGTCTTGCCACAGGTTGTTGTTACCAGGGAGAAATAGTCAAATTGTTATTAAGCTAAAAATAATTTTAAAACCCTACTAAAATGAGGTAGACAAAGAGATTGTTGGGATGAAAAAGACATATTCTTTGAATATCAATACAACAATTTAAAAAATAGCAAGAAATAAAAGTACCTTGGTAAATACATACCTGTGGTGGGTTGCCAGCTGCCCACCAAAGTCACTCTATCTCTTACCTCCTCAGTCGGGAAGGTGAGATAAATTTAATGAAAGTCTCATGGGTTGAAATAAGGATAGGAAATTAACCCAGTTATCTCACCAGTTAACTATCATGGGCAGAACAAACTGGAGTTGAGGAAATTAGCTTAATTTATTACCATGGGCAGCAGGGGCACAGCTGGCTCACCATGGTCTCCACCATGGGTTGCAGGGGAATCTCTGCTCTGATGCCTGAGGCACCTCCTGCCCCTCCTTCTTCACTGACCTTGGTGCCTGTAGAGTTGTTTTTCTCACGTTCTCACCTCTCTCTGACAGCTGCTGTTGCACAGCATTTTCCCCCTACTTCTTAAATATATTATGCTAGAAGTCCAGCCACTGTCCCTGATGGGCTTGGCCTTGGCCAGTGGTGGGTCCATCTTGGAGCCAGCTGGCCTTGGCTCACCTGGACATGGGGCAAACTTCTGGAGCTCCTCACAGGAGCCACTCCTGCACCCTTGTGATACCAAAAACCTTGCCATGCAAAACCAACACTTTATTAGAAATTATGCTATTTATCATAGGAATGTTAGGCTAAACTCATGTCACTACAACTGTGCCCAAATGCTACCTGTTTGGAAGCTGCACTGAGACACTGACAAGGTGATCTGAACCCATCCCCCAAATCCTACAAACCATTAAAGAAGTTGCCTGTGATCCACACCAGGTAATGCATTTCCCATCTAACCCACAGCTCCCTGGAAAGGAACATCCTGAGACACAATTGCTTCATGTTTGCCCAAAGCTGTGGGACCAGGGGCGAGGGCAGAGGGCTCTGGCTGCTGCTGGAAGCTCCCTCAGGAGGGAGGCTCATCCCCACACCCTGCCAGCCCAGCCACGGCCCCCAGCCCTCTTTGCACCCTCTGCATGCATTCTACTCTAAATAATGCAGAGATACACTACTGGTGTTTTTCACTTTGTTGAGGAAAATAAAAGAAACAAAACATTTGGTCTTTACCCGCTTGTGTAGGACAGGAGGGAAGCACTGGATCTCCTCAGCAATCATGAAGGCTGGTAATGTGAATGAAGTGCACTATCTACAGGCAACATCTGTACCTTCTCTCAAGCTTATTTTTGATAACAACTACCATTTTCACGTGCAAGCAAGGTATGACCTCTCCTCAATTTCTGTTATTTGAGATTTTCTGAGATCATTGTAAGAAAAGAGAAAAAAAAGGCAGCTAAATAATTTCTCAATCAAAAAATAATTTAATGCTGAAGTTCTAAGAGAGTCTGAAATTATTGACAATTGTGACTAAAGGAAATAGACAGTTATTGCTTTTCAAACAAATTGATGTGTAGACCTGAAACAGTTCTATATGTCAAATGGCAGGTTGGAGACAGGGAGTTGACTGTAAAATCAACATCTCAGTGCAGTTCCAGTAAATGCTAACAATGATATTTTCAAAAGGTGCACACACATATATGCATGTTCATAGACAAACTATATATAGACATTTTAAAGATGCCATTGCATGCTTCAAATATCTATTAAAAATAACATCTGATGAAAATTACCTTTAATGCTCTGTAATTAAATACAATACCTAAATGCTTATGTATAGACATCCACAAGGAAATAGACAAAGATACAAATGAATTTACTAATCTTTCTGTTCATATAAAGTTAAAGACTGACAATTATATCAGAGTATTTAAAAGGAAGGCAGAGAATAAAACTGCAGTATTCCATCACCATGCTATTTAACCTGCCAGTGCACAGATAAAGGGAAAAAAAAAACTATGCAGAGTATTGTAGATGCTCCTCTAACATCCTTTTTCCTAACTCTAAACTCCTGCTTTACTAATTTGTTTACTAAAATGTTATGTTTAAGATTTAAAATTCTCTTAGCTACTCTTCTGTTTTGTCTTCACTTGAGAAAGCTATTTTTATATATTTTTGTGCTCGGGAATACTTGTCTTAATTTATTCACACATACTTGAGACTAAATAATCAATGACCTAACTGTTTGTTTTCTGAACTTTTATAAGGAAGAGGACAAATATCTATCATGGAGAATGCAAAGCACTCCTTCACAAGACCAAAGCAACAGTGCATGAAATTGAACTCAAAAAGAGCCTCCATTCTGTGTGACTTCTTGGCTGACACAATTTAGATATTTATAGCTTTACGAATATGCCGCTGGAAAAGAACTTGAAGCTTTTTCTAGCTAGGAAGGATTAATGAACATGTGCACCTGGTAATTACAGCACTCCATCTTTCTCAAAGCCCTCACATTGCCTCAATGGCAGAAACTGTAATGAAAAACCACTGAAAATATCAATCTGCAATTCCATAAGTCATTTAATTATTAAAATATATAATCTCTTTTCATACTTTCTATGAACTATGCTAACAGTGGTATGCAAAAAATCATACTTTCTGCTTCATGTTATTACCTGGAACACCTCATTTAAAATGAAAAATTCATCTGATATCATCTTGAGGTTTAACTTACTCTAGACTCAGATTTGAAAATGCATGGTAATGACTGTCAAATACTTGTGCAAAAAACAGCAGGAAAAAACCTCAACAGCCTGGGGTAATGCATGCAATTCTAAGAAGTCAAAAATTACACACTAAATTTCAAAAGAAGTTTACTAGAAAAGAAATGTTTAAAGATCAGGAAAAACAAGCATTCTGTACATTTTTCCTAAAAAGGTTTTCAGAGTTATTGTCAGGTGGAAACTTTTTAAGAAGTAATGCATGCTGCCACAAACATTTGTCTAATATGCATACCACTAGAAATCTACAGTAGCAGGGGTATTGTTTGTTTGTCAAAACACTACCTGAATAAACTTGAAAAACACTATGCACTTCATGTTCTATTCTAAGATTAAAAAATACTGAATAAACTTGGAAAATATTACAAAACAAAAGCCACTTTATCATCAAAGTAGTAAACTCATATAGTCTATGAGCATCAATATTCAAATTTTTTCATGTTATTTTGGCATTTGATATAGCATTAACCTGAAACAGCCAGATACATGAAGGGATGAAGCAGACCACCCAAAAAGTAAAAACAACATTACTAATACAGGTTATTTTAAGCAGAAAGCCTCAACTTCTTTTTAAGTGAAATTAAATTTTAAAATACATTTTATTGAAGTCCTTAGCTATTACAACATTTGAATGAAAGTCAATTATAACCTAAATGCACAGACATCTATATGGTTTTAAAAGTAGTCTTTTAAAAGATATTTAAGCACAGTGTGAAATTTGAGCATTAAGAATGGCCTTTTATTGCTAAAACATACTGTTCCTTGGTGGATTATAGAAAAAGAAAAGGCTCCAATAGAGATAAGTGTGCATGAAATGCTCTCTCAAGAGTATTCAACCAAACTGACTGCAATAAGGGGACTTCAAAAAGCAGAAGAGAAGAGATGTTCAAAGCACCTTGCAGCTTTGGGCTGCTGGCCTCTACCGCTGTTTTTAATACAGTTAGGTTTAACTTGGGAGCCGATAAATAATTGACAGAGGTATTTTCAGAGAGCTTTGATCACTGCACCGTTTGTCACAAGCTCCAAAGTAGTCACTGCGATGACACTTAATCTGGGGCTTCTTATTCCGAGTACAAAAGCATCCCCTCCCACCTACTGCTCGCAGACTCCTGCATCAGAACAGGAGACTTAAGATGCAGCCTGCACAGCACTGACACGCCACGCTCTCCTCCGGCAGACTCCCTCTCCAGCACGCCTGTTTTCCCATCCTTACCTTTGAAAGGCTGTCCAGAACCTGCCAAGCTCCCCCAGCCGGTTTTAGTTCAGAGCATCCAGCAGTGCATCCGCACAAAGCTTTGCCATTGCGAGTGTGAAGAGAGGGAGCTGCTGGGATGCTGAATGGCACATCAGCCAACTTTGTGTGGATCCGCGGCTCCCTGAAAAAGCTGGACCGAAATTCCCCTCGCCTGCGGATCGGATTCTACAGCACTCAGCGACTGTGAGAGAGACCAAGGATTTGACAGGGAAAAAGCGGGAGGGGGAAAGGGGGGGCACGTCTGAAGAGCAAAGAAAAATCCTGGATACTGAAATACAAGCTGCTCTTCAGAGTCCCACAAATCCTTGCAAAACTACTCTTCTGTAATGTTTTCATTGCACTGTGTACCACAGGATGCCATCAGTCCAGCAGCTGATATTTCAATATGGAATGTGCTAACTTTTTGCCTAACTAACACATTAGGGGAATAACATGAGCATTTCAGCCTTCATGCTAAAATCATAAAACGAAAGTGCAATATGTGAATAAAACTAATTTTAGTTATAGTTATTTTCCTAATTTTCTGCAGGCTATTTGTGTGCTCATTCTGATTCAACTAACAGTAAAAAATGTTTTCTTCCTTCCCTTTTATATACAGATATTGAAGTTCCCATCTAACAGCCCATCCGTGTAGATTGTTTTACCTGCATTACTTATCCAATCCTTGTACAAAACTACCTATAGCACTAAGTCCCACCTTTACACTTTATGTGCTAGTCAATCTAGAGTGAATCAGAGTTTGCTGAGATGTTACTGGCACTTTACACCTGCTTTAAATATTCCTTACCAGAACAACGTTTACACTATTCCGATGAATCTGTCTAAAATGAAACATTTTTATCTGTTATAGCTTATGATGCACACATTATATACAATAAAAATTAAACTTTATATATCTAGGAAGATTGCAAATTTGGCCTTTGCCATTTTAAGAATAATGTTGAATAATATATGGTATATGTTTTATCATACAATCTTTATCAGACCATAGTAGTGTACAGGTTTATTTCTGCTTGCTGACAATGAAAATATGATTTTCTAGTGGCTCTACCCTTTTGGTACTGGCACAGCAATTTGAGTTTAGAAGTAAAAGTGGCAGGAAGATAAGACATCAGATGTATCATTGAGACAACTTCATTTGGCATTAAAAAAAAAATATATATATATTTGGCATATAGTTTAATAGCACAGATTATTTCAAGTAGTACCTTTTTTTAGTAAGGTTGGGTGAGGAGAAACACCTCAATCCCCTCCAGGGTCATAGGACCCATCAAAACAAATAAGACACATAATAAAAGTCAAGCAGGAAAAGGTAAAGGACACCAAGGTAAAGGACATGGTTCACAACTATATCTATTGAGTGTATTTTTTTTTTTCTCTACAAACATTGTATCTGTCTAAATGTTAGGGAGCTCACATTCCAAACTGCATTACTAATTATGAGGCGTTAAATTGGCCTGTATAGGTTTTTCAGCTCCTATTGACCTCATCAAACAGCTGTGATTTCTAAGCAATCAGTCTCTAATGAGTTTAGAAACAATAAAGAAAGTTAAAATACCAGATGTATTTCATTTATCTGTAAAGCAAAAAATATCTCTCTTAAGATGTACATCTTGAAAACTTCAATATGTACAAAATGTTCCTTGGTTTGCATTTTTGGCTAATGCGTGGAGAAATCATCCTTTAGGGACTGAAAAGGAAAAACAATACTTATTCTCTGCCCGTGTCTTTTTAATATAGTTAGTGCCTTATCAGCACTCAAACACACTCCTATGAACAGCTCTAGAAAACTACCTAGAATGCTGGAATACCTTAGCTCTCCTTCAATCTTGTCTTGGTTTTATTGTCTTATAATGCAAATATCTGTAATGCACTGAAAATTATATTGCAATTTTTAAAACCAGGTAAAACCTGTGTACCTGATGAAAGCAAAGTCTCAGAGAAAGAGCTGAAATGCACAATGTAGCTATTAATTGCAAGGGGAAAAATGCTATACACCCACCACAAGTAAAGCTTACAATATTGCTAGATTATTCTACCTTAAAGAAGATTTCTGACAGTACTTGTTAAGGCTAGTTAAGGTCACCCAAAAATAGATAAATAAATGAACAAATAAATTACTATATTAAATACTTAAATACATTAATTGAATGGCAGAATACAGGCTCATTGAAAGGGTTTTTGACAGAAGGCAATTCTTAGCTGCAAGTTCAGTGATTAAAGTATTTAGTGTTTAAAGGCAGTCAGTGCATCATCTTTCCTGTGCACAAAAGTAATTGAAAGCAAAAGAGCTTTTACAAAAGACACTTTAAATGGTTTGTTTGTTTATGTTTGATGACTGTTTAAGTAAGCAGGAAACCAGATAACCTCTCTACAAACAATTTATTATGTAGCTGCTACAGTACTACAGCACTATTTCAGGAATCATATTGCACACACATTTCATGAGCACTTACAAGTCCTTTTTGTGCCCTATGCAGAAAAATTGCACACACATATTAAATGTACATTTGTTGTTCCTTTTGACTGTAGTGTACTAGGACCGAGTGTAAAGAAACTTCCTTCAGAAAAGATACAAGAGCTAGTCCCGATTTTGATTTACACTACACCCTAAAGTAGTTTTTCTTTCCCCCTGACATTTTGCAGCCTTTCATCTGAGCTAACCCATCCCATCTCCCCAATCACAGTTCTTTCAGAAAACCAGAGGACTAGACCCTGGAAAACAAAAGTCACTAAAATGAACCCCTGATTGCAGCTATCAGAGATAAAATGGTTTCCAAGTTATCTAAGCTTGAGTGTGTGGAGAACAAACTTTGACTTAGCAAATGAAAAGGAATTCAACAGAGACATGTGTCTGTATTTGCCATGAACTTTCCTACAAGAGCCAGAAGGTTGCATATTTGAACAGATGTAGATAATCCACAGCAGATCCCAGATAATGTGGAAAACATTTAATCTGAATGTGAAAAGAAGCACATCAGTGTAGAGGGTCCATATTCAGAGCATTTTGTGGGCAGGCAAATCCCAGTAGAGTTTCCTCATTGCTCTTGGACCTAGAACATCTCTGGGAGGAATGTACAAGTGACCTTGCCCTGATTACTGCCACTTATGTTTGTGACCATACTGGAGATTATATTCTGCACATTTAACTCAAGCCTGTAGTGTGATTTGTATAGCCAAAACCAGAAGTCAGGAAAACTCTCAGGAAAAAAGTGACTTAAGTTAAAAGCAGTGAATATTACTAGATGAGATTCCCAGATCTATCAGCTTTCAAAATTTTGATTCACTGTACTGATGAGCCTGACATCTTTTGGTCAGATAGATATTGTAACAGGAATCCAAAAGAAAAAATAATTTTAGCAACATTAAAAATACTGTATCTCAAAGACAATGTTCTTTTTTTTTTGCGAAAACAGCACAGAAAGGGGCAGACAGAAGAGGCACTTTATAGACAGGTATTTCATTTGTCTAGGTTATTTCCAGGAGCTATTAAGAATCCATAGGTAAAGGTGACACAGTGGATCTAAAAAGGGCTCCTTTCTATTACCAGTTCTCTATTCTTACTGCTAAAATTGCTGCCATTTTGGCTTTAAGCACTCCTGTCATTCCTAAACCAAAGGCTCTTGAAAACAGAAACTGCATAAAAGATGCAGTCACACCTGAAGTTGGCATAGTTTATAGGCTATTCTAGAATGTAGGATAATGGTAATATTATCATTAAAAATTCTACAACCCTCAGGGCTCATGGTATTCTTTATGCATTTAGAACTTAAGCTTGTGTTTTCTGCTTCCCTTGACTGTGAGAGAATTCAGGAGCTAACATTGTCAGGGAAAAAGGCCCTGCTGCTGCAGTACACAATCAAGTACTGCAAGTATTGCAAGGATACAACTAAGAATAAAAAAAAAAAAAAAAAAAATTAAGAGTGAAAGAATGAAAAAGATAACCTTCAGTTAGCCCTGAAAAGGTGAACACCCCCTCACAGCACTGGTCCCTGTTCAGCATTGTATAACACAACTGCAGGAGGCAGCAATTCCCCATCCCTCCCTCCCATGTGTGCCAAACAAACTCAGGAGGCAAGCTCCTTTTTATTGGCTTTCTTACAGACTGGTTACCTACTGTGAAGTAGATATTTCCAGTTTCCAGCTATTAGGCAAGAAAAGGTCTAGTTATAATCCATTATAAGCTTTCCTGACAATGCAGGTTTCTCTGAACCTTGAGCAGGAGGTGCTGTAAAGGAGCAGGATTTACTATGAACTCCTGATTTACTTATCTCCACTCTTGTTTTCATCTTGATCATTTTCAGTGACTTTTGTGAAGAGCAAAGTCAACAATCTAAACCTTTGGCTTTGTACACTCCCCTATAGAACTACACCCATATCTACCAGCTGGATCAGATCATCCAGATGACATTAGAGACTTTCTAGATACCATAACAAATTGCTTAAACAACGTGGACTTTTGCTTTGTTCCATTTGTGAAGAACTTTTCCATGGTTTCACTATGCTGTGTGTCCCTAGGTTGGAAATCCTTGCATAACAGGTGACATGCATTCTGCAGGTGTTCATGCAGTTGAAATAAGTCAAAAAACTCAAAAACACTCATGGGTTAACTCTCTTCAGTCACTCACTCAAAAGTACAATTTGTTTTGTTGATTTTCATTTTCCTTTTTAAATAATAAAGGTTTGAAGTAAGCTGAGTTTTGTTACTGTCAGGGAAAACATCTTAGATGCCTAGTTTTAAAAACAGTTATATTAAAAAGAGTATAGTAAGGTATATTAGTATAACCTACCCATAAAAAGTTATTAACAAAGATCTAAAGGGATGGAGATGTAAGAAATTCCTTAACACTAACATCAAAGTTGAACACAGAAAGGAGTAGAAACTGCTCTTTTACCTATAAAAAACCATACTGGCTGTAACTGCTAGGGCACCTGCTGTGCTATCAGCACTGTAGATCTTTCTGCCAATATACTGCCTGCTTCTTCTGATGTGGCTGCCATCCCATGTCTTCAGCTCTTGGCATCTGTACAGATTACTTCTGGATGCAGCAGTGAGTTTATCTCTAAAATTTGCTTTGACTAACACATCTGAAAATGATACTGCAATATCGTGCAATGCTTTTTCTTTCCAGGCAAATTAATTAATTTGCCAGCAGCCTGTGTATTGGAGTCTTACACATGCAAAGTGCACAAGGAGGCTCCAGACTCGTTCTCTCTGTTGGTATCACCAGTACTGATCACCTGCCTTGCTGGCTGAAAAGGTGACTGTTCACCTGACAGCTCCCAGGGAGGAAGAGTTCACACAGAATTCTCATATTGCAATTCCCATCATCACATCTCAGCCAATTGGATTGGGCCTGTCCACACAGGACATTGGACATGAGATTTTACAGATTAATGAATTTTTAGCAAAAGATTTATTACAATGTGGCAATTTTCCATGACAATTATTGCTTTATCCTCATCATTCAAAAAACATAAAAAAGCTTAATTTTTATCTTCAAATCATAATTCTCATTATTACAGTTGAGAGAAAAAATGTCAATTATTATTTTGCTGTTTAGTATTTTTAGACCAATTGCCACATAACTTGAAAAAAATTATGAGGTGCATTACAAGAAGGTTGTCAGCTACATTAAACACCCTGAATAGTTTCAGTAGCTCTAATATATAAATTTACATATATCATCCTACCACTGAAAAGCTCATTTTAAAACTAATATTTGATTTTGCTCCTTCTTCACATCTTGTGGTTCCATTCAAGATGAAATTTAGCATGAGAAATTGTCCTGTGATGAAAAAGAACATCACTCAAAGTGTGCACACCAGTTAGAAAGATGAATTTATTCTACTTCAAAGAAATGCATGTTCTATTTAGACTTGTATTTTATCACACTGGGTTTGGATCTTAAATATTCATTTCGATTATGTATTATTTCACTGATTTATTCCCTCATTAATTCAATCCTATAGTAATATGATCAACTTCAATGGTTATATTTAAACTGTTACATACATCTTATCTTTTTGTGCTACACCAAATTCTTCCATCAAAATAGTTAATTAAGGAAGAAAATAAAATTTTTCTTAATCTCCCACTAATGCATAATTTTTTCCTTGAAAAAAATACAGCTTAATTATGAAAATGAATCCATGAATTATATGAAGACATGTAAGTAATATTAGAAATGAGCATAGCAAATGAAAAGTTGACACAATATTCATGTTTGATTTAATATATCAAAAGAGAGGCAAGAATGTGTCTAGAGAGCTCACAGGTCATATCATCTGACAGATATGTAGTACCCAAATGAGTGCTGATAAGAAGATAAAATGAGATATATCTGTTTTTCTACCTAATGTTTTGTGAAGCCTATTTGTACATATTCATTTTGGTGTCTCAATTACAAAGGCAGTGCAATACAAAAGGACTTGGGACCTCCAAATTTTTTCTCCTCAACAAGATTCTTTTTCTGAGACTTAGTGTAGAATCATTTATTCTATTCCTGATTTTCAAAGAATCTGAAGGAGTCAAATTCTCTTATCTCAGTGGAATTGATGATCCCTTAGCCCCTTGCTTCTCAGATGACTTTGAAAATCCTACGTCCTTTCCTGATTACCCGTCTACTGAAGAGAACATAAAATTTACTTATCTGGGGTATCCAAAATGAAAAATGTGCACACATTGCTGAAAGATGACGGTGATGTGAATATGATCAAAGGGAAACATGGGGTTAGATTCAGGAATAAGGCAGTGATAATTTAACTGCAGAAGTAAGAGTGATTAAAAAAACCCTGCTTTTTTATTAGCAAAAAAGGAGGAGACTACAAGGCTTACAAGGCTACAGTAAATACAATGTCATTCCAATTTCAGACATTTAAGTCAATGACAAATTCCTTTCTTTTTCCCTTTTTTCTTTTTTTCTTTATTTCTTTTTTCTTTTTCCCCCCTTTCTTTCTTCTGTTTCTTTTCTGACCCCTTAACCAATATCAGCAAGACAGTAAAAGAAGCTACAGCACCTTCACATTTTCAAGAGCAAAAAAGTACTATCATGTTCTATTTGTGTCATAGCTGTGTCTAGTGTGACAGGCAGGAATATTACAAGGATAGGTCATCACTGAAAAGTGGTATTTTATTTCATAAAGGAACAACTTATAAAAAAGACAGACCATACTCAGTAAGTCCTATTTCTATTCTCAGTTTAAATAACTTATATATTGATGACAAAGAATTCCATGCATAGCTTATGCAAACTACTCTTTAAACAATTGAAAATATCTATGATTTACAATAGTTAAAGCTGCCAATTAAAAGCACTCCTAAGACTTCTGCTGATGTGTTTACAGTTATTCAATACAGATTTCTTATACTATCATGGCTATCATTTTCTATATTTGGAATCTTTTCTGCTTCCTTCTAATGAAATAAATATCAGGTACATTTTTCTTTTTCGCAAAAATGAAAATAAAATACACAGTATATTCTAGAAATTTATTAACAAAGTCATCTAATTGTTTTGTTGTCTGTCTTTATTATTTGTCAAAGCTCAGAATTGGGCTTGAGAATGTATATGTCTTAAAAACTAAATAAAATCATTGTATATAGTGTTAATATTCTGAAGTTGAATAAAAAATAGCATCTCAATTGGATAAATTAATTGTTGGAGGTTGAACAGAAGTCATAATAGGGAGAGAATACTGCCACAGTTTGGCTAGATAATACAGCTGCAGATAATAGACAGTTTTATCCATCTTAGGAAAGCTGCAGAAGTATTACTGAGTGTCTTCAAGGTCAAACATAAACTTGACATCATATTACTTATATTGCTATGTCAGAAAACGATACATCACTGTTACTAATTTATTAGTGTGAATAAAACCTTATGTGCTATTTGCATTTTGAAATCAATATTGAAACATTAACTCCTAAATCCTCAAAACACCATAGAAGATTGTTAGATAGAACAGATAATGGAGTTACAATAAAAAGGAGGAAATTAAATTCACATTTTTAGAAAAAAAAACTACATAAAAACTGAGTTAAGTTAAATATTTTCCATGTTTCTTGTCTATATGCAGTTCATAAAGATACAATGAAAAAATTTCATTGGATCAAAACAGCAAAAGAAGAAACTGGATGGCTATATAAATTCCAAATACCTTGGGACCTACAATTATGGAAAATAACTTCACAGTCTTTTACATGTAGAATTAAAGACAGCAATGAAATTCATAAATTTAAACTTAAAATTTACTTACGATTCAGTTGAAGATCTCTTTTCTTTTAGACTAAAACACTGGTGTTTCTTACCTTTATGTCTTGGGCAGACATTTTTTTAATGACAGCTAATTAGGAATTTGATCTAATAAGGGTCAAGAGACATCCCAGAAGATATACTAGAAGTATTATCATTTCCCCACCCCATCTCCTCCAGTTTTAAAAGCACACCTATTTTCTCAATTCTGCCTCAATTTCAGCAATAGTGTAGAGCTAGTTATATGGAATCCAGATCAGCTTTACTCCAAGATTTCCCAGAGTCCTACACCCTATGAAGTCAGAAGTCAGTAGTCATCTACTACCTGTTTTAAACTATATAATAGAGGAATTTTTTAAACAAGTGAAAAACAGAAAACTAGATCCATTTTGAAAAATTCAAAAACTTTTACACCCTCCCCAACACCACAGAAACACTGACACAGACATCCCTTTTATTCAATATAACCACCTTTTATTCAGTCTGCCCCAATAAGCTCAGAACTAACTCCACACTATCAAAACTAACAAGCCAAAAACTGCCAGGCAGTCATTTGGATCACATTACACATTACTTATTTTCACAACATATTTTTTATAATTACAAAGTACTTTAAACCTTATTAAATTAATATTTACAAAATTTGTTAGCTGTTTTTATGACTGCACTACACAGTTATTAGTTATACTATCATTTAACATCCTTTTAGAAGGAAAACTATGAGCAATCTAAAGTCCATGTTAAATATGTATCACATATAGCCAAGCTTTCATCTGTGCAAGTACCAAAGTCTTAAGCATAAAGCAGAAGCATAAAGATCTCTGACCTCAGTCCATGCAGTGAGCAGATCTATTAGACATTTGCAATTTACAGAATGTGTCAAGCAGGAAGTTTAACAGATCTCCAATCAGGAGGGAAATAGCTGTTGAACTTGAGTATGTGTAAAAAAGTGCACTCCTTAAACTGATTATTTGATTTGTTTATTTATTTATTGAAATTTTTTTTTAATTGCTCATCAGGACACCTCACATTACAAATATAACCAGGTTTATAAAAATAGAGTGTTTCTTCCAAAATAGCAGCAAAGAAAGACAAGGTCTGTTTCTGTTCTCGTTTGGTTTGGATGAAACACTCACTAGGGCTGAGCCAGGCATGATTGTTCTCCTCAAAACTATGTATTATAGAAAAGGATAGGAAGCATGAAATAAAACAGATTTCAATATAAGTTGCTGTTTCAGACTACAAAAATAAATACTATAAAAGCATATTTAGCATTAAAATTTAAAAAATTTGAAAGAAGGAATATTTATAATACTTGCATTCTGCCTTGTTTCTTCTTACTTCTTGCCTGTCTTTATAGCTTACTCTTGAATCTATTTGACCTAGAGTAAAGACCTCCTGCAGAAAACTTATTAATCATTCATTTAAATGGATTGCTCCCAACAACCAGAAATAAAAAAATTGGTTTGCAGACCTCCTGCCTTGGGTCTATGAGGAAAAAAGAAGATCCATCTTTAGCCATTCAAGTTGAAGCTGGCTTCAACAAGCACAGACCTTTATAAACTAGGGATATCTGAAGAGACAAAATTCAATAAATTGCATCTAATAATTCGACTGGATTAGGAAAAATATTTATTATCCAATGTCAAAAGGGTCACCTATGATCCTATGGAAGGATCTTTCTGATCTTCAGATAGGAAAACTGCAATTTCCAGCTGACAGGAATAATTTAAGAAAGAAGAAATCCTGGACACAAACCCACTTGTAATCCTATTTTTGCCATGTTATTCAAGTTCTTATGTTCCACACCTCTTCTGCAAGTAGTATCAACTGTGCAATTTTGCACAGAACTAGAAAATCTCTCCCTCACTGGGAGTAGGGTGACTGTGGCTTATACAACTATTAAAATAAAATTTAAAATAATAAATTAAAAAATTAAAAAAGGAAAAATAAACCTAAAAATTATAATATTACTCCTATAGTGCAGTGCCACTGAAAAAAAAAGGCAAAAAGGAATAGTTTTCTCAGTATTACCAATTCCTTGAACAAACTCTTAAAACACTTTTCTATATTAATTGGAAAAGCAGGGAAGTGTACAAATAAACCTTTGTTATTCTGAGTAAGTTTGGCTAAGAAGTAAAAATAAAGTCCAAATTTATCTCTGTGGTTTTATATGCACACATAATTGTTGAAAATGTGTTAGACTACATCACTTTTCACAACCATAAAATTTGGCAAAGTGAGAATTTCATAGTTGTATTCACTCTATCATGGTCACAATCAGGTCCTGTCAATACTTTTCAAAATGAGACATTTTTAGTGGTAGTCATCATTCTTACTATCAAGTTCCTTGGCAACTGAGTATCTGTGCTTCCATTAAATCCAAGATGCTTCAGGAACTGTATTACACCTTTACTCTTTTCTTTGGCTCTCTAAATAGATACCTAATGATAAACATTGTCTGAAGGGAATAAGGCCCTTTTCTTCTTTTTTATTTCCATTAAGGTCAATAGTTTACTACTTCTATCATTGCAGACCTGCCCTATGAGTCTGTAAGATAAAATTATAAAAATCAAGGCTGTGTAAAAAGAAAAAAAAAAAAAAGAAAGAAAGAAAAAAACATAATCATCCATGTGTCTAACTTTAGAATTGATTGAAGATGATAGAATAGAAATAAATGGAGACTAGTTTTTACCATCACTATTTTTTGTCAAAGTCCTGCTTTGTCTAGCCCAGATTATTTGACACTCTTACACAAGACATGGAGACACACTGACCAAAAATAATATCTCCTTTATAGATGGCTGCTAAGAACAGAAGAGCTCCTGAAAATTTTGCAAAGAAAACTCTTTCAAAAGTGAATGACTTATTTTCTCCAAAACAAGTAAACTCCTTAATCCAAGCTTGTAAAATGTCAGTCATGATAGAAATAGGACTTTTATAGAGTAAAGAAAGGCAAGATGAAAAAGCAAATCTGACAATGGAGTTACTGAAACTTCACTTTAGAGATGTGCTTTCTTACCACATCACTGTCACATTTCAAAATCACCTGTTTTCCTTTCCATTTAGTCTTACTTTTACAAAAGCATATGATTTAAAATTAGTTTTACTACATCTCAGCATTACTGTATAATTAGAAAATGTTTTTCAAAAAAGATAAATAATAAATGCAAGGTCCATAGACAAATCCCTCACTTTGCTTAGGAAAAAACATCTGAGTTCTAAATTTATTTTATGAGCTTTTCTTGATAGACCATGTGTTTCTAACACTGAAAGAGACAATATTTGATAAACTGACCATAATAGTAATTTATGAAGGTACATGGATGAGTTGCAATGATAGATGACAGTTCATATTTTACTTGTCATGCCTCACTTCACATCATTTAAATACTTTGATGTCCAGTGGTAGGACACAGGATCAGGTCTCTCAAAACTCCAGTCATGCAGTGTAGGATAGATTGTGGAGATAAGATCACTAGATAATTTTCTTCTAGATAGAAATAGCATATCTTGACATCTCATTTATGAGTGCATTTGCAGAAACCTTATAAATGAAGGCCTGGGTAGAAGGAACACACAAAATAAAATAAGAATGCTAACAGCCTATACATACATACATATATATATATATATATATATATATATATATATGTATGTATGTATGTATTTCCTGTGCATGCAATCATATTCACTCAGAAATCTATGAAGTAGAACTCTATGAAGTAGAATGGTACGTTAGATGGCAACCAACAACCAAACATGGAAACAAAAAGTTGGCATGCTGACATATTAGAGCAGCTGCAAAGGACAGCCCAATAATTTTGATGGCTTTTGCCATTCTCTAGAGATTTTTCTGCTTGTAATATCCCAGTTGAATTGACATTTAGTTCAGCCTCAGCTGCTTTGGGTTTTTTCAGGGAATGCATTTAATTAAAAATAAAAATTGTCTTTTTAAATTTTCCCAATAATGGGAGATTTTACTTGTTTCTTTCTTGATCTGGACTAAAGTTCCAGGGATGCCATTTTATTGCTACAAGGAAAAAAATTGCATGTTTAGATGCCTCCTGAAAGGTACATTGTCCTAACTTTCAGAAATCAATCATGTGCATGATGAAACACAAAAAAAAAAAAAAAAAAAAAAAAAAAATTAAACATTTGAACATAACTTAGTGTTATACTTTAAGATGTTATTTCCATATCATGTTTCTAAACTATCTTAGCTTTCATTTCTGACCTCTTCCACCATATTTTCTGCTTGGTTTAGTGCTGTGTGATTTTGAGTCACATCTGAGTATGTTCCCTACCCACATTGTACCCATATATCTTGCACAGCTTTTTCTTCCAATAGAGCCATGTAAAATTTCTTCAAAGAATGATTTATGCAAGGTAGAAAAAGTGCTACATTCACATGTAAAAATTATACTACAATATTGTTCTCCCAGGAGCTATAAACAGATCAGAGTCCAGTTTGTGCTATGGAAAAAGAACTATGAACCTCACTGGGACTTTTAATCACAATATGCTGGCTCTGAATTGAAGATCCATTTTCTATCATGTCCCATCGGACTAACAAAAATCTGTTTGTTTATGGAAGTTAATTTTAAACTTTTAGCAGAGAAAAAAAGGAAACTGGAGGTGTTGCCCAGCTTTCAATCAAGCTTGACCTTATTCCAGAAAAAAAAATAAATTATTGTTGTGAAGTGTTTTCAAATCAGTTTTTCAAAAACCGTAGATATTATTAAATATTTTTTTCTGTGTCCTAAGAAGGTTAGGAAATAATCTCACAAAACTAGGAATAATTTTATTCTGCACAGTCATCTGTGGAGGTAGGGAAAAGTGTAAATTCTCATCTGGTCATACTTTCTCATCAGTGGCTTCAGCTTCAGATCTACACTGGTAAAGTCATTAAATTGCAAGAGAGAAGCAGTAGAGCCACTAGAAACTTAATTATCACTTGTTTAATTTAAACAGAATAACAGTAAAAAAAATCTAGCAAAATACCACTTACAATGTCACTCCATTTATCAGAGAGGCCATTGAAATTTTACCAATGGGGAAAAAAATGATTGAGATGGTATAAAAGACAGTAAAGCTGTCTAAGCTTTACTCTAAGATCTCTAAGCTCTCTGTGTGATTTTTTGACCTTTGGGTAAGACTTGAATAAAAAAGTTCTTATACTTAAAGAACTATGCTTAAATAATATATCTGTACTTAAATTAGGACTTTTGTTGACTATAGACAATAGGTTAAAAACATAGTAGAAAATACTACAGATTTCTAGATTTCCCCCAAATGTTTTTCTTTTGATTATGACATCTGGACAATTTTTATATACTTAATAGAATATGGCAGCTGATTTCTGACTCACACTAGGATTGCAAGCATTGGAGGGCTGGAAATATGGAATGGAGAGGAACAGTTTGCCTCATCTGACAGAAGGGCATTTTGACCAATACTGGTCATTGTTCTGAATTACTTTAATGATAATGGCAATATAATAGGAATAATGTTAGTTTAAATCATGGTTATAGCTGAAGAGGTGCTTTGGAAATAATTCCATGAAGAAGACGAATATTCTTGAGCTGTGTAACAACCTCATATTCATCCAAATACAGTATTTTATGCTGAAATATGCATGTTAGTTACTGCTTGCAAAACTCTAACTGGTACTTGTCCTGACCTGTCATTCTTCAAAAACGGATATGTTTGATTTATATATTCAGATATATGTGTGGAAATCACTAGTACATATCCTCATGTCAGACAGCTGAGATCTGAATTCCTCACTGCTATAATGAAAGTTGTGGAAGACTGATTTTATTAGAATGCAAGGGTCACTTCCTTGGCTTTTCTTTGCTGCAAAAAACCCATAAAGCCTATATTATACAGACTAATGGCAAGCAAAGGACTTGAATTTCAATTTCTAATATTTTGATTTTTTTGGTTTGCTATTTCTTATACTCTCTTTAGGTTCTTTCCTATATAAAGTACTTAAATATCTAAGATTTACCAGAAGTCAGAAAATAAAAGGATTGAAAAATTTTAGAGATTTTAAAAGAGATTTAAAAAAAAAAATAAAAAATTGAAAAATTTTAGAGATTTAAAAATTTAGAGATTTTTTTTAGATATTTTAAAGATAGATATTTAAATACAAAGATCTTAAGAACTATAAAGTAACTGTGCAAACAAAACCCAGAAATCCATGCAAAAATGGAACAATGATAGATTCAAGAGGAATTGAGTTAACTACAGAGAAGTAAAAATAGTCAAAAATGAGGACAGTCAAAATTTCAGATTTCATACTTACACTTGACACTTATATTTTAACATTTTAAAATTTGGAGGGGGGGGGTGCTATTTTTAGATTTTTTTAGCAACTTGATGGCAGAATGGGGAAAGAATTACTTAGCCTACTGTTATATTACTTCATCACTTCATCACTTGCTTAATGTGCCTTATTATGATGAAGCTATTATGGCATGACAGTCCAGTAATACTCAAAATAATTACCTAGCTCTGTTTATATAGTTTCTAAATTTGTACTGTCTTCATGAGATCAAGCACAGCTAACACGATTAATTTCTGCCTTCATGATAAACTGTCTCTGAGGTCAAGGGTGTTCAACAGATTTTAAATCAACATTATATAATAACTGCTGATGTTAACTTTAAAAGTATGCATCCCACTTGAAGTACTACTGACAGCATTATGAAGCAAAAGACAATGTATCTGACAAAGTAATAAACCAGCTTAATTAAGATTCTAAAATTCAAAAAATTTTGAATAACTCTTTTGCTACCACAGAAAGTATTGCCAAGACCAAATGGTAAAATGGTCTAAATTCTAGTTATTGTGAACAGTTCTGTCAAGTCTACAGCACATAATAATATAGGGTGCTGTAAGTTCTTCTCTGAAGCTCATTTTGATTTGAAATGCAACTCTAAAAAACTTCCATATGAAAATATAAAGTTCTTAATATGTTACATGTTAACTGAAGTTTTATTTTCTGCATCAGTTATTATTACTTATAAGGACTCCTCAAAGACACGGCAAAAAATTTTACCATATTCTGAGATTTTAGAAAGAGAATTTAAAGTTATATTCTAATCTTCTTCCTCTATTATTTCATGTTTGTATGCTATTATTCTGTTTTTGGAGGAATGTGAACAATTTTAAAACATAAGTGAAAAATATGGAATAGTATTATTTGCATATATGCCTTTTACAAATATTCTTGTCATAAATGAACTTCAGAAAATGGTGCACATCCCATTTATAACATAGCTCAAAATATTTTTAATGGGATGATACTAAACATAACTTCACTTGCTGTCTTTCCATTAATTCTAGAATTTAAACTCAATTTATACATTCACACTAACTTTATTAAGTTTATCTTTTTCTTTTCTCCTGCTGCCATGTGCTCAATATAATAATTTCTACTGACAGAAAATGCATGCTTTTTTCAGATACCTATATAAGAGTCAAGTAGACTAGGATGCTCTTAAAAATTTGAAAATTAGCCATACATACATGAGATGATTATGATTCACTAAAGCAATTTATATTCCTAAATGGTTTATTCTTTCCCTCAATCACTTACAGTATTACTGCAAATAATCCTGCCATATAGGCAGGACAAAATATATTGTAATTCTCAATGTTTCTCTGTCAAAATACAAGATGAGTGTAATTTTTCCAAATTAGGAAGATTGGTTTAAGAATAAAAGTTGTATTCAAAGATTGTGGTCTGAAAATACACTTAGGTTACCCCAAGGGTTGTGTTTGAAAACATCATATCTTTAAAATCCATAAAGTTGAGACCTCACCAGAAATAAATCAACTAGAAAAGAATAAAAAATAAATCTAGTCAAAGCATTAAGTATTGTAACTAGATTAGTTATATTAATGAAATAAAAGGAAAATATTTGCTCTTTGAAATAATTTATCTGGGGAAATGTGGGTACAACAATGTTCCTACTTGTTTCTTGCTGCAACATGCTTATAATTCCATCTCAGTCCAGACTGATGGTTCAGTATCAAAATAACTTTAATAATTCAAAATTCTTAACATTGCTCTGTGTTTCTCAAAGCTCACATTGACAGGAATTTGTTTTGTTTTTTTTTTTTTTTTTTTTTTTTTAAATCAACATTGCTTTCATGTTGATGGTCTCCAAGATTTCAGGAAATCTGCTGGAGCCCAAGAGAAGTCAAAATCTCTAAGCAGTCTGATTTTAAGTTGTATTTAGGGAAAAAGTAAATCAGCCCTGCATTCTTAAAGAATTTGAAGAGTAAGGGGTGGTCTCTAGTGAGAGAGAATTATAGGTCTGTTAGTATGCAAAGAGAAAATGAAGCAGCACATGCACCAGTACAACTGAAAGTACAGTCTAACTCTAGGAATAAAGAATGCAGACCCTGCTCAAAGCCTTGAGCCCTCCTATAATGAAAAAAAAAACAAACAAAAAAAACCAACCAAACAAACAAAAAAAAACAACAAACCATCAAAAAATTACCCTACAACAATTCTGAAGAAAAGAAGTGAAAGCAAGAGAATTGTGAACAGAAGAAAGTGATAAAGAATCAGCTACGCATGGAGTTTTCATTGTGACACAGACAAAGGAGATAGTAAAATTCTTTGAAGGCATATAAAGAAATAAAAAGTTTATGATTCCTCTGTGCTTTTCTCAAATATAGCTGTTACCTAAATTCTGTAACTACAGTACAAGATTTTGTAAAAGATGGACAAAGTCATGAATGTCAAATCGTCTGCAAAATCATTAGATTTAGCCATATACTAAATAGCATTGAAAATGTGTTCATTTCTTTGTAAATGTAATTAAAGACTGACTATGAATATGTGAAAAAAACCAGAAATTACAAGAACAACCAACCAAAAAAACCCAACACAGTAAAATTTAATTCCAGTTTCATCATTACCATTTAAAAATAAATTGGAATTCTATAACAGAAAAATGCAGTAACAAAGATGTATCACCACTAGCATTTTAAATATAAATGAAGTACAAATGTCCATGAAAACCCATTACCTTTCACTTTAATGAGAAACATTTATCTATTAAAATGAAATGTTCAACATACATCATAGAACTGTCTACTAGACTTTGGGTATTCTGGAGAAACAAAAAATATGCTGTGGTGGTGCCTTTCTCCTCCACCCCCAGGCCTGCTCTACCATTTCAGGTGCACCTGAGAGACTTTTACCAAAACTGCTGAGTGATGAAACACTTGACCAGACCAGCTTGCAGGGTGAAGCATCTCTGGCCATACCAGGTGCTCTTACATGATACAGTGGGGAGCAACACTGACAGCAACAGGAACATCAGCTGCCCAACCAGGGTGGGGAACCATCACTCACCCCCTGACAGCCCTGAAATATTTCCTACCTGAATCAGCCCACATGGAATGGCACCATTTTTGCTGGAGTTCCAGAAGAAACTTCCAAATGTTTTGGAAATTCAAGTATTAACTGATGTGAGGATGGAAATTTTGCAGCTGACTGAAGCCAATCATCTCATGATGCTGTGAACAGTAGTCCTGAGTGAATCCCTCTGAGCTCTCCTTGATCACTGTGGGCTGCAGCACCTTTGAGTGGGATGCCTCTGGAGCTCCAGAACCCTCATGTTTGCAGCATTCATGATGATGAGCCCAGGCTGACACCCCTCATGCACCTCTACTTGATGTGCAACCCATGGCTGCTCAGAAATGTTAAGGGATTTGACCTGAGTATCTCACTGAAATTTAGAGGAATTACCTTTAAGAATATAGGTGTAGTTGTACATCTCTCTTGATGTGCAGGTGTGTGAATTGATTTTGGTATGAATGTTGTTAAGGTGAATCTGTAATTGGGTCATTGCCTAATTGAATTGTAATTAGGTCATTCCCTCTATTTGATATTTGCTGATTAAGAATTTAGGATTTTCAAATGGTTAAATTTCCTGTGTTCCAAAAGCATGATGTACTGAAGCAAAAAAAAAAAAAAAATCAAGTCACCAGAATTAATTGCTAGATGGCTTTTCTATTAGCACTTTTAAAACAAAACATGTACTGTTGGGGTCATTAAATTTCTTTCCCTTCTAAAACAAACAAACAAACACAAAAATAATAAGTTTATCAGCCTCATTTCATTGACTTTCTATTTTGCCTTGCTTATGGCAAGATTGCAGAATCTTCAACATCGTGTAACAGGAACCACTGCTGAAGGTATTACAACTAAAAAAGAGGTAATGAAGTAGGATAATGATAGAAAATTTAGAAAATATCAGAACAGGTCTTATTTGAGGCTGTATCACAACGATGTTCCCAGGAGCATGAGTTTCTCTGAGGCTCTAAATCCTGTAACACTCAGAAGTAACATAAGTACTAACAAAAGACTCAAAAGAAAAATTCTTGTCAGTCATCATAAATGATGCTGGTATCTTCCAGAAATCAAAACAGTACATAAATATAACACAACCTGTGGGTTCAAATATGTTAGAGTACCCACTCAAATGTAAGTATATAGTTTAAATTGCAAAATCATTTAAGTTAATTACAGTATTTTCAGTCTGTTCCTAACCTCTGCTCTGTATTGATCATAAATGCAAAGTTTGGCTTTGAGATCTTGAGAGAAAACCCAGCAAAAACTCCCCACATCACAAGACTATGCAATTACAAACAAACAATCCTTGCCTTGAAGCCTCTATAATCTAATAGAAAACACTACAGTACTTTGTGTTATTGGAGCAGTTCCTGAGATCTACTTTACTCTTGAACAACATCTACCAAATGTTCATTCACTCAGAGCAGATGTTAATTTGTGCTAAGAATTCTGTTAGATTTCTTGACAAAAAGCTCTCAAATAGTTTAAGTGAATTAAGAAAGGGTCTCATTCTCTGGAAAATTAAGTAGACAAAATCAGATTGTTTTGGGGTTTTTTTCTGGTTTTTTTTTTGTTTTTGTTTTTTTTTTTTTTTTTTTTTTTTTTTTTTTTTTTTTTTTTGTTTTTTGTTTTTTGTTTTTTGTTTTTGTTTGTTTGTTTGGTGGTGTTTTCTGTTGGTTTTGTTTGTTTGTTTTTTCCCCATTGAAGGTACAAGCAAAAGTCTCAAATACATTCATAACAAAATATTCATATTTGTGTTTATTTCTTAAAGGAGTTAATTTTCTGAAATAACAGTATTAAAACCATCACAATAAATACCTATTAGCATTTCATCCCATTAAACTCAACGACTAACATACAATGTGCAGAACAGATCTCTTCCAATTCAGTTGTTAAAAACTGCTAAAGGAAGAATGTCTTGTGCATTATAGTTCAGATTGGTGCAGTGTTTCTTGCAAAAGCACATAAAAAAGTATTGTGATCTAAACCTTTAGTTCATCTTACAGTCTCCAGAAACAATATTCAGTTTTAAATTAAGACAACTGTAGTGACTCAATCATAGAATACAGGATGAGCTTAATGAGAGATAAATAGCCAGATAATGCAGCAAACAAAAAGAAAAAAATAAAAGAGCTGTAGTTGTCATTAATATCTTCTACCCACTAAGAGGGAGCAGAGAAACACTTTATCTTGCTATAGACAGCAACAGAACATAGTTATCAAATAATGGAAAATAAATAAAAAAAGCTGATCACCTAATTTATATAAAATAATCAGCATCTATTTCTAGGTTTCAGTAGAATAAAACTAGTATGAACTTTCTTACATAACACAGGTGAATAATAGTTCCCATTTCCACCAAACTAATGGAAAATTAACATTCATAGAACTCTCTGCTCATCTTAGGACCCTGAAATTCAGAAATATTATTTTTACATACCAAAAATATTTCCGGAATATTTTAATTTGA
This sequence comes from Oenanthe melanoleuca, assembly GCF_029582105.1. Lineage (NCBI taxonomy): Eukaryota > Metazoa > Chordata > Aves > Passeriformes > Muscicapidae > Oenanthe > Oenanthe melanoleuca. Next base: position 102,028,573 of record NC_079333.1, read on the forward strand.
CTTCTATTGCCTACCCAGTAGCAAGACCTTCATTAGTTTTAGTACACCTTTTTAAATCTTTTAAACTACATTCCCAAAGAAATGACAAACAATTGATTTTGACGGTCACCTTTTGGAGGGATATGCTGAGACACATGATACTGTGAAACTGAGAAATATTTGTCATCCTAATACAGTAATTGTATATAGAAAAAGCTGTTCAGAATATGTTCTCTTTCATTTCTTCTTTCCCTTCTAGCATTTTTGACAGGACTGTCTCTTATGTGTGCCAAGGGCTTGCTGTCTTTATTAAAATAACAAACCAAAGCAAAACTCAAGAAGCCATTTTGAAATCAGCAAAATTCTGAGATATGTACATCTAAAATTTAATATAGTCAGAGGATGAATACAACAGTCTATTATACTCTTGTTCCGATTAATGCATAAACTGGAATTTGCCACACTCCACAATACATTACATATCCTTCAATCATTCAATGAAAATTGAAGTTTGTAAGCAGTCTCACTATGGGGGGCAAAACAACATATTTATTTCTCCTTTTAAATAGAACCAGGGTAGAATTACTGTTTGAATTTAGAAGATATTCGGCAAATGCAAAACACTTGGACCCATAAAATAAAAGTCTGTTGGGTTTTTTTTTGTTTGGTTTTTTTTTTTTTTTTTTTTTCTTTAGTGGTCTTAATTCCATTATGTAAAGTCAAACAGATTTTAAAGACATATATAGTTTTGGAGTTTTTTTCACCCATCAAAAGGCTAGATTTTGAATGAGAAGCTACAGCATCTTTGTATTGTGTTTATTTTTAGAAGACTGAGAAATAAAATATTTGCTGTTTGCTGAAGTATAAAAAAAAAATTGAGATCAAAAAATGTCTCTCATAAATATCTAATGTTGTCCTGAACTTCTGCCATAATCTTCACTAAAAAAATACCACTTTTAATTTTTTTTTCAGTTTTCAATTTTAGAAAGAAAATTAATTGCATACACGACTTGATGTGAGCAACAATGTGAGAACAAATTTCTTCCAGGAGCTTTAATTAGCACAAAAGAAAGAAATAGCTTCTCTCTAAAATATTTTCTTACAGTAAGTGTTGGTAATGAAGTATTTGATAACTGTTTAACACAACCTGTCAAATAGTTTTAAAGAAATTCCTTTGAAAGCATATAAAGAAATAGGAAGTTTAATATTAGCATTAACTTAATGCATTGCCCAGCCTGATTACTACAGGGCTTTACTTTATGGCTTTAGATGGCAATGAAAATCTGTTTGTGATGGATAGAGGTTTGAAAATCTGTTGGGATGAAAGGTCCTAAATAAGATTATTAAAACTATCCATGAAAAGTGCTCCATCAAGGCCTAGTTGTACTAATTTATAGAACTTATATGTATAGAAAGTTATTCCCTAAGAGTGTTACCCTTCCCTGATTGTTTTATGTAAGCATTTTTACTGGCCACGTCTAGAGACTCCCAGGCTGACCAGTCATTAAGTGACAGAGAATTATCTTCACATCTGTGTATCAACACCCACACATTTAATCACATGTCATAGTGACCTCTGATGCAATACAAGATATACTTTTGGAAAACTTGTGGAAGTAAGCCAGATAAATTTTTTTGTGAGACAAAAAAAGCCAATATCATCCACCTTCAAAGCAGTCATTCATTTAGTCACCAATTTCCCAAAACTTCCAAGACATAGTCAGATTAACTACTCTGTACCAAGACAAAAGCATTAATAAATTTGACTCAGAAGTGTGTTAGTGTATTATCTGTACATGTCACTGATTAGAAATGTCCAGATTAGCCCTGACACCAAGATAAATTCATTAATATGAACAAAATTGCATCCTCCATTTCCTTTATTTTTTATATATAGACAAAAAAAAATGCTTGTGAAATAGGTATAGACCTCAATCTCTTTCCCAGATCCTCATGTGCTAGCACTCACTTGAGGATGAATTTCCCCAAACAGTGAGGAAGTTATAATCAGATACCATGAAGTCTGAGTGATCCAGCCCAAGAACATTGTTTTCTTCAAGACAGAGGAAAAAACCCCAGTATTTATTCATTCTACTCATGTATAAAAAAATATGCCACTCTACATCTGTGTGCTAGTAGCTATTTCAAAAATTTTCATAATGAAATGTTTGAAAAATGCATTCTAATTAATTACTTACAGTATTTAATTCAATTTTCAGAATAAACAATACCATGATTTACAATAAAATTTAAATATAAGCCACAAATTGTCACCTAATGGTGCAAGAGTAGGCAAAATCTCATAAGCAACTTTAAATGTATTATTTCTCATAGCCTTCAGACATTTTAATGTCCTACTACCAGTGACAATAAATTAATTAGAAACTTTTAATAGGATACTGTAAATTAGGCATTGTGTGCAGTGAAGAAGAATTAAAGAACAGATTCATTTGTGAATAAATACTTCTTATGGCTTGAAATAATAAGAAAATATTTTTACTACAAATTTGAAATAAATTATATTGCTGTTTCATCACTTCCATTAGTAGCAGTAACAAAATTAGAAGTTTTTAAACAGCAAAAGAAAAGGTAAGGGTTTATATATATACAGAAATTAACTTGTGAAGATCACAGTATTATTTAATATTTTGCATAGTGTAAGGAAGAAGCAGTAACTATTTTACTAGGAATTAAGTGAAAATGAAGTATTTCCATTGCTGAAAATCAGTCATCTCTGAATAAGTGATCCAGTTAATATGTAACTAAGAACTGACAACAGTCATGTATGCTGGCAATCATGTCCACACCATTTTAGTGCCTGGTTCAGGATATTTAGTCAAAGTAGTAATTTTTACTGTGTAAAAATATAAGAAGAACATTAAAAAAAGCCAAAATAAAATAATAAAATAAAATAAAATAAAATAAAATAAAATAAAATAAAATAAAATAAAATAAATAAAGACTATAGAATCTCTTTTCAACATAATAGTAAGGGATAGTGGGCTTTCTTGTAGTTATAAAATATTAGGCATTAATACATTCCTGTCAGATATATATCCTTCCAGACATGTCCTTGCTATATGAAGAACATTTTAGTATGTACCTTGATTCTAATGAAATATTCTTCTAAAACAATGCTAAATTGGTTTCTCATTTATTCCAAATTATGTATTTTCTCTCTCTTATACAATCACTAAGCAGTGATAGAAATCTCTTTGACTAGAGTATTTTGCTACCGTTCTACAAGTTTTCTGACAATATCTCTCAAAAAGCACAAGTCAAAATTGAAGCAGGTGGAACAAAATTGAACCATTTGAATCCAGACTGGAATAAGGGGAATCAGAAATTATTGGAATAACCTTTATCACTCAGTAAAGCAGGAAATGTAAAAATACAAAATCTAAAATACGAAAGCCAAAATCATTATATTTATATAAAAGTATTTTTACAATATTTATATTTGGGGGAAAATAGAGCAAACTATCCACCCACTTACCACTGTGCTTTCATGGTAGAAAATATGTGGCCTTGAGCACTGAAACACTTTTTTCCTCCTCTCTACTCTGATTGCATTTGTGCTCTATTCCAGAAAGAACTGTTAAAATTTGGTGGTTATTAAATCATCAACATCCATATAATCCAATTTAGATATAAAAGGGAGAAAATATTAGCATGACCATGGCTTTCAGCACTGAAGCCTGGATTCTTGATTTCTTACTTTAAACATCTACAGGGCAAAAATATGAAGTTTCTGACAGTATGGTGCAGCAGAAAGGAGAGAAGGCATGAGTCATTCACAAGCCTATTGCAGGTAGGGCTAAGTACTCTAAAATGTAAATTCTGGACAGTTCAATGTATGAACAGTTTAGATCTGTAATTTACAGAGCAATTTCTACATCTAGAGTATCCTCAGAAGGCTGAGTATAAATAATAAGGCCCATCATCCAATATTTCAAGTCCTCTGAGACGTTAAAAAAATCCCATACCCTTGATATTTATGCCAGTAAATGAAAACAAATACTTAAGAAATTAATAATGTCGTATAAGAATATTTTTGAACTAATGAAATTGTGCATAATAAAGTACTCATCACTAACCAGTCACAAAAAACTAACATCATGAGTATAGCAAAATTTCTTCAAAATTCAGACTCAGAACATCATAATTTTGCCATTGAAACTGCACCACTTAAAATAATAAAATGAATTTAAACTTTCAATACACAATTGGATACTAAATATAGACCATTGAGCTATTCTTAAACCCAATGAAAAGAACAAATACTCAGAATGTTCTATATTTTAAAAATAAAAATAGTATTTTTAAATTCTTAAGTAATGATTCAGGCATATAGCTTCACAACCCAGTTCTGAAACTGTTATAGAATTCCTCTTTTTGAAGATTTTTAGCATGTACCTGTGACACACAAACAATCCCCTCCAACCCCAATTCTAATCCTTGCTGAATTATTTGATGTGTATTAACCTAGCATTAGTTTCCAGTATAACATGGTGTTTTGCTGGTTTGCTTCCTGTTTTTTCCCCCCTCTTATGGAATGGAATGTAGATCAGGGCTGCAAGGCAGATCACAAGAGAAGAAAATGAATTAACAAAGTTTAGATAGATGACTGAGAATTCTATTTATCCATGATAAGATGCAACCACAAAATACAGCACCTGAGCTACCCAGTTGATGATACAGATGATATTCAGTTTGGGTAATAGTGTGCTACTTTGAGAACTCATGTTCCAGAAAGAGAAATAAGCACAGGAAGTAAGAGACAAGTTGTCTGGCTAGCATGTGATAGCAGATTAGAAAAGTGTGTCTTTAGTGTACTGAACATGATCCGATAGGGAAAATGACTGCAGCTGATAAGAACAGAAGGGGATAAACATCAAGGAGCAGATAAAACTGAACCATACCTCAGTCCTGGCACCAAAATAAATAAACTAAGTGCAAATGCAGGTAGCTGAAGGAGTTATAACATTAAGGAGCAAAGAGAAAAGAAGAACTTCTCTGTCACAATAATGAGAGAAAAAAAAAAAATCCTTGATTACTTAAAAGACAGAGTTCAATACAATTCAAAGGGATTACATGATGTGCTATCCATGAAACATTCTTTTAAATCTTATATCTCCTAATCATTAAATACATCAATTAAATTTTCTTAAAAACTGAAATGCAGTATTTCTTCTCATCACCATAAGTTCTGATCTCAGAAAGTCGAATGAAAAATTCACAGTAAGAATATTTAAGTTCATGAGTTCATGACCTGAAGTAAAACTATTCTTAGGCTTCATTCACATTATTTATAATACATAATGTTGTTTAATACCATGCCATTATGCAGCAAAAAGGAACACACTTCCCCTCCCCAAACACACCTGAAAAATGTAATTACATTTTAACCTCTATTAACATAATCATCTAATCATACTGTTGACTATTTCATTTTATATAAGCATTTGACTCTATGTATTTATTGAATATTAATGAACACATTAATCTTTACTTTTCCAAAGTAGTCCTACTCAGAAATAATATTACACATCTGAAGGTTTTGTATATTTTTGTATTTCTAAAATGGTTCCTTGTCGAGCACCAGACTATTCACTTGCTTGTAAAGCATTTTCAAACAAATCCTGTTAATTCTGAATACGGTTCACTAAGCAGCATGATCTCATTAATAAAACAAGTTGCTACTTGAGTAAATCAGAACGCTCAGCTGTTTTAACTGTTTCCCTAATGGAAATTCTAATGATCTCTTCAGTCTGCCTCACAGAAGCCTAACACTTTTGAAACAAGACCCAGCAAAATAAAGAATCAATGAAAAGAATGGAAACAGTGCAACTTCAGACTTAGCATTCTGTCACAAATAAATGTTAACTAACATTAGATCTGCATTCTTGAGGTTAGTTGGAATGTTTTTGCACTTGAATTTTAATTAGAAAGGTAGATTTTTGTCTCTTGTACTGAACTAAACAAAATTTTTGACTGACAAATTCATGAGTTCATGGGATTTCTAACATAAGAGAGAAGGGAAGAAAGAAAAAGCTTGATGGATGGCAGAAAAGAACACTCTGCAATCATATATTCAAAATGTTCTCATATGTTGAGAAAATAATAAATGGATAACAAATGAAAAGGAGGCTAGGTGAAAGGGAAATTTACAACAGAAACAGTCTTCTAAAACTGAAATAAGTTTCTGCATAACCAGACATTATCTCAGGGTCTTTCAGTGTGATGTTTAGTTTGGGATGAACCTCTTTCTTAATGATGATAAGAAAATAATGCTTATAATCTGCTGAGACTTTGAAATGCTCTACACACTCAGTGAATTTGTAATATCTATAATATATCTCACCTCTGTCTTGGCACTCTCAAAAGTCAACCTCCTCCAAGGGTAAGTACTCATTTAGCAAGGGGTTAGAAAAAAAATGAGACATTTTTCCCCCCCACGAATCCAGTTTTTGTTTGTAATCCTTATTTGAAGCTGCTCAAGGATCTAAAAATAGTGCCAAGAAAGGTGATGGCCACAGACAAAGCACAGGAGAATGGCCAAGGCTTTGTAACACCTTTGTGTCAATCTAGATACACATCTTTCTTTAGTAATTAATACATATGTTTTCAAATTGTGGGACAGAGAAAGGGAGTTGAAGTTTCAGAGAAGACACACATAAGCTCTTCTACCTTTTACACATTCAGCAAAAAAGCATCTTTAATTCCCTGATGACATTCTACTTTGTAAATCAGATCTCAGGCACCTTTCTTCAGTATTGAAAGTAATGTGCAGAAAAAAAGTTTTAATTGTTATTTTAAATTCTTCAGCTTAGTGTGTTACTTAACAGTTGTATCTTTTTTTTAATACTTGCATCACACAATTTTGTTTTATTTTCAGTTCAGCAGTTTTACATTCGAGAAATAATAGTGTAAATCTTTAAAAAATTGACTTGAAATATTAAAATTCAAATGACATGATTTACTTTTTTAACTGTAGGCCAAGAAGTAGGTTAGTGTTGCATTCAAAAAACCATCTGGCTTTAATGTTAGACAGACCTATCTTCTTTCAACCTGAAATCAAGTAATTCAATACAGCAATTCAAATGTACAAATGCCAATTACTTTAAGAGCATTTTTTTCTTGTGTTCTAGTAATAATTTATATTATGAATCCAGAGTTTGGTCAAGTTATTCAGCTGAAACTATCTACTTCCAAAACATCAGTTTGGAATTAATTCTTCATACCCATTACCATTTGAATCACATAAGAGGGAAATGAAACAAACTTCCAAGAAACTAGAGTTATTATTTTCCTTATGATGCTCAAAGAGCTTGCAAGATGAAAAGCATTCAAATTGGAGCTGGACACATAGCAGCTAAGTGGCTATTCTGTCACACTGCATTTCACAAATAAAAGCATCCTCCAGGTCCTTTGATTAAAACATGAAACAAAATAAGCAATACTTGCAAGACATTATTCACAGAATATCTCTTGTACAGCTCAATGACTAATCACATTTCTTCCACAAGAATTTAAAATTAAATCTGATACTCCTGCTGGTCATGAAAATTTACAAGCACTTTAAGTAAAGAAATATGTAACTATGAAAGTATCACAATATACCATGTCATCCCATATCTTATTTCATTTAAAAAAATGTATCTTACAGCAAGCTAATGAAAATTCTTAGTTAACCAGAACAACAGACACATCTGAACAAAATTGTCACTGTCCACTCAGCACTAGAAATCATTCTTAAATGAACAGCAAAACTATACAGATTACCCAGACCTGAAAATTTCCTAAACCCTACAGAAAAACAGAATATAGACTAATCAAATCCTACCTGGATAAATTGCTTGGTTTTCACAAGCCCCACGTCTCCAGCCTCTATCTGTGCTCTTGACAGCTTCTCTTCAGTTTCACTTAGCCAATGATTAAATCTCTTCATGTCAGAATGAAAAATCTGCCACTTTTCCAAAGATTTGTCAAACCGTCTGCAAGTGTAAAAGGAGATGAAATAACAATTTATTGATACTTTATTTATTGACTACAGGAAAAATAAAGAGAATAATGTTGGCTGTCTCAGGTTAGAATCAGTATAATATTAATGGCATAATATATAAGCTTTCATAACAGTTATATCAAATGGCAATATGGCAGTACCTCTGAAGTGAAATTATCACTATGCAAATGCATCAAAAATCAGTGTTTTATCAGTTTTAAAAACCTTTTCAAGAAAATGCAGTGGTCTTCAAGTGAATTTTCACCTGTATTGTGCAAAGAGACTCTTTAATAAAACCTGTTCCTATGATTCATTTTGAGTATTTTATAATGATAATTACACTCCAAAAGAAAAAGAAAGTCCTGAAATTAAAGGATGATTAAAAAAATGGAACATTAAAAAATAGACTTTTGAACAATAAATAAGGATGAAAAATATTAATGCCATGTCTGCAAGTCTACAGTTCACTACAAAAAGACCAGATAAGTACTTCCAGCACTTTGGGAAGATCTGATCTGTTTTTGTCTAAAGTGACTGATTGATCTTCTGCTTCAAGAACTGTTTGACTTGGCCACTGCCAAATACTAAAGAAATTAAATGAAGTCAGATTATAAAACAGATTATAAAAGGAGTTTGCAGATAGCCTACATTTTAAGAATTTCAGTTATCCTGTGTGTTAGATTGGTGTGGAAATGTAATTACTAATCAGAGCTAAGCTAGAATGTTTTGTTAGAAGATCATCATTAAATGTGCTACTGTTGTTTGGTTTAATAATCCTCCTTTACAGGATTATAATAGATTTTAGGATGTATTTAAAGGATAAAAACAAAGATGCTCAATTATTTCTCTAGGAGATAATCTGGTTCTGTATGGGCAAACTATCCGATTATTTGAATGTTAAGAAGTTTAATTCACCAAAGAAAATGACATTACTATGAGGGAATACAGATAATCTTTTCCATTTAACTGAGGATTTTTCATTTTTTAGAAGAAAATATAAGCAGACTATTGACCCGATTAAATATTGTGGTCACTCATCTAACTTATTTATTAAAATGACTGTGATAATTTATCATGGTTATCTTTTTTTATTGTTCAAAAATAGTCAAAACATAATTGAAAGGCACATTATAACAGGTTTGTTGTTTTTTTGGGTTTTTTTTAATAACAACCTTACTCAGAGTTACAAGGAAAAGAATAATTTTACTTATAAAAAAACCCACACAGAAAATAAAATTAAAATTCCATTTCTTTTGGTCCAGAATAGTTTCACATTTTTGACACTATATCAAAACATTCCTCACAAAGCACAATTACTCTTCTCAGCATGGGAAGCTTATCAGAAGCTTAAATGTAAAAGTTCAGTAGGGGTTGATATTAGTATAGTTGAATTTGCATTCCAGAAGTTGCAAACTGAGTCTCCCATCACTTTACATTCTTCCTCCCTTTTTGCTCTGGGAAATAACAGTCGTAAGGAGAAGAAAAAAGTTGCATCAAGATATGCATATTTAAAGCTTAAAAGTTTCCAGTGATTATTGCTCATGTCTAAAAAAAACATTGTTACTCTCAGTATACGTATAAACCAATATAAAACATTAGTAAAAAACAGAGAGAATTTATCAACAGGCCAAGTGACTAAAATTCAAGGCTCTTGCAGTGATTAAATACCTAAATACTGTTACAAGTTAAGAGGAATTGTAAATTTTGCTGCAGTGGCAGGTGTGGGTCCATTTGAACATCATCCAGCTCTGGGAGGTTATACCTGTCCTGAGTTTCTAAATGAGAGTTTCCCCTGCTGAATCTCTATTACATCTGCTCACACACAATACTACTTCCAAAGCTTTTTAAACTTTAAAAACAAAGATGCTTTTGTTTGTTTGTTTGCTTGCTTTACCATGTGCAATCCTGCTACCAGGTGGCAAGTTCAACACCCACAAAAGGAGAAGCCTAATTAACAACCAACGCTGAACAGCTAAATTGCTGAAGCCTTGGCACAGCTTCATGGAGAATAAATTCATAAGAGAATAGCACTCTGAGACTGTGGAAACTCAGAATGCTCTTGTCTGCCTCAGGAATCCCCAAGCACACAATTTGGAGCAGAGGAAAATTAAAGGGCTTGTAAACCCTTACCAGGGACCCACCCCTGCCATCAGAGACAAGCACTGAGCTAAAATACCCAGCGTAGGCATTCACCCATGTTTTCATCTGCTCAAACCCTTTCCCTCTGACAGGGATAAGCCAAAATAGTGGCTTATGGGTGGCCACTAACAGTGGATATTGGGTGACTGTGTGAAGTCTGGGCACTATTTCCTTTCTGATGTGTCCTTCTCTCTGGTTTTCTTAGCACGTGCTCAATAACAGTGTGCACAGAAACACCCTGAAGCCAAGCAGGAGGTTCTGGATGAGAATTACAAAGCACATACATTACAAAGCACATAAGCATTGTACATGTACAACAAGCTTTGTTCCTCTATCTTGAGCATGTTTGGGTTGATAAGCAAAAAACAACTGTCACACTAGCCCAATTTTTTCATGTACTGACATTCCATCAGGGACCATGTTAAGCAGTGGCTTGTGGGAGCAATTTCATTTTAACATATTAGTACCTAATGGTTTTATTTTGCCTCTGGAGAGCAAGAAAGAAAGAAAAAAAAAAAAAAAAAAAAAAAAAAGCAAACAACCAAAGATAACTGCTGGGGTAATACACAGCACAATTTATATTAAGTCATGAAACTATTGGTTGTTTCCTTCCTTCCTCTTTTCTGAACCTTTGGACCTGATCTTCTATAAATAAAATTCTTTGGTAGCACTGTATATGATATTGCACAGAGATTTACAAATGTCAATTTGGATGTACTGTCAGTGGAACTCTAAACTATATAATGGGATTGCACTTGATGTTCTTTGTCACAAGACAGGAGTTTTTAAGAAGCTCTGAAAAAGTGAAAGGAAAGACCTTTGAAAACAGGAAAGACACAAACAAGATGGGGTACAGAATGCTATTGGTTTGTTGTTGCAAACCAAATCTCAATTTTGCATCTATGTTTTAATTAATTCCTAGATATTTTGATAACATTCCTCGATAAACTATGAAACCCACTTTTGTAATAGATTCCAGTTTAGCAAAACATCACAATCAATTGACCCACAAGAAAAAGAATGTTATTATTTATACAATTTCCCAAAGGACATGATTTATGTCATAGAAATTGTTACTGTAAGAAACATGCATTTTATTCTTCGTATTGGGAAAAATATTCTGTAAACTTCATTTCTATGCAGTTGTTAAACAATTTACTGTAGGAATATGCTAATATTAACCCACAAATTTTCCAGTTTTGTCAGCTTGATTCAGCACAATTAGCACCTTGTAAAAAATACACCAAACATCAAAGTAGTATAAATAATTATGTATTAGAATGTGAGAGCATTAACTTTACTATTTAAGGCCATTCTTAAAGATAACTAAAAAAACCCCTTGTTTTTGTCAAACAACTTCTACAATTAAATTGCTTAAAGGAAGAGCTAAGCCATTTTTAGAGGTTTTCATGTTTTCATTTGACTTCATAGAATTAATGTGAGTTCTTAATTTATACTTAATTTCTATATCCTCTCTGCATTTGGACTCAAGGTGATTATTTCATTGTAGACACTGCTATATCTTGATCTTGATCTCAGGTTTTGCTGTGGGTCCATTCTGGGACAACACTTAGCTCTACATATTCTATTCACACCTTTGCAGCCTGTCTTTCACCCATAAACCACCAAATAAATAATGAACTGCAACCAAAACAACTATGGCAATGCCATCCATCAATTCAAAAGTAATTTCTCTCCTCTTCCCAGAAAGTAGGTTCTGCAGCATGACATAAATTAAAAGCATTCTACATTACAATTACATTATAAGTATTTGGATATCTTGAATTGTATTGATTGTATTATTCTTCTTGCCTTAGTTACTGATATCATACGATTCAGTGTCCATCTCTATCAAAGAAAATGACAACTAAATTGGCAAAGAAAAAGCAAGGTCATGTCAGCCATTCTTGGTTTTTATGCATATACAAATCCATTTTTATTATACATGAGAGAGCAATAAACTTATAACCATTTACAATTAATAATTATACAGCAAATGCATTGAATTCTAATGGATGCTGTGCATCAATAGTTTAAACAGAAACACTTTGTATAATTTATAAAACACAGATTCTTTTTCTACACTAACTAAAACTATTTATTAGGCATATGAACTTCAGAATTCCAATTCTTTATTTCCTGCAAAGTTTTCCTTCATCAGAACAGAGATGCAATAATGTATTTTAGAGAACTTTGCCTCAACACCTAAATTAAGGGTAGGTAAAAACTTTTTCCCCAGAGAAAATAAAGTAATGCTTGATTAAATGAGACCTAGATGAAAGAGTAGCATATTTTGCAACTGTCTTATACATTAAAAATATCCATGAAATAGGCAATAAAACTACGAATTTCTTAATTTTCTCAAGTGTAACCATTAAAAGCATGATAAGGAAACACTAAATAAAAAATTTTACATGGAACAAACAGTGGTTTGATTTTATGGAAATCCAAACCAGTATTTCTGCCTGCATGTGAAGGGTATTATACACATTTCATCCTCAAAAGGTGCCAGTGCACACTGCATTTCCAGCCAGGATACTGCAGTGTGTTAGTATTACCCACTCTATGGTTGCATCCATCTGATAAAATTAAATATGAGTGAAAAATCACATTAACTTCTGGCTGTGAGGGTGATGTTCTCCTTTCCCCACCCCAGGGGCTCTGACCTGCTCAAGGCCAGTCCTGCTGCGGCACAGCAGCATGAGCTGTCATCAGCCTTTAGTGAGCAAAGACTGTGAGAAACCTCACCTGGGGCTTCTGCTCAGGGCTTCAGGGCCATTTTTAAACTCAGACCTTGACCTGGGCTACTCTGTCAGTCTGTCCACATCACCTTTGAGCAGCTTTGCTCTTCTCTTTTAGGTGCTGTGGGAACTTTGGGAGAGGTCCCTGCTTGCAGCTCCTTAGCCCAGCCTTGCTGTGTCCTGACACTCAAACATCCCTTCTGGAGCTCTCCAGAGCTGGAAGCCTCACATGGCCTGTGTGCTGCTGTTCACACAGCACATTGAGCAAGGATTTCCACTGTCCTTCAGTGTCCCAGTTCCTGTGGCTGCAGGCTGGTGGCTGGAAGGTGGGGCAGCCACAGAGGACACACGTCCCACTAGGGGTGTTAGACTGCCTGGACTGCCCAGCTACACCCACATCCCACTGCCCAGGTGTCCATTAACTGCTGGAGCACACTGGACAGGCTCTGGAGAGAGCCTCTTCCACCTGGGTTACACCTGAGCTAAATCCAGAGCACCCCTTGGTGTGAGACAGAGCACAGCCAGCAGCTGATCCCAGCCCAGACAAAATACTCATGGACAGATTCTCAGTCAGTACCAGTGACATCCAGCATCCCATTCTGGTTCCCAGGTTCTGCTGCAGTTCAGATCCAGTCTGGGACAAGGCTCGATTATAGTTTCCACAGCCTGGACGCAGAGACAGGTGCAACATTTATTTTGCATGACCCAGATTTATAGAGAGCTGGAAAATCATATCCAGTTGGGAGAAATAAGTTCTCAGAAATTCCTCAAATTACCATCATAATTCATAAATTTAAAAAATTAATTTCAGTGAATTTGTGGCATAGAGCATAAGTATGTGTCATGCAATGTATTACAGAATGTCCCCTCAGTAGTCCCCTGTAATTACTATGAAGTGCTTAAATCCCATGATTTCCAATGACAGAGTTCTTAGTTCAACCTGTAATAACATGTTTTATCCTTCAAAATTGCCCTGTTCAATTTTATGTTTCCACTTCCTATCTTGAAATCCCCCTGCCATGGTGGCTTTAGAGCAAGAAGAATAACAGAAAACCAATGATACCAGTTAATGCTGGCTGTTGACTCCCTAAGCCTGAAAGATGTTATTTATTCTGTTTAAGGTGTGGTAGATGTGTACAGAAATATATATACTGGAAAATTAGATGTCCTTTTTTCACTGAAAATCATAGTAATAATAGAGCACTTAGAATTATCTTCTTAAAGTGCTGATGCCTGTATTGGCACAGGTATTTTTTGTCTTTTATAGGTTTTCAGTTGATTAAAAACCTTTATAATAAGCGATTGTTGGGTTTGTTGGTTTTTGTTTTTTTCTTTTTTTTTTTTTTTTTTTTTTTTTTTTTTTTGTTCTTATGTTTGTTTTTGTTTTTGTTTTTGTTGTTTGTTTTAAGTTTACAATAAAATTTCATGTAGACCCCTTTCCCTTTTTTTGGAAAATTCATTTGAGTCAAGAAAACTAGGTCCGAGTAACAGTTACTAGGTCTTATTGTAAGAGTAGCACATAGATAACACTTCTGTTTTTTCTGAAACTAAGATGCTGATGACTTACAGGACATAAAGGAATGGAAAAGCAGAGAAAACTGTATTGATAGAGGAAAGTGTTCAGCATACTACTATCAAAGAGAAAACATTTGTAAGTCATAAAGAGCCTGTTTAGATTAAATACCTTACAGTCTCTTTACTGTGTTTAAAAAAAAATCTTAAATATTTCTGACACTTGTTAGCACAATAGAAAACAAACAAATATCTATACTATACTCAGCATATTTTCCAGTAGCATTAGAATTAATAAGCATTTTAACAGTAGTGGCATTTGAAAACTTGTTTTTTACCTTTAACCTCTGTGAATAATGATTTACTGTAATAAATAAAAGTATTTGAAATGTCTAGGAGAAACAGGAAAAAGACAATGCATTTTGTAGAAAAAGAGTTGAATGGTAAAGGTTGCCATGACAATGGCAACTAGTATCACCTAAATCCTATTAAAAAAGTAAGTGGCATGTTTAGGAGGGATTTTATTTATATGAACATTTATTTATACACATATGTATTCACCATATATATAGATACCCTAATTATACACACTGATTTACAAAAGATAAATGTTCAGAATATTATATATATATATTAGCCTTGTGAATAAAAAAGAACATTCAACACTGTCTAGTAAAATTTATCAAGCTAGAAGTTCTTTATGAATAAATAGCAAAAGATAATTTGGCTAATGCATATGATTGTAATATGGAGAATTTAAACAATGTAGAGATGACTACAAGGGCCAATATCAGAAGGTTATTATCTCTAGTCTAACATGCAGTAGAGAAGTCATATTGTACCACTTGATCCAACTCAGTTAGGAAAGTTTCTAATGACTGGATGGAATAACTTCCAGAAAATAAGTATGAGTGCAGGAGGTAACTCTCAGAAGCATAAACTGTGGCTGTCCCATACAGGGGAGGTTTAGGTTGGATATCAGGAAAGGGTTCTTCCCCCAGAGGGTGGCTGGGCACTGAACAGCTCCCCAGGACAGTGCTCACAGCACCAGCCTGGCAGAGCTCAAGGAGTTTTTGCAGAACTCCAAGGCACAGGGTGTGACTCTAAAACTCTCCTGTGCAGGGCCAGGAGCTGGACTCAAAGATCTTTGTGGGTCCCTTTCAACTCAGGGTATTCTGTGATTCTGGGCCTAGTAAAGAATCCCAAGCAGATCATCCTATCTGTTCATCACTGATCTCAAAAAATAAAATATACATGAAAGTAGTTCAAATTATACAAGCAAAATATAAATTCAAATAAATTGTTGCTGAGATGATGCTAGAGGCCAGCTTTATACAATATTACATGGTCAGCTACCACTGCAAAGGCTTTTATAAATCTTTTTGAGCAGTGAAGAATCTGCATTGCACTTCAGTAATCAGGAGGAAAAAAAAATAATACAATTGAGAAACTCTAAGGCTATGCAGATTAAGACTGTGACAGGTCAGTTTAATGCAGTTTCTGTCTTCACTTATCTCCTATCTCAAACACCATTTTTTGTTTTGTTTTAGAATACAGAAGCTAACCAGAAATCTAGGCTTTGGGGATACAGCAATACAGCAAGAATCAATAGGAGCTGAGCAGACATAGCCTGCTTATCAGAGAAAAGAATCTCACATATCCTGTCTCTGATCTTTCATATAGTCCATATGCCAGTCCCACTGGACAGTAAGTATTATTGTCAGAATAAAAGCTCCAAAATGGAACTTAAAAATAAACTTAACTCTGATATGTTCAGTTTAATAATCTTTATTCACACTCAGTAAAGAAAGTAATTAGTAGAATATATGTGTATTTAGATTAGCAGTCTTTAAATTAGTCATAACAATTTGTTTATTCATTCATTTAAAGTTTATATTGAGATATTAGATGTCTGTTTAAATATATAATTAATATATTCCATTCTCCTCTGTTTGAGTGCAATAACTTCTACTTTCTTGCAGAACAATATGCAATTGTGATCCTAAAGAACTATAATTAGATTTTGGGCATAACAAATTATAAAAAGAAAAATATTTCAAAGAAGATACAATTAACTTTTAGTTGTTAAGTGTCACAGCTAGAGATATTTTTAGTTAATACCTGTTAATTGAACTGTCAGGTACATTAAGAGACACCTGATTAAAATGCCCATACTTTGCCACTGCTACTGCAACCTAACTATTTAATAAGGCATATTTTATTTCTCTGCAGATAAACTTACCAAAGTGATGCACAAAGCTCTGCAGAATACTCATGTTGCGTATTTCATGAAGAGAATTTTTCATAATTCATATTTTGTTGTTTTAGACAGACCCACTTTGGTATGAAAATTCAGAGCCATGAATCTTTTCAGTATTATATCACAGAAGAGAGCCTTGGGTACTTTATTAGCATAAACAGTTGGGCAGCATGATGGAGCTGCCCATCCTTTAAACATGCACACATAGTCATGTTAATTGGCCATAACCACTTCACATGTTTGCAGCAATAAGAGTATCAGGGTCTTTATCACTCCTTTGTGTCATACAAAAACATTAATCAGGCACTATGTGACATTAAGTCAAAGAAAATGTTTTGAATTATGTACATTTGGCCTATTTCTTTCTGCAACTGCAGCCTCTGGGAGATACAGAATTTTTTGTGTCATAAAAATCTTCTGAGAACTCTTTCTAGGAAAATTTTTCAGGATTCACAATGAGAATTTTTATCGTTATGTAACACAGGCTTATGTTGAACTTAATGTAGATGTTTTTATTTGCCCATAAAATCAAGGAGTTTGGAATTTGGAAATAAATCTTCCAAGCAGGTTTACGCTTTTGCTCAAAGCAAAATAAATATCTATAGTTTGGACTGCAGTAACATTTACTGTTTCATTAAATTTGCAAAAAAGAAAACTGAAGCAGGACAGAATCTGGAGGAAAACTGTGAACAACACATAGGAGAAGAAGGAGCAGAGCAAGGTTTGTGCTGAATAATATAATTTTTTGTCTTTCAATACTGATCCTCCTTGTTAGAAGGAAGTATGTCTTGTAAACTATTAATATTTAGCATGATGAACAATTCAGTTTTCACAGGAAAAAAACAAGATGCTTTTAAGAGCAATAAGGTACAACTAAGAAGTGCAGATTTACAACAGGGACTGAAAAGGCTTCAATTCCCTGTCCTTATACATCATATTTCCCACCTTACCTTGTGGCTGGCATCTCAGGAATTTCCAGCCTAGCAATACATTTTTTCTCCAACTCCTCAGGTCTGCTTGGCAGATACATAAGTTAAAGAGAAATGGCAGTTCAGGCAGGAACCAAAAGAAATGGCAATGTTTCCCTGGAAGACAAACCTGACTCCAGTCCCAGTCATGGCCCATGACCTACCACAGCTGCAAGAGAATCATTACTGTTTCTAACACTGCTTGGACAAATAACCAAAAACTTGAAATTATCATTACATTTTGCTTAGAATTTGCAGAACTGCAGTTCCAGGGTAAAAACTTTTTTTATCAGTAGGAAAAAGCACTGACTAAGATTTTCACAAAAAGATTTTGAGATTCCCAGTGCTTTGTCTCCAGCACTAAAAAAAGTCTTGAAAATCCCTCCTTGCTCACCAGAGTAACAAGCTAACTGCAATGGATGCTTCTGCAATTGGCTCTCCTCAGATACTTTATCCCCTTCCTCCTGTAACTGTGTGGAAACACAAAGTGATAGTCCCTGGAGGAGAAAGTAATGACAGCAAAGAAGCTCTTTAAGCTTCAGCAACTTCCCCTTTCTGAAAGGGAGAGGGCTATACAGTTCCATTTACAAGATGACAGCCAGTTTGATTTCTCCAAAAAGAAAACCCCTTGAGTAGTTTAAAAAGGCTCCCAGTCCTCTGCCAGCTCCTGGGGATCAATACAGCATTTTCATTCAACTAAATTCTCCCAAATCGCTGTAGGAAAAGACATGCTAAGTTGTTTAACTAGGAAAGAACAGTTGTTTTCCATCAAGCTGTGGTAAGGTATTTTTTTTAGTTCTCTGGGCCCTGATTATGTCTTTTTCAGTCCCAGCTGAATCTGGTGACTGTCACAGGAACATTCCAGCACCAGCAAAGAACTGTACTGATCCTAACAGGGTTTCTGCAATACAGAATGGACTGAAGTTATTATGAAAGTGGTGCTTTACTGTAGAAAGAAATAGCTGACTAAGCACATTGTTCTCTGTAAATACAGTTAAAAATACTGCACTCACACCAAGACCTTCCTTGTATTTTTTAAAGAAATCTTACATTTGTTGTTCCTTTAACAGTACAAGGTCAAATAAGTAGATTGAGTTTTTTTTTAAAAAAAACATGTTTAAAATTCAAAACTTAGGGATCTACCTACTTAGGAAAACTAGCCAAGCAGGTGTTTAGCTTCTTGAAATTAGCATGGAAAAAATATGTTTCTCATTTGGAGACATATGCACACAAAAGAAAGGGAAGGAGATGAAAGGTAGAAAGAATCCTACTCCTTTCTGTGCTAGCCAAAAAAAGCCTAGTAAAACAAGCTGTTGTAGAATAAAACAATCTTTCTTATTTTTGGACATTACCCCTAGGGAAAAGCTTTGACACACCAGCAAAGTCTGCTTACCTATGCTTTGCTTCCCTTACATAGCAAACATCTCAATGTTCTACTTCAGGGGCTTTTACTAGATGGAATTACATCCTTGTATTACAAGGTTCTGTAATTAATTTATTCTACTTACTATAAATATGTCTCAGTAGAAAACCAGATGACAGAAGGAGCTGCACATTAGTGGAAATCAAATACAACACACCATTTGTATTACTTATAATATCAAGAGCATTAAAATGAGAATCCCTTAAAATTATATTTAATCCTAATTGTTAGATTCTTCATTGTCAGAAATAAAATCTTCTTAACATCTTCTATGTAACTTCAAATACTTTATTTTCCTAATAGCAATTTAATTCAAAGGCTACATCCATAGAAAAGTTTAACTGTGTATGTGCACTGTATATAAATATATACTTGTCTGTATATATGTATACAAAGGCTTTATTTCAATTTTTGACTCTTTGTGTGGTATACACTGATGACTTCAGTGCATAATTTACACTTCAAAGGATACTTCAGATACAAAATGCTGACTAGGGAAAATGGTCAAATTCAAGGATTATCACATCACTGAGGCCAAGATTTCTGGTGCTTTCTACTACTAAGTGGAAAAAATGGTGAAGCAGTAAAAGCCTAGGACTAAAATACAGACTTCCTACTCAGAATCTGTGTGCCACTCTGGGGTAATAATCTAACCTTTCTTTACTCAAACAGCATTAATGCCAAGCCTAACTGCAAAAGATTTATGCAGATGGAGTGCAAGATTGACCTGGTTAGCACTGTCAAGGCTGGCCTGGCTGGATACTGGGTCCCCTCCAGGGTGTAAATACACTGCACAAAAATAACAAAAAATAACCCATCTGCAGTAGCTGATGGCCATAGCTTCCACCATTCACCAGGATGGCAGCTGGACCAGAGGTTATGTAACTGGGTAGAAGATTAAGGTTTGGGAAAGTTGTTTATGTTGGATATCAGGAAAAGGTTTTTCACCCAGAGCGTGGCTGGCCTCTGGAGCAGGCTCCCCAAGGGAAGTGGTCACAGCACCAAGACTGACAGAGCTCAAGAAGCATTTGTACAATGCTCTTGTTTTGGTGTGTCTAGCACAGGGTCAGAAGCTGGACTCAATATTCTATGATTCTGCTATCATCATAAACTCCACTGAGCATGCAGTCCACAGGAATATACAGTGTCAGTCAACCCCACTGCTGTAAGTCCATTAACCCAAAAGGATGTCACTATCAAACCATGGCATTAGCAATTTCACAAATAACAAACAAGACATCAAGAGATTTCTGTTGTAGGAGATGAAGAGCTCCTGAGTGGCAAGTATAAGCTGAGATAGACCACTCTGCTCTATACCATGGCTGCTGATTTCAGGAGTCTGAAAACAGAGACTAGATTCTCATTCTCATCTACTTATTTGCATGTGAAGTTGCACTTTGTCCCTTTCTCCTTTAGCAAACATAGGGGAAGGTTGAGCAGTCACTAACCTGGAGGTGAGATTTAGCTCACTAGAAGATTTGCTGAATTTGTATATAAAGTCTCCTTTACAAACATTGCTGACAGCAGCAGAAAGAACACTGCTGTGCAGTTTTAGAAATACCAAATATGTAAAATAATGATACATTCATGATGGTGGTGCATTATTTACTAATTCCACTCTTTACCTAGGACCAAGGCAGTGCATAATAAAGTTATCCCCATTACCTATTGCTATTCCTTCTCTGTAACAAAGAAGGAATGTGGAGTGCCTTAGCTTGGCACCCTCTGACAGTGCTAAGTAAGCAACCTGCTGTCATTTAGCCCAACTGGCTAGGAACCCTGATTGCATCCCAGGATTTGCATAGGTGATAAAAATGAAAGTATAAAAAAACCAAAGAAAATTAAAATGGAGGAATAGAATGAGCTTAGCTGTCTGGATGTCTTTTTGAAAGACAGTATTGTTGTTTTGAAGTTACAAATAAAAGAGAGAGGGGAAAAATTTAGACAGTTAAAACTGGGTTTTTAAAATTTCTGATCTGTAATTCACTGTTTAGTGTCTGGACAATGCAGAGTTAAGGTAGAGAATAATGACTCCATGCACTTTAATCAAATTTGGAAATCTATACAATATAAAAATCTTACATAATGGTAAGTCCTTTAAAACTACAAGTTGTTCACAGACCTTTTTATTTTCTTTCCAATACAACCTTCTCCTACTCTATTAATGGACATATATTTAAGACTGTAGAAGCCTACACAGCTTAGAATTCAATTGTGTAGTGGTCTTCACAAAAAGTGTGCTCTTCCTCTGTCTCTATCAGAATCTTGAAGAGGCTACACATAGCACACTCCCAGAGCCCCCAGTCATGCCAGCACAAAGGGAAAGCTGAAACCAGAATTCCATTCTCAGTCTCACCTATTTTTCTTCTAAGTACCCAGAGAGCTCAAATGCAGTTTAGGTATCCCTGAATGATGGTAAATGCTGATTTATCATTTCTGCTCTGTCTTAACAGGTTCTGAAATGTTTAGATCATGGCAAGCATGTTCTATGTTACTATTTCCACATTTCAAGCAGTTACTCTCAATGCTATGTATTCCACCTTTCTATTTGCAGTGATTGAAGGCACAGACCATGCTATGCAAGCAAACTTTATTACACTGTTCACCAGTATTTATAGTTCTCTAACTTCCGTACAAAATTTTCCACTCAGACCCCTTTGCCCCTGTTCCCTTAGCAACACAATCCTTTTGATTATCAAGTCCCTGTTACATTCCCATACAACAAGTGATGTCCTTGTTACATCCTCTCTCATCAGAGCAGAGTGGCCAGAGTCTTCACTTCTTGTTCTTGCCTTGAGTTTATCTCTCCCAAGGCTTCCACTGCACCAGGGCAAGGAGGTCTGTGGCACTACCCAGCTCAGCTTCTGCAGCTGTCTGATCTTCCATACTATTTTATGATGTCACTATCTTCCCTGCTTTAGAGGAATACTAATATTTTAGAGGATACTTTGGAGGATCATGACTGACTATTGGGTAAACAGCAACACTTACTAAAATAACCTGAGTTAGTGAAGAAAAAGGATATGGCAACTGCAATTAGGCAAGATGCTACATCTTTCTTGCACTGAATGTCATGGACTTGATTTCAAAACTAAGCATCTGTAACTTCTGCTATGATCAACTAAAACATTAGATGATCAGTCTGAAAAAGAGGTTTAATAAAAACAGCAAATCCAAGTGAGAATTGACTTGGAGACTCAAAACTGACTGCTAAGTCTCTTTCTATAAATATTTTCATATATGAGTGTATATTTGTGCCTTATTGCTCCATGGACCACAAGCTGAAACAAAACCCTGTTGCAACACTATTTCCATCTCTTTCAAGAGTCATGAGTTCTAGTGACATTTTTCTACTTTTTCCTTTCCTATAGCAGTGCAAATCCACTGAAAGCAGTGGAGCTGCTTCTGACTTACAGAGCCACAAGCAAGTCAGCATGAGGAGACAGAAGACAGGTGGTTATAGAATCCTTGTACTTACATCAAACTACAAATCCCCTTCTCTTGGTCTGATGTGGATAGCTGCCCTCTCATTTTTATAGCAGAACAGAGCACACAGGTGTCATTTACAAATGTAACTGGCTTTTCAAATCTGATTGGAGAAATGATGCCAAAACCACAACTGAGAACAGCTAGATCACCATGTCTCATGGGTGCTTCCCATGCAGACACCTTGGAAACAAGCTCTCTCCTGGTACAGGATGTGGAAGATGATGGCACTTTATAGGATGCAGAAAAACTTGGGGAACTGACCAAAGGACTGTGCATCCAAATTGGATAAAAGAAATGCACTTGAACTGGCATTGCTGCTGTGCCAGAGGATTTAAAGATAGTGATGAGAATTGTTGGTCTGTTTAGTGCCCTGCAGGGACAAAGACACTCATGGTTATTAGAGGAATTTATTTCTGGGCTTGCAGTCTCCCACAGTGTCTACTAAAGAGTATTAGTTCAGAAAGACAGCAACACTTTTTCCTTTTCCTCTTCTGGCAAACTACAGTGGTTGTCGTTAATCACCCTGACAATATGAAAATGCAACATTATTCTGTTAAGTATTTCTATGCCTTCTGATTTTTCACTGATCCACCACATTGTCAAATGCTATACACACAAACAAGGCACACAGTTGTCTGTAGTGAAAAAGGGAAAAAAAAAAAAAAAAAGAAAAATGCTTAAAGCAATCATAACTAAAATATTTGAACCTGGGTTGTATTGCAGCTTCATGGATTTTAACTTCATTTTCTTGCTTGATTATATTATTGATTTGATTACATTTTATTAGCATAGTGGCTTTCAAAATTAATGTTCAATGCAAAATGCTAGCCAGTCTTTCATCTGTTTCTGAAAATCAGAAATTCTTTTTTCATTTCATAAAAGCCTTGATGGTAAATTCTTAATCCCACCATCTCTACACTGAAATTAGAGGGGATAATAGAAATAAGTCACTAATCACAGAAGAGCCTCAAAAAGTCCAGAGAAAAAGATTCATGGAGCAGTAGGTGTCTGTACCACATTTTTGTGTTATATGAGGGCCTGTGAACCTGGGTGAAAAAGGACATTTCAGTGATTCCCCAGATTTAAGTTTCATCTTGGTTTCCAGCTGGTCAGAGGGCATTCTGTATCCTGACAGGAAGAAAAAATGTGCTGGAAAGACAGGAAAAGCACTTTTCCTGTTAGCCAGTCCTGCACAGCTCTGGGAACATGGCAAAGCCACCAGGCAGCCCTGGGTCCATGGGTGCAGAGCTCAGGGAGTGATGAAAAAGAGAGAAAACGGGGAAAAATCCCACAAAAAAGGGCAAATATTTTCCAAACACTTTCTTATTTCTAACATCTGTCACAGCTTCTCACTTCAGTCCCTCCTTATGTTGGTGGCACTTGAGGGAAGCACTCTTGTGGGTAGAGTGTTAGGATGGAATTTAAGGTTCACTTTTTGGCAAATCAGAATATTTCTATCTAACCTTTAAGAAACACCCAAATATCACAGCTCTTCCTCTCTTATTTATGAAATGATAATAATATAATTTTTTGGGATGACTTGAGTTTATTTAGCTAGATATGTTAAGGAAATTAAATAAGAGGTTAATAGGACTAGATACAGAATTAGGAACTATTTAATACACCAGACAGCTTCTATTATTGCTTATGATTTTTTTGTATGTTACCATTATCCATATGACATCTGAGTAGAAGTGTCATGTGCACAGCCAGAAAACACTTCTGAGGGTTTTGTCAGAGAGTAGTCAGGAGAGAATCTCATGGATCAGGAGAAAGCAATGTGTCTTGAGTGGCCCTACTATACCACAAAGTCAAGCTTTAATTTAATTTTAATTTAATTTAAAGATCTACCATTAAAGAAGACATAATATGCACAGCCTTACAAAAGGGCAGAGTTTGGGTTTGACAAACCAAAATATTCAACAGATGTCTTGATGACTTTTAGAAAATTCTGTTATGTAGTAAAACCTTGAAATTAATTTTTGATTGTTTTTTAGTTTTACGTGGAAAACAATCACAATTATTGCATTTTATATGTTATAATAATACAGGTAGTCTATATTAAACACTGAAGCATGTTAATAGATATTTCCACAAAATATAAAAAATTAAACATTTAAAACATTTTACACAAAAGATGAATAATTAAACATTTTTTTCAAACTACATCCCTAAACTATTAATTTTGCTGAGCTAATGAGTTCAGACTTTTTACTGCTTCAGAACAAAATGATGATTCTGGAAGTTGAGACCTACTATTTTTGTCAGCATCCTATTTTCAGACATCCCTTTTAAAAATCAAGGTGATAATTTTATCATATTGAAAACATTAAAGGAAACTAGATTTTGGCATACAATTCTGAGATGATGGATGAAATCTGAGACAGCTACTGAAGAAATACTAAATATATGAATCCTGGAAATCAGAATTCTTTAAAATGTGCTTGCTTCTAAACAGCTATTGAAACTGATCTTACATGGTCTATTCTTCCTTTCTCTGAGAAGAGAAACAAGCATTTATTTAAACTATGGGGAATACATGCTACAAATTATTGATTTTATGTCTATTTAAAGAATATTTAGAATATCCTCAGCTACATTTTCCTTATCTTTTGCTTTTCTTCTGCTATGCTGACAGACAAAATATACAACTATTGATAGCTTATTTTTTTCTTCAGTGTATTGTCTCATTTTGTTTATAGAAAATTCAATTTCACATTACCATATCACTTCTTAGTCCATATGATCCCTTTCTCAAATGATATAGGATTATCATGAGATACATACTGATGGACTCATAGGATCTGACTCACATATGAGTATTTCTGGGCACGTGTGAGTATCTTACTCATAATAATACTATCAGAACACAAGGCAAAAATTCAGTTCAATTAGTTAGAATCACTGCAGAAGAGAAAAGGGGGCAGGGAAAAAGAAAACTCTCCCCCTCGTGGCAAGGAAGTAGCACAAGCCAACTCCTTTATTAGGTTGGTATTAAACATCAGTGTCAAAAGTTCTGATCTAAACTAAAAGAATAATGTGCCTGATACACCAGTTAAAGGCCTCCTTTTGCCCAGGAAGATGAATGCTCTAAAGCCCTGTACCTCCAGACTAACTTAGCAAAACCACTGAGAAAGCTAAGCTTTATGGCAGCCAAGAACTATGCATATAGGTGTTTTTACCTAAAATCACAAAACTTCCAGTTCCACTGAATAAAGTGTTGCCTTGGACAATAAGGTCTGGACCATAAAGCCTTATCAAGATTAAGTTTCTTTACCCTTTCCCAAATACAACTGCAACATCTCTCAACTTGAGAGCAAAATTAGAATGGAGCAACTAAAATAACTTTCATACATGCATGCAACTACAGCACAAAGACAAATGTAGAGAAGATTCAACCTATAGCAACATGTTATACTTAGGAAGGCAAATTTATGGCCAGGAAAAACAGTTTTGTAGCCAGACATAGCTAATAAAAATGGTGGAAGGAAGCTCTTTGTTTAATAGTGATAAAGGAAAATCAAACATTACCTCTTTTAGAATTTTATTAACTAGAACTGACAATAAAGAATTTGAATGTTTGAAAGAAACACTGAGTAAAATGATGAAGTATATGACTTAGAAGACATTTCTGAAAATCTTCAAAGTTAGAAACGATATTCATAATTTCTGAGTTGTTGAGAAGCAAGTGCTTGCTTTTCTAAAACTTTTTAAATCTTTAAAAGTTCAAGAAATTCAAGTCCTTTCCTAGATAAGATGGACAGACACTGCAGGACCACAGAACAATAACCTCTGATTATTAACATATTCCAGAGGTTTATATCAAGCAGATTCTAGAGAGAGACTGCAGGAAATCTTACTGATGAATGCATGAGAGTTTAGATGTCTTAAAAGGAAATTACTCGTATCAGAAGGTTCTGATTTCTTTGCAGGATTTTCCACCAGATGCAGTACCTCCTACCATTCAAACAAGCTTTATGCATTTTCTTCATGAGTATGACATCATAGTTCTATAAAACTCCATAAAGTCTGAAAAATATAATGAAAGTATAAAAAAGAAGAAGGACCAGCAGGATCCCCTTCCCTTTGTGCTTTATAGGCATGATTGAAGAAGGTGAAGTCTTAGAAGTAGACAAGGGCAAGTCTAGAATTGTGTCACAGAACTCAAACCCTATGAGCCTTTTCCCCAGCCAGGCTGCACTCCAGGACACTGAGACAGCAAAGGCTTTACAGCCCAAGATGCTTTCTTGGCTTTCTGGGCTGCAAGTGCATGTTGCCTGCTCATGTCTCATTTTTCATCTACCAACAACCCCAACAGGGTTGCTCAAAAGGCCTTCATCACCCATCAGGGTTAAATCAGAGGTGGAAAAGTCAACATGCTTAGTCACAGAGCTCATTCCCTCATTCAGAGGGAGCTAGATAGGGCTGAGCCAACAGAAGCCCCAATACATTAATCAAGAAAAGCAAAGTCCAGCACCTGTGAAGGAAGAACCTCTTTCAAGAATATAGTTTGGAAATTGATTGACTGGGAAGTGGCTTTGCAAGAAAGAATCTGGGATCCTGTGGGCAGCAAATGGGACATGAACCAGCAGTGTGGCTTGTTAGCCAGAACAACCAGGAATATCCTGGGCTCCATTGGCAGCAGCACAGCCAGCAGACTGAGAGAAAAGAGTACCCTTCTCACTCAGGTCTCGTTGGGCCACATCTAGAACACTGTGTCCTGTTTTTCTCTGGTCAAAACAGGACCTTAGGAAACCAGAGTGAATTCAGCAGGACAGCACCATGAAGTCATGGGGCACTTGTTCTGTGAGGAGTCATTGAAGAGTTTCAGTCAGGCTCTTCAGAGGGGTGCACAGTGTGAGGATGAAAGACAACAGGCATAAAAGCAAATGAGAGGTTTAGACTATATATAAGGAAAACAAATGCACCATGAGGACAGTCAAGCTGTGGAACAGGCTTCCAAGAGATTGGTCAGTGTCTGTTGTTGAAGATCTTTAAGACTTGTCTGGCTAAAGTAACCTGGTCTACTAGTGTTGACCATGTTTTGTGCAGAATGTTAGACTGGGAGAGTTCCTGAAGGTCCTTCCAATTGGAATTACTCTGTGATTCTATGATACTAATTAAGGAAATGAAAACTCTCTAAGTCACCAGAGCTAGATCTTACACAGCACTTTGATCAGTAGCTCAGGACAAAGGGAAAATATGGGACCAAGGCATAATCACACAGAGATAAGTTGCTAAAAGGGATTCTAGTGATTTTTAATGACTAACAGGCTAAGCAAATAAAACCTAAGGAAATGAAACTTTAGTGATTATGTTGTCCATCATTCATTTTCAAGAATAAATTTTCTAGCCTTTTAGCCAATTTCAGCCAAATCTGAGAGGGAAGTCTCAGAAGTAATTGAGCTGTTATAGGATTTTGAAAAATTGGTTTCTGGAGAGAAGAAAGAACATTTAACTTATTTTAACACTCCAAAAAGATAAGCAGAGGGTCCCTGAGCTCTGTTTTGATTGGCAACTGCATTCCAGCTATCCAGCTAATGCAGGCACAGATACAAAATATAGGTATGCTTTGTACCCTATGAGAATTATATGTGAATTTTTTATTTCATTGTTTTTCAATCTTGGCACCCACCTCTTTTGAATTTTCTTGCTGTCATACAAGACTTGTGGACAGAAAGAATAAATCAGATAATCTGAATAGAATTGAAGCCGTACAATCTTACAGTGCTATCCTTATGTTGCCCTAATAGATAGAGAATTGCCTCAAGGTCTTAATGGAGTTATTACTAAACCCAATTTTCCTGAGTGATATTAGCCTTAATGATATAGGAGAGCTGCAAAATAATTGTCATTCGTTTTATTTTAGTGTTACTGTTGAAAGTACATTTTCAACCTTATGATAAGAATTAATCTCTCTTTCACTAGAAAACCAACTAGACACTTGAAATAATTACCAATCAGATGAAATAATGAAAGTCTAATCCAGACGGAAACTACATATTTCAGGAAGAAACAAAGAATATCACACTGGAAAGAGCTACTTGCAATGCATCTATGGCATAATCCCAGATGGCTGGGGAGCCAACCAAGGGTTGTTGGTGAGAACACAGTGTGAGAAAGAACAGCATGTGGATGAAAAAGGGGTCAGGTAGGGCATCACTTTCCTGGGACAATGGTCCTTGTTCTGTTCCTAAGAACAACACAGTACAGGGCAGGTACAGGAATGAGGTCGAGGAGAGAGCATGAACTGTTGGCCAAAGGCCAGCCCAGTAGTCTTTATTCCCTGATCAAGGCTCCTAAAGTCCCCTACACACTCTCTGATCTATTTTCAGAGAGGTCTAGAAGAACAAACTGAAGAAGATAACTAATTTGCATAGAAAACAAGAAACTTAGTTCCAGGTGGGGAAAATTTAGTTTTAAAAAGGTGACTCCACAAAACCTCGGTGGTGCTCGTTACATCAGCTGGATCTCTGCAGCCCTTTCTCTGTTTCTCTCTCTTTCTCTCCCTTTTTTTCCCTTTCTCTTTCTTTTTCTCTTTTTCCTTTTCTTTCTATCTCCCCCCCTCTCAAATTTCTCTCTCTCTTTCTTCTCTTTTACCTGACCCCTTGGTCAAAATCCACCACTGTGTACATATACTATAACAGACTTAGACCAATTTCCATAATTTGTAAAATTTAGTAATAAAGCTTTGTAAGTGTATATGGCCCATCTGACTTTTGCTGTTCCTCTTTGAAAATGGCATCTATAAATCTAGGGTAATCCCTTCCTGTTAAGGATGGGATGCCACAGTCCCTTCAAAGTAGCAGCAAACAGAAAACAGGTCTTTGGTTATTTTACAAAACATCCCTGCAATACTCTGCTTCAAGTTAAGAAGAAAACTTTTTTTCTGTGCTAAACAATATTCATAGTTCCACAGACAAATAAAAATAAATAAATAAAAGTCTAAATTAATCTCAAGGGTGAAAATTTTTGGGAACAGAAACTACTCTGTTAGTGTGCAGTATACCTATGCTATAAGAATTAGACAAAGTAAACAGTTTTTGTCAGTTCCATTACGGTAAAATTTTGGATCGCACCAGAAATATTGACTAGCTTTCACCAATATCACCTCAAACACTGAGTTGCCCATAAAGAAAAGAAAATTTGAAAGCTGACCACCTCCAATGAATTACTGAAGGTCACCAGGACAGAAGGCTGAACCTTGTAATCTCAAAACTATTAATATCACAGTCAATGACTTACACAAAACTTGCTGCTTTCTACTTCAAACATAATGTGTGTCTTTGGCACTTAGGGGTATATGTAATATATTTGATAAAAGAAAAAAGTTCCTCTCAAATTGCCTTGGAGGAAGAAAGTAAAAATTACATTTATTAAAAGATAGCAACAACGTACTGAGAGCAGAGAAACAACAGTGATGAAAACTGTATAAAGCAGTAAACTGTAACTTCTGACTTCAGTTACAGATGTTAAAAGACTAAGCTCCCTCTACTGTCAAAAGTGCTTTCTCAGGAGTTACTTACAGGGAGATGCACACTGCACCATGGCAACTAGAGAGCGGCAATTCCTTAAAAAGCTTCAAGGGAATTCTGCAAAGGAGCTCACCTTGGTACATCCAATATGCATTGGACCCAATGGCAGTTCCTGCAACCTCATCCTTCATCCAGTGCACAGCTGACCCAGCCCAATATTCATCCAGCTAAAAAATTCTGGCACAGCACAATGCACTGATTCAATACCAACAGTGGAAGTATACCTTATTTGTCAACACTTTCAGAAGGTAATAGAAGGCACTGCAAATAAAGTTTTGGACCTGATGGTATCTCTTAGGCTATATCTACATGGATGGATGCAGCTAAGCATGAATGAGCTCTGCCTGTGCTTTGAGATGGTCAGGTATAAACCAGGACTATCTGTGGAGTTACACAGATGCACTAACATAGCATTGTCCCTAAAGCAAGTATAGCCTTCATTGCAGCTGTATCTCATAGCTTATGACACTGACCACAATGTCATATTTTATTGTGTATCTGACATGAAGGCCCAGGACAGCTCATATCCAGATAGCTCAGAGTCTATTTGCTTCTGCCTGCATTTCTCTTTTTACACATTTGCATTCCCTTAGTTCTACAGCCCACATATTCATGACTAGCCCATAACATTTCCCAGACATTTCATTGAAAAATCTTTGTTTGTACAGCAGAAAAAAGGCTCTACAATAACTCTTGTATGAATGTGGTGTAGTTTTGTCACTGAGCATTTTACAGTAGTTATGCTAAGTTATGCTAATTGTCAGGCTTAGGAGTTGGTGATTTTAAAACATACAAGATCCTTTTTCAGCTGAAACACTTTCACAGCACAAACACATGCAAGATTATCTCCTCTACTTATTAAAATAAATTCTGAATTAGCTATTTTCACCTCATTTTACAATACATATACCTTCAATTCCCATACCAAGAATTTTCTGTTTTCAACTCTTAAATTACACTATGACAGTGATTTAATAAACATTACACTTTTTCTTTTTCAAAAGCTACAGTGTTATTTCTTATCCTGTCTCAAATTTGCTATTTAAGTTTAACAAATAATTTTAGATTTTACTTATAGCTGTTCCGTTTATAAGATATCTTATGTATACTGCCCCATAAAAAGAGACTTTTTAATGGCCATATAAAAGGTAAAAACATTTTCCAACTTTGCTATAAATTTTTTCTTTTTAGTTATAAACTAGACCACAAAAATATTTTTATATATATGTATTTGGTTTCTTTACATTATAAACACTGACAGAAAGCCCTATCTGGATTTACCATAATAAAACATTTATATGTTATATTACACCTGCTTGTTATACATTGCTTTATACTTATTTGCAAGCAATTAAGCAACCAATGAAACTTACCAATACATTAACTTGATGGTGTAATATTATGGGGGAAAATTAAGTGTCAAATTTGTTGCAAGAATTTGATTATAAAGTAACTGCTATGGAGATTATTTTTAAGTAGAGTATGGAAATGAATTAACAACTAATGCTGACTGTCAGAGCCAAACATTATAGGCTGCCCTTTTCAAAAATCTAAATGAACAATTTGAGTCACTGTGAAAGAAAGCAAGAAAGAAAACCCTACCCTGCATGTAACTAAGGCATGGAAGCTATTTTGAGATTAACATTAGAAAAGAAATAATTTTCTTCTCTCATTGGGCATGAACTAATCTGTTCTAGTTTTCACTTTCACCTTGAATCCTGAGCCAAGGGTAATTCTAATAACAAGACTTACAACCTCAACAGAAATATGTGAGCAGATTTTTTTTGGAAGAGAACAGCCACTATTTCTCACTTTCTCTTAAAATGCCTATGCCTTCCACTAGTTGCTTTTCTCCCTGTACTGAAGCAAAGCCAGCTAACATTCACTTCGTCAGAGTTAAAGCAAGTACAAAGAAATGCTGACTGGGCTTAGTGAAAGAGATATATAACAACATGTTTAGATATAAATTAAATTGCATTGTTTTGTTATGTTTTCTAGCTTAAGATGAATCTCCCCTAATTCTATCTATCTAAAAGTAATGTCTCCAGTCTTATCTTGTCTGGTCTGCCTGAAGAGTCAGCAGACCCACTAAATATAGTGCCACAGTTACCTATGAAAGGATTGCCTGGCAGTATTGGATTGAGAAAGAACATTGGCAAGTACTGTAAAATAGGAAAGTAAAACCTGGACAGCTAAAGGTATGTCACATGACTCACATCTTCAATGATTTCCTACTTAGAGAGCATTGTTAGTGCCACAGATGGAAATTGGAGATCCACTACTGAGAAACTCTGGGAAGGAAAACACAAATAGCCTAAACAAATCCCTAGTGTATCGAATTAAAATTAAGGAATCACCTACAATAAGTCTATTTTGATGTTCCTTAAGATAGATATGGCACTAGAGGCTACAAAATAATTTTCTTAAATGTTCTAAATGTGCCCCTTTTATCTTTTGGTTTCAGTTTTGTTTCTTTGCCAGGATAAATAGTATAATGAACAGTCACAAGGGGATTCAGAACTAAGCACAGTTTTATTGTGGAATGTTAATAAGAAATCTACACAAGATTTCTGGCATGGGATGAATGACAGAGTTGGGCCCCTCTGAAGTAAGAAATTGAGGCCACAAAAGAAGGGTTGAGGTATCTAAATGTTTCTGGAAATTTATAGTCAATACAATTTCTTTAGTATTCTATAACATCTGAGTTTGCACTTGTCAGTTGCTTATAGATACTACTCCAAGAAAATATCTCATAAAATGAAAAGGTAACTATACTCTTAATGCATCACTTGGGCTGAATGCAGATCTCTTTAAATTGTATCACTATAATTTCTAATAAGCAAGAAGAGCACAGAAGCTGGATCTGATTCAGATGTCATAGACAGGCATGTCCTCAAGGCTTGCTGGTTCTGCAATAATTCAGAACATAGGAAGGTTACTTACATTTGAAAAATTAATGTATTTCATTTCTTTTTTCTAATATCTTGATCCATTGATTGGATTAGTTCTCACCTCGTGTCAGAAAGGGATTATGACATCTGCTACTATGTGTTCTTAGAAATATTACCACATAATATTATTTCTCTGAAAATGAATCAATTCTTAAAGTGTTATAAATGTTTTTCCTTCAGCCTTACCAAGCTAATCAACAGCTAATTTAAGGTTATTCAGAAAAGGCTGACAGTTTTACTGCTATCCAAAACTAATTCTTCTTATTAAGAAATATTAATTATTTCTTTATGGTTTACTCTTGCTACTGAAAATATTACTAGCTGTCTCTGAATTTTATAAAGCCATCAATGTATTTTAGTTATCATTATTATGGATTTGCTAGCTTTTCTGATATAGGATTGACATATCTCTTTTTTCTACTTTTCAGAATTATCAAGAAGTACTTTCTAAAGATAACTGATATCAACTTCCCCACATTCGCTCACAACATTTAATTTTTAGTGGATTTGGGATTAATTAGATGTGCATTAATATAGTCTGTAATGTAGGCCCTGGAAGATAAATCTTAAATAAAACATGAAAAAGGCAAAAATTACTTGGCTGGCATTAATATGAGAGGTCCATTAGAATTTTAATTCATCATCAAGGAACAAATTCAAAAATATTCAAGATGTACAATATCTGTAAATTTTTAGTATTTTCTTTTGAATTATATTCATTATTAATTTGAGTATTTTTCTAATCTTTTCTGCCTTGTTGTCTTTTTGTTGGTTTATTTTTTATATTCTCATCTAAAGAAATATTTTAAATTAACACCTATTCTGGAAAACTTTGTTGCACTTCATTGATTCAATGATTTCTGGCAGTTTCAGTGCTCCCTTAATTTTAGGGAGCACTTGTTCACAGAGGCAAGACTTGGGCATAAATATCCTGGGAAGACAATATCCTGAAAAGACATCCAAGATCTTTTGCAAGTGGCATGCTGATAAGATAAAAAGTTATACAAGACAATAATTTAAAAGTCAATCTCCTGTTGTGGTTTTTTTTCCCCCAAAATTATGTGTATTCATTTAAAGTATACAGGGCCCTGGTGTTAGTGTCACTTCCTATTTTTGTATTAATCATGATTAATACTAAAAAATCCCTCAGTATTTAGGACTGGAAATAAGGAAGACTAATGTGAAATTCTGGTACAAGGACAGGAAAAACTATGACATCTGAGTGGCTGTTCTTACAGGCACTGAAGCATTACCTTTCAAAATTCAGATTCTATTATCTTGATAGAACTGTTGGAAAGATAACATAAAAAATAAGTATCAAGAAAAGGCTGAAGTTATAAATTATAATCATAAACTGCACAAAAGGCAAATCATTCCACTGCTGTTTCCTGGAGTTTGCTTCGCACTCGTAAAACTGAAATCAAGAAAACAAATTCCACTTGGTGTAATATGATGTCACTCCCATTTATCTGGTGGAAACATAATGAGTTACTGTGTTCTAAAATTAATTGGAACAGAAAAGAAAGACACTCCAATCAAAGAACCATGGTTAGATACAGTCTCAACTTAAAAAATTAGTATGTGAAGATTTGTTTTTCACTGTGTTTGTGAAAAAATAAAAATTTGCTTTCATCCTAGGTTTCTAAAACCACTGCAAGGGTACTCTAGGATGACCACAGCATTTTTGTTTGTTTGTTTGTTTGTTTTCCCAGTGAAATATCGTCTGTTATATTACAGTAAGTACAATATGAACTCTTATTTAAATATAGAAAACATTCTAAAGGGACAGTGTGAAATAAGGCTTTCATATACTGTAGAAGAACTGCACTTGTAAAGCTGTTTGAGTGCTTACCATTCATAGTGTATTTCTGTCAAACTAGCACAAGCTCTGCTATAAAGCAAACTGAATATCTATTTTGATTTCTAATTAAAAGGAACTCACTCTAGAGTTAATTACAAAGTACCTAGATATGAATCAGGACTTCTAGGAAATCAATTTCACATAAAAGAATGCAACATGAAGGTTTCTATGAGATTTAGAGTAAGCTCTCTGCTAGTAACTACAGTGGTAAGGAAAGTTGCTTTGTTCTTCCATCTGTCATGGTGAAAAGTTAACTCTTCATTTATTAAAACAATAATTTCCATGTTATTGCAATCCTTTGATTTCATAAAACCAATATTCAGACAAGAACATAGCTCCAGTATATTTGTTCCTGGTACCTTTCAAATGTGGAATACCCCCATTCACTTACACATGCTCCCTTGAAAGCAAGACAGATCCAATAATAATTCCAAAATTGTCCTTAAGCACCATCATCAATAGCATATGTCCTAAACAGCCTCATCCATGCTTCAAGGGCAGAGCTACACTGACACTTTCACCCCTTACAGACACAGACTGCTAGAAGTAAAATGCTAAAGGCCACACTGTCTTCCTTCACCTCATCCCGTGGATTCATGTGCAGTCCAAATGCACCTCACAAAGCAGCAGAAGCTATAGGGACCACCTAGAGTTCAAACAAGACCTCTTAAACAGTTACCCAATAAGGCAGACACCAAACCCAAAAGATTTAAAAGAAAAAGAAAGGTGTGCAAATCAGACAGCAGACAAGCCTATCATCACCCTGAGTTGCTGTCCATTGTACTGAAAGAGGACAAGTCCCCGAGGCAAAGGCTGGCTGGACAGTAATCATACTTTACACTTCTCTACTGCCTTTGTCTTATGACCTCAAAGTACTTGACATACACTAATTCATTTCACCTCACAAGACTTCTGCTGCTGGCTAAATATCAGTATAGCCTAAATAATGAATAAATGAGTGTTAGTGATGATAGTCCAAGCTTTCAACTAACAGTAAATTGCTGTCCTTGCTATGAATCAGTGGCAGAAAATGTATATGAGGAGTTTCCAAAGGTTTCTCAGAGCTTGGTGTACTAAACCAAGAAGACTTTGGGCAAAGCCAGTCTCTGGGAAAAGCTCAACACCAAATATCTCCTGGTCTTATTATCTGTGAGAGCAGATTTTCTTCAACCTTTTTACGAACTTATCCTTCATTTTTGTTCATGGCATCACGACTTACAAATATTTATTTTTTTTTTATCACACCAGAACAGGACTTGTCATTTGCAAGAAACAAAACCAACAAAACAACAGGCTTAGAAGAAGAAATTTTAGACTTTTTCAGATTATTAACCTGAGTTTTTAAAATTTTAAATGTTGAGACAAAGCAGAGATGAAATGGAGATTAGCGACTTAGATTTGTTACTATTTATTTCTCTGATAGGTTTTTTTTTAGGCTTTACTCTCTTCTGTCTCCAGCAATCTAAAACCAAAGCTAGTGACTGGCTGACAGTGAAAATAATGTCTCTAGGAATCTGGAAAATGGTAGCTGTTTACCAATATTTCTAAACAAAGAAAACATAGAAGTTATCAAGGATTGGATTGTAGAACAAAGTCACTGCAGGCTAAATTCACATGAAATATTTTTTTTCTTCCAGTAACCTCTTGGGTGTTTAGAATAATATCTCATTCCATCATTAAAGCAATAATTACTTGCAAATTAAGCTAATTTTTAGTATAATAATGACAAAGTTTTAAACAATAGTTTTTTAGATATTTCAAAACATATGTGTAGTGTAAAAAGTAATATTCTATCAAATATGAATTTACTGTCTTTTGAGGTGGCATATCAAATAAAACTTTTAATGCCAAAGTTTCAGCATTACTTGAAGAGCCAATTTTGTAAAATTCCTATGAATGGAAAATTTCAATGAATGGAGCTAGTGATAAATATGAAACTATGAATTTTTAATTTAGGGCAAAGTTATTTGTTAACTCTTTAATACTTAAATACTGGAAAAAATGTATATCCCATAAATCATAGCAATTTATGTATCATTACCGGTTCAATGGTTCAAAGTGAGTGACAGCTGGTCAAAACATTTTCATATTTTCAGTTTTACAAAATGTCCACAAATTAAATCAAAATTCTACATAACTGTACCATGCTTAGTTGGAAGAAAATATTGCTTGTGACAAAAAGAAGCTAAAAAACCAATCATTAACAATATACCAAATATTAGAGAAAGCCATCAGAAAGGACAAGTTTTAAAGGTTACTTACACCTGTCGGTCCCTGTACATCTTGTTAACTTTCTCCCATTCAAAATTAAGTTGAGTCAGTTTTTCTTGTATATTTGCTGCTTCCTTTGGTGTAACATTCTGCAAAGCCGGTGTCTTTTTGCTGTTAATAATTTCTACATGACCCTGCAGTCTCCCCAGGCCCTCCTTAATGCTCTGAAATATAAAGATTTTTAAAAATAAAACAATGTTTTTATAAATAACAAATAATTGTTCATAAGCAAAAGAAACTGGTACAAAATGCTAATCAAACTACAACATTGATAATAAGAGTAATATTACAATAACCTGGATGTCAACCTTTCTTTGAAGACTGAATGAAATAGATCTGAGGAAGGGGATAGTTGGAAGGGAAACAAAGTGCCATTAACTCATAAGTTCTGCATGTCAGTATTTACATTTCCTGACCTTTAATTTCCCCTTACTTTCCAATTCAGAAACAATTCACTGTAGCAATCACCAGGAAAAAAGTCTGCTGAGCTCTACAACCTCAGGTGGAGCCTGCTGAGGTACTGAGATGATTTCATGGTGTGCAGTGTGATCACTGGGAGAAGTTGCAGAAGAAAAAAGCATGATGCAGGGAGATCTTTAATAGCAACAAAAAAAACAATGATCTGACAAACCAAAAATATTGGCCATTAATTTAACTTGGTTGGCAAAACGCAGAAACTTGGTATAAAAATGACACTGCAGAATTGTCCCTTGCACATGACAGTAAAAAAAAAAAAAAAAAAAAAAAAAAGCACATCCCTTGACGGTTTTTGGTTCAACTTGAAAAATGCCTTTCTTTTTCATTACCCAAGTTTCCTAGAATGCAACAAATAAACGTCTTGCAATCAATCTATACAAATGAATCAAAAAAATGTATGGTAGACAGTCAGCAAAGGAAATTTCACAGTCATTGATTTAAATAAACCATAGCTTTAAATATTTGGGGGTTTAGACATGGAATATCACAGAGCTTCAGTAATAATTTAGATGGAAAAAAAATTAAAAATCTATCTCCTTTAATATAAAATGAGTTACTCTTGATTTAAAAAAATAATCTTACATCTCCAAAAAATCTCATCTCTTTCTTCTCCTTTCATGTAGGTCTATTTTATATGCCCTTCTTTAAATATTTTCAAATTATTTAATTTCAAACTATTTAATATTCTTTGCAGATTAAATATGACACACACAGCCAAGCTGTACTCCTTACTGAGAAAGTGTTTTAGTTTGTTTTCTGGATAAAAATAAAAACTGAGAAAATATTCTGAGGGTACAATTCAGTGTGTATTAAACTGTGTTATACAAAATTCTTAAGTAGCTTACCATACCACTGCTAGCTTTTTGTTTGTTTTTTTTTTTTTTTTGGTTTGGTTTTGGTTTCAGTCATTCATTCCTTTTTCCTGGTTTTAATCAAACGAAATAGTAATTTTCAATTTGTTCCAACTTACTGAACAGTATCAAACCATTTTAAAACTGCATCAAACAATACTCATTTTGAAGCTGATTTTAAAGTGTTGCTCTACTAGAAACCTTCCATGTATAAAATTTAGTATACTCAAAGCTGAAGAGATGTGTGCAACTACTAGAACTTAAAAAGCCATTTATAAAGTGGATAAATTTCATGGGCAGCTTGAACCAAACTGAAGCACTTTCCAGTCCTGAGTAGGGAGACCTTTACTTTCTCCTGCCTTTATTTAGCTTTTGGAATCTAATACTTGTCTGCTGTGAATGTTGATATGGCTTCTAACTATTCTGCAATTCCTGACTTTTCCTAATAAACCTTTATGATATCCTCATAGACTGAACTTATCATTTCTTCTTCATTCAGCATTTATGAATTCTGATTCAGCAATTGTTTGGGTTTTTTTTAGCAATCACATTATTTTTCATAATCAGTCCACACCATCTCATGGCTAGACAAGTTCACAATTTTATTGTAAAGAATTTGATTTAAAAACAGTTTTTAGAACCATGGGTAAGACAGAGCACACTGGTCTATTACTAGTAGTACTAATACAAAGCAACAGGGAAGTAGGGATAATTATCCAAATCGCTTTCTCCTGCAAATTGCTGGATAAATATTTTAAAAAGCCTAAGAAATTAATAAAAAAATCTGAATAACACTTGAAATGACAAAATTGGTTGTAATTTTTTTAACTAATTAAAGCTATTACACTGTATTTACAATTTTGTAAAATATAAGACTTGAAGTCCTTATGTAGATGTGAAGGCAATGTATTGAAATGATTGTGTACAAAACTACCTTGCAAAACAAAAGAAAAAAATACTCTGGGTTACCTGAGTTTCTAGAGCTCTAGCACTATAATATCCTATTTGTAAAAAAAAAGTACATTCCATAACACCCCCCATATGAATAATAATTTGAATTTTTAGGTCTTGATAAACGTGACTTGCATTTAGCAGATGAAATGAATAATTATAAATCAAAAGAGAATGGCAGATGTCTTGTCTCTGGAATGAGTCACAATAAGGAACTTGTTTCCTCCTTGTCAGCAATCTATCATGTGGAGGGAAAGCTGGCTGGGTGTGTGCCATTACTCAACAAACCTCATTTGACTTTCCCAGGAAGACATCTCACACTCAGTGTTCCTTACTCAGGTCTACTTAAATCTTTGTTTTACACACTTAGGGCATGGATAATTCAGATAGCCAATGTTATTAATTTGAATACAAGAAATCAGATTATAAAAATATAAAATTCCTCTAAGTATTCCAAGATTATATCCCATGAATATAAAGAAGGCAACATATTCACAAAACCTCATCCCTGACTAAAAATTTGCATATTTAAAGAACAGGAGAAAATGTAATTGAAATGTTATACACTGCCAAGACATACTTAAGCACCCCAGTGAAGTGGCCTTCTTTTCAGTAGGTCTGAATATCACCTCATCTGAGCCACTCAAGAAGGCAGTTCTTGTGTTCAGCATGTTTGAGTAACCAAATGAAGACCAATATATGTGCCTATGTATATTGAAACTTTAGACTTTTTCCACCAAGTAGATCAATTTTCTAAATATTGAAAACTGATTAAATACATCCATGCACTTCAGAACTGGTGATATATTCCTTAATGTTTAAAATTAGTTAGTGGTCTCTGAAAAAGGTATAGAATTTCAACGTCAGATTTTTGCTTTTGTTTAAAGCATAGCTGCTACAGACAAAACATGATGATACAGCTGATATGTTGCAAATGAGTATAAGAATGTCCACAAGAAAAAAGAAAAAAAGAGAAACCATGTATATATACCCGTGTACACATATACTCATGTATCTCAAACATGTTCCCATATTCCCCATCTATCTTTGACGCTGAAGAGAATGATCTGAGCAGTTCTCAACAATGCCTTGGGAGATTTTGTAACATGGTTAACAGAAGCAAACAAAGCTTTAATTTTTTAGAAAAAAAGGATAACAGAAAATCATTAGCAGCTGAAGTGACAGTAGCCTTTAGGGACTGATCCATTTCACTGCTCTTAAAAGAGAAATCTGAGTACTAGAGACTCAAACCCCAGTTCATTTTCACTACCTGGAATTTGTCTTTATCTGCCAGAGAAAGACAACTTCCTGTAAGGATTCAGTTCCTTGGCTATTTGTGTACAAATCTGTCACCAACCACAGTGTTACTGACAGATCTATTTGGAGAGTGCATGTGAGCACACTCAGTTCTAAGTTATGGTTAATTGGGTTTTATTGAGCTGCAGAAGAAAATCACTCTGAATTTCACATTATGTGAAATGGATGCTTCTTGATAAGAATCAGAACACACCAAATACATATTCCAATGTGAAGAACTAAAAATACATTTTTTTAATATTCCAAAATTTTGTAGAATGATGATTTATAATGATATGTATAGCAGATTTGTCACAGTATTTCATGCTTTTTGTACTAACCTAGCAACAGCACAGTTCTTAGTAATCATGGACAGCTGGAAAAATTCCACAAATTAATTATTCTAAAATTTAATTTTAAAATCTGTATGGAATTATGAGTTACAATGTCTAGTGTGGGTATGTGGATTCATAAGCCATTTTTAAAGGGGATTCTTGCTTCCAGAATCCTGGATGTGTGATGTGTACAATGAATTCCTATATTCTGAAATATGACACAGTAGAAAAACAGTGCAAAAAACCTGCTCTGTCAGTAAGTGAAGGATTACCAAAGGAAAAAAAGAAGAGAAAAGATGAATTAGAGCATTAAAATATCTGTATTTTAAAAGCAACATGGAAACAAACCCAATTTTTAATGAACTAAATTAAAGCCCTATGGGAAATACAGAAGATGATGAACTAGAAGCAGAATTGTTAGACTGATTATGCAAGATATAAATGTATCTTACATATAAAAGAAAGCTGTTCTTCAGAGCCAGAGGGCTTTCCATATTAAAACTATGACATCATTAAAAATTATGATAGTTAAGTGTATAGTCATATTCTACAATAAGATTTTGCTGCCAAAATTAAGAATATTTTAAAAAAATACTACTAATAAAAAGAGACACTAAAATCTACAGGCCCTACTGTAAGTCTGCTGTATAATTATATAATGCAAGTAACCTCAGGAAATAAATTTTGAATTCAAAGTTAATAGAATTAAGTAATGAATAGGCACAACTATGCCATGTCTATGACAGAGATCCTTAAAAATTCTACTAACAACTTTTTCACATGCAGTTATATATTAGACTTTTAAAATTCCAGGTATACCGTTTCATTGTAACACACTTTTGCTATGAGCAAAGAGAAAAATGTTCTATTCTCTGGTTAATCAGTGCATTTATTTCAGTGTACACATTTCCCACTAAATAATCTGGACCTTGAAGGAGTAGCTTTCATAAGATAATAATTACTAGAGAAAACTTTGTCTTAGCATGAACAATAGAATCTTATTAAGTAGAATACATGCAACTTTTTACACTTATTTAACTTTTAGTAAACATTTGAAGCATCACTTGCAAGGAAGGATAATTAGAATCTGAAGGCACTGTAACCCTATGCTTGCTCATGCAATGGAATCCATTGTAATCACAATCTGTTCTACAGAGGTAGCTCAAAGACTGAACTCCATCAATATAAATACCATCAGTAGCAGACAGAAATAATATCTGTGTTATAACAACAGTTGTCTTCTTCTGAGAGTACATCAGGCCAACTTTGCTAACCCATCAATCTATGAACCATAATTTTCTGTACAATCAACTCGAGTTTCAACTTTGACAGAACCGTAATATTTAAATTGTTAAATACTGTCAGCACAGAGATAAAGAAAAGCAGAGGTACTGTGTGTTATGATACTAGAAAGAGCTTGTAATAGGATGATGAACACATTGCAATGCTCACTTTACGAGATAAAGTGACAAGACTTGGTTTCTCTATCTGACTTTTCCACTCCCTAAAGCTTAAAATGAAGAGAAAAACATTACTGAGCTGGTTTTGGCAGATAAACTAAATGTACTCATTAAAGTATTACAGTTTAGTAAATGTTAAAAGCTACTAGATTTTTCCTGTAAAATCTCATATTTTCCTATTTCACATGACTTTGATATAAAAAGTCAGTGCTATGACAATTGATATTAGCAATTTTTAATTTGTATTCAATATTTATCCTATTTGATAATGAGCAATCATGTTTAAGTCTTACAAAACATATTTACTCTAGAGAAAATATTCAAAGCTGTTACCAGTGATTCTTGTAAATAAACTTATTTTTCCTTTTACGGATTAATTAAAATGGATTCCTTCTGAATGGGAGTGAAAAAAAATCAAAAGCTCAGTTTTAAAACACAGAGCTATTCATGACAGTTCTGTAATTTGATTCATGCAAATCTGTCAGAGAAAAAATCAACGACAATTTAATTTCAAACCTTTCCCAACCAGCTACTGAACAATTTATGCACTACTTTTCTATTTTTACTGCAGGATAATGACAATGATGGATGCTTTTCCTTGGAAATAAATATTCATTAAGCAGGCGCAGATCAAACCCATACCCTTCCAAAAGCCCACGAATGTGCAAGACCCATTTGCCTCTTAGAAGAGATTTATTTTGGAGGAACATGGAACTGTGCCCACAAATGCATCTCATAACAATTTAATAGTTCAGTTAAATTAAACCTATGGTAGTACTTACTTGTAACCTCGGTAATCAATATTATTAAAGCTGGTGTCAACTCCAATAATACCAAATATATGTGGGTGAACAACAGATTACTTACAGATATGAATCAGATAAAGCTAGCCCAAATGCAAAGCAGTAAGAAGAAGTAATTTCCCAGTAAACTTCCTGAGGTAGACCACTGTTTCTCCATCCAATCCATTAGTGAACAGAAGTTAATCAACAAGGATCAGGTAGGCACTCATTAGCCATGATTTACATGGTATATGACTAATTTTTTGTTGTTTTTTAGTTTTGGGGTTTTTGTTTTGTGCAGAAGAGATTGTTTAAAATGAAGAATGACAATTAGATTGGCATGCTTTGTGTTTTAGTACTTGGACTGACTTTAATTTAGTGGTACTAAATCAGAAGTAGTAAAAGAAACAGCCTACTGGTGTTTGGCACCTATTGATTGACATCCTATTACCAGTTCTGTGCTTCCTTGGATCCAACACTCTGCTGTTATGCTTCACTACCCAACTCTACTGCCTTGCCAGGAAACTGAAAACATCCTAATTTTCACGAGCTGATAAGAATATTTGTTTGGTGTACATGTGTGTATGCAAATGCCTAAAATATATAATATCTATGAATGTATAAGAATATAGTCAGATGTGATTTTACAGAAGCTAGCAGCAGCATATGGATGTGGTTTTGTTGCATATGCTCTGACATGGAAAGAGATGAATGGGCTCCCACAGAGGAAAATCCAGAGCATATAGCCAGAGCCACTGCCCTGATTCTCCCTCTAAGCCTTTTTCTTATAACTGTCTGTAGGCAAATTCCAGCCTCTTTAGGCTAATATTTATTTATTTAAAAAAAATATCTCCTTTTCCTGAATAATCACAGTAAAATGGAAATATAGTCTTCTCTTCATGCTGGATGACAATTTGGAATTGCTGTAATTATATACAGCACTTGAACACAATTTTTTACAAGGCTTTTCTTACACGAACATTATTCTGCAAAAGCTGATAACTCATTCATCTACTTAGGCTTACAACTTTAATCTTATTCTTTTCTTATGTCAATTCTGTGTTGGAAAAATTCCACTAATTTCAAAGGATTTCAATGTTGCAAGCATTGAACAAACTAGACAGTAATATTTCAAGCATTGAAGAAACTACACAGTAGTACTTAAAGTCATACTAACAATATTGAATTAGCTTTTTCTTAACTACGTGATCTAAGTACTGGATAATATTCTCTCTTTAGCTAACTAAAAGGAAATAACTACATGGAGTAAAGACCCAATAAGACCTCAAGGTTTTTTTGGTCTAACATGGTATGCAACAGCTAAATTTTACTTGGTTTTGTGTCTGTTCCAATAGGAACAATTTTAGAAATCATACACTAAAATAAAACAGCCAGGACTGGGTGTGGACAGGGTTGCTCAGTAAATACTAATCAACACAGAATCCCCAAATCACTTAACCACTAGGAGATGAGCTCAGCTGGTCAGAGCATGGTGCTAATAACAACAAGACTGTGGGTTCAGTCCTTGCATGGGCCATTCACTTAAGAGTTCACTTCATGACCCTTGTGGGTCCCTTTCAACTCAGAATATTCTGTGGTTTAGACTGGA
The DNA here is from genome assembly GCF_029582105.1 of Oenanthe melanoleuca. NCBI lineage: Eukaryota > Metazoa > Chordata > Aves > Passeriformes > Muscicapidae > Oenanthe > Oenanthe melanoleuca. Next base: position 102,073,468 of record NC_079333.1, read on the forward strand.
AAAGTTCTAAATCGAGTTCAGCCATTAACTCAGCACTTCCAAGGGTACCATTGAACCATGTCCCTGAGTGCTACATCTACATCTCTCCTAAATACCTCTAGAGATGGTAACTCAGCCATTTCCCTGGGCAGCCTGTTCCAGTACTTTAAAACCATTTCAGTGAAGAATTTTTTTTCCATTATCCACACTCAAACATACCCTCAACCAAAAATTCTGTCTTTAAATATATTTTGCCTCTCCATCCTTTCTCTCCCACTCAAGGATTTAATATGCAGATACTCTAATGCTCTTGTCCTCCAAACACAGGTTCAACAGGAAAAAATAAATGAACACTTCAGTGTTTTTTATATTTTGCCCCAGTGTGCCCCCAAATACAAGCATCCATATATGCTCAATCTCAGGGGTGGGCTTAGAATTTGTAAAACAGATGTCTCAGAATGAGCACAGGCTGCCAACATACAGAAGCCCACAAATGATGCAATTTAATCATTGCTAAGAAAATCTTTCCATCTTACCTTGAGACACTCTTCTTGTTTGAAGAGATCCTCACAGTCCTTAGCCTGCAGAATAGGAGAATTAAGGCGCTCTTCCACTTCAGACAAGGCTTGCAGAAGGTGAAGGATCTCTGCCAGGTATGTAGAAGGCACATGAGTGGTTTCCATAGTTGTCCTAGTTTCAGTCATCACAAAAGTTGTATCTTCACGAACTGTTTGCTAGTATAGATATACAACAGAATGTTTCCTTTAGTTTCTTAACACCAGACAAAATTACAACAATGCAATTTCCAGTTTACAACCCAGAAACAAAAAAATCAAAAGTAACTTCCAAGGACAAATGCAGGAAATATCTGAGGTTTCAGAGATCAGAGATCACTCATATTCCTTGGGTGTTTGAAATGGTGGGTACTGAAATTAATCCATGCAAGAGTGTGCAGGCTTTTCTTCTACTCTCCAAAGAAATGCTGAGAGAAAATGCAACAGTATGCTGAGATTATGGTGTTACTGAGATTTCATTTTAAACCATCACACCCCTTGAAAAATCTCTCCTTCATTAAGAAATTTCATGCTTGCCAAGTTTAAAATAATAAATAATTTCAAGGTATCAGGTAAAATAATTACTTGTATAACAGACACAATTCTTTAAATAAAATGCAACATATAACAAATATGCCAACTCTATACTTACAACTATGATAAAAACTTGTACTTTAATCTAGTAAGTACAATTTGGAATTTTCTCATTTGAATGGTCTTTAATGCAATCTTATTTTTAAAAGAAAACTCAGCAACACACCTCTTCATGAAGTTAGGATTTTTTTTTTATATGGAAAAATATGAAATAGACACTCTATTCTGGAAGCACATGCATACACCAAATGTAAAGACATCCCTGAATATTTTGGTTCCAAGAAAACACTTAGTTGATTCATGTCATTGGAAAGCATACTGACATATAAGGTAACAAAAAAGTGGCTGCTTATATAAATTCTCTGTATTTCCCATTTGATTTTTTAATAAATCGTAGATAAAAATGTAATACCAAAAGTTTGCTTTGGAGCAGGGAGGCCTCTGCTTTTTTTCACTAAACTCCAAATACTAAATCACCTGCATGCCCATTAAAAAGGGGAAAGTTTAAGGTATCAACTATTTGTGGTTTCACAAGCATAAGTTTGTTTATGGATTCCTACTGTGGGACCAAGATCCTTTGTGTTTGATGTCTGTCTTCTCTAAAATATAAATTTTAATTCTAGTCAGCCTCAAAAAATTGTGCAAATAACTGTTGGTAAATGTCCAAAAATTCTATTATTTAGATTTGGAGCCATTTATGTGAAAGACAATTGATCAATGGTCCTGAAGAAAACAGTATCATCATTTAGCTACTCATTATGAAAAAGAAAACAAATATAAGCACACACTACCTCAGCAAGGTGTCTCATTTTAATTCAGGACATATTTCTCTCTTCAGTTACCGAGCTGAGTCATCTGGTTCTTCAATTTTCTTTAGAGTCTTAAAATATGCATATACACACTCTAGAAGATGTATGCATATCACATATACAGCTCATAAAGTTATCTGTAGACTTGTGTTATTCTGTTGCATTTCTTATGCAAATTTAATTGCTTTGCTTACACTTTTCTCACTAAATGACTTTCTCAGTACATCTGCTAACACTGAAACCTCTCTAATTACTATATCACTGCTATAATTTTTATTATTTTAAATAAATTGCTTTAAAAAAATTATGCTTGCCCTCCATATGTTTCATGAATCACAGGCCCTGCAATAATAACAGTTTACTCTGGTAGACCTAAAGAAAAAGCTGCCCCATTCCATTAGAGAAGGGGAGAATCTCCATAGGCCACTGAGACCTGCACGCAGCAATACAATATTTGAATTCCTCAAGACTGCACTGTGACACTTCTACATGTAGCAATGAACTTCAGACCCACCTAGGAACGTTTTATCTGTATTTTTATTTTTCCTTTTGACTTGGAGGACAGAATATTTCTACTTGCAGTAATGAAAAGAGCATGCTAGGTGTGCAAGGGTTTCCACTCAAAAAGAGGTCACATGAATATGTGAAGTGGCATACAAAATACCATTAGTTTCTATAGTTGTATGAGATTAGTCTATTATTTTAAACCCAAATTTAGGCCAATAAATATATATACACATATATATGTACATGTATGTATTTAGATAAAATAAAATCTGTGTCTTCTCATTCTAAAGTGTTCCTGAAACTACAAAAAAGTCAAGCATAAATTTGGTTTGTAAGTACTTTGATATCACACTTAATTATTTACAGTGGCAAAATCAGGTACTTTTCAATCACTGTTATGAAGAAAAATGGGATGTATGCAACCATATATTCACACTGCTCTTACTGGAGACTAGTTACTTCTCATAGATGGATGATTACTTGTATAGTTTACTGCTTGTATTGTTAGTTAAACTGTAAAACACTACAATCAGAGAAATAAATAAATAAACAAAAGGATAGATTAATAAAAGTAGACACCTATCAGAACCTGCCCTCATATTTTGGTACATTATTTGAAAAAAAAAAAAAAAAAAAAAGACACAGTCAAAATAAATTTGCTTCTAAATACTATTTTTAAAAAGGAGTTGAAAATTTCATACTACTTCAGAAATCAAGGATTATCTGTGTCTTTATTGGGGTTTCTAACAGGTCACAGGTGCTTCTTCCCTGCTATCTTTCCTGCATTGAAAGTATAATAACAGAACCCACAGCAGAAACTGTCATCTTGCACCAAAGAATGGAGGGTAGGCATGTCCAGAACTGACAATTTCAATCAGCAAAGAAAAGTTTTTTTAGCTTGTCCCAATGTTCCTTGGAATTGCCTTATGATAGACAATAAAACAGGCAGAGTCCTTCCTTATACTCTGGACAAGCATTTTACTAGAAATGCAAAGCTGAAACTGAATCATATCCTAACACTGTAGTGAGAAAAAAAAAAAAACTTATGAAAGGAGATCACAGCAGCTGGGAGCAACTGTTATTAAAATAATATTAATTCAGAAGATATATATGTAATTGTTAATGCCAAAATGGCTCATCAGAACCACGGTAGGTTAAGATTTTATAAGGATTAAAAATCAATAGGAAAGTGGAAATTAAAGATTTAGATAACCATTTAAGAATGGGTTTGGATAAGCTGAATCTCATAAATTGGCAGAATGCATCAGAGTTATTTAAAAATACACTTAAAATACTAAAATTATTATTTTAAAAATATATACAGTACAACATATATATATAATATACAAACAAACTCCTAAGTGATTGGGAAATGCTGGGGAAATGCTGGGGAAGTGCTGGGAAATTCTAGCCATTTTCTATATTACTATTTCTGTAAAATACAATTTTAGTGATATTATTTTTTTTTCCTTGATTGTTGGTGATATAATAATGTGCAATTATTTTTTTTGCCTCTGAAGAACAACTTATTTTGTGTAAGATTTAGCATTTCATGCATTGCTTGTTATCAAGCATTATCGTGTCTTGAATAGTAAATTGAATTTTCCTCCCCATCATTACATGATTTTAATTAAGGGATGCAATCTTTCCATACACATGATTCCACTTAATCTGATTTTATTGAGTTACCATGCCCTACCAGATGCACCAAAACCACAAGAAACAAATTCATGACCTGCCCCTTACAGAGAAGGTCAATAAGCAAAACCAAAACAAAACAAACAAAATAACAACAAAATCTCAATAAAAAAATACCTGAATAATGCAGGTTTTGCTGAGAAATTCACATACCTTCTCCACAGAAATACTTGTGATCATTACTGCCTACATCTAACACAGTGCTGGCATCAGAGCTAACTAGTCTTGGAGAATGCTGCTAATTTCCATTTAGCAGGGGAAAATTTGTTGTTAAAGCACTTTTAACCAATCTCAGTGTATCCATTTTCTTTCCTCTTTTTGCAGAGGGAATAATCTCAACATCACTTTTGATGTTCAAGAGTTTACACCCAGAAAACCTCCAACTTGCTTGCATCAGATCTTGACAACTGCATTTTTTGGTCCCTTCTCATGGTAGGGCTCCATACCTTAGGGTCTTAGTGTCTTGAATGACTTCACACAAACATGGGAGGAGTAAAACTGCAAAACATTCCCATCTGCACTGTAATACCTCAACACTGCTCCTGGCAGCATCCTGATGAGAGGTTCAAAGAAAACAAACAAATCTGCCTACTCCTGAAGTGAAGTAACACTTGAGAAAGTATTCTTTGCAAGCTGCTGTATATGAGTGTAAAAAGTCTGTGACCTCTGCAGGATAAGTGTGGTGTGCTACACACATGAAAAAATAAATGGAGCAGACAACACACACCTTCTGGACAAAGGCAGTGATACCTGAGAGAGTCCAAAAAACTTGTGAATCACAGGGTATCTGCTGGCCCATGCTCACCATCAATATATCAAATAAAAAATTAGACACACAAAAGCCTCACAAAACACTATCAGAGGTCAATATCCACTTTAAAGTACATATTTATAGAAAAGCTTTTATTCACCTGTTCCTATGCCAACTGTGAGTGGTGAGGTCAGCCAACACTCAGAGAAATTTATTCTGCCTTCCATGTTGTTAGCACATCTTACCTGTTAGTGTGCATATAAGTTGAAAGATCAAAATTATACTGATTATATGGAATTCTCACTATGTGATTGGATGGCCTTGGTCAATCACAAACAAGTTATCAGTACAAAAAAAAACCATCACTTTCAAGTACAGAGAGACCTAAATCCTCAATGCAGGATTAAAAATATATAAATTCCTTATGTAATTCTATGAAGACAAGACCTTAAAAGACACTGGGAAACAATAAAATATCTTTAAAATATTGAGAAATAATAATATTTTTAAGTAAAAACATAAATACTGTCTCATGCATATGATTTTTTCTACTCATGTTGCAGAGTGGTAGCAGTCCACAAAATCCTGCACATTGCAACACTTAAACCATACAGTTTAATGCTTGTATCTGGTTTCACCAGTCACTTACACTAAAAAAAAAAAAAAAAAAAAAAAAAAAAAAAAAAAAAAAAAAAAAAAAAAAAGAGAGAGACTTTAAAAATATACATGACTATTTTCAGCACTGTTCTTGGACAGAGAGTGCTTTATGCCTTCACAACACTTCTCTGCTAAGGCATACCTTACTCGAGAAACACCGCTTTAGCAGTTTTTTTTCTGTGATAAAATGACTCTACTGGATCTATACATAAAATCATATAAAGCCAGCCAAAAGGAAGCTATTTCTAACAGTGGCATTAATTAGAAAACATTTCAGTAAATTTTAGATTCTGTGAGTACCAATAAAAAATTAAAGGCTTTGATATTGAAAACTGTCCATCAGCAGGCATCAACCACCCTGAACTTAATTATCTTATTTTTCCTCTTCATAACTTGATTGAAATGAAAGTTTTCTCCATAAGAAAATGTGTCTTCCTTGTATATATAGGCTTAAATTATGGGATATCTCCCAATACCTCAGACAGTTCTGCTACACTCTGAGGAGTGCATTATTTTCCTATTTAGACATGGCAGGAGCACGGGAAGAGGAGAAGAAAGATACAGACATAAGCTATAGCTATTAATTTAAAACAGTAAATCCAGAGTATTTATAGCTGTTATTTTGTTGTGATTTTTGTTGGTGGTGGTTTTTTGTTTGTTTGTTTGTTTTGTTTTGTTTTAATGTATAGTTAAAGGATTGGCTGCGGTATCAAAATGCTTTGTCATGGTTTTTAGTGTTCCTCATCCCCTCATGCCTTTGGAGCCCTCCAAGATGTTGAAGTCTCTTGGTCAAGTAGTAAAATGAACACCTTTGGCAATCCCTCTTTCATTTGCTGAACAATTCTTTTGTTTTATTCTGGCTTAGAGAATTGCTTCTAGATAGTAACCCTCATCAAACTAAAGAACAGCTACACATTGAACCTAAAAGCAGCTGATTTGAAAACTTGCCCAGCTCTCCTTACTAAAGACCTGCCAACTTGCATAGAAATAAGGGACTGAGATGATTAAGTTCTGCTGTTAATTTTTAACAGTTCTGCTGTTAATTTTTAACCTAGTAACTTCCACTTGTATCTACTTGCTAAGCAAAGAGAAAAAGAAATTAAATTCAACTATGATGAGGCTGGGGCAGAAGATTCTCATACAATTAAGTATATGTGATATAAAGTGGTTGTTTTTGTTTTTGGTTTTTTTTTTTCTTCCAAAAAAGAAAATAATTAAAAATATTATATCCTATATAACATCTACAATGTTACCATGTCCTGAAGGAAAACAAAATAGAGTAACAGTATGGCATTATCGACTAATTAGAACTACTGGGATATAGAAAATGTCTCTTTCTCTAAATAAATTATGCATATATCCTAATTCCTTCTGACAATGATGGCATATCTCAATCTTAATAATTGTAGTAGAGCAAAACTGACAAAGGAATCCGTGTCCATCACGTAACTTTAAACAGATATTTTTAACATTAAAAAAGGAGTTCTTAAATCCTTTAAAGAGTCTATATCATAAGTATTTTCCAAACACTGCTCAGACCATGCACAGTCAGTAGGATTTTGGGGGGAGATAGCACCAATGAGCCAAGAGAGATAGCCATTATCAGTATTATAAATCATGAAATAAGCAAATGCTTATACTACATTTTGAAATGAGAAAAATCAAAACACTGCAAAATCTACATTCTAGACAGATTTTCAACAAGTATTTTAAAATGTTCTTTAGTATTTTATGAGAGTTTACCTGGAAAATACTTTTGTAATTGATTTATATGTGCTACCTTCCAGTAGATAAACCATAAGTTTTTATATGTTAATTATAGAGTACATAAATCCAGAGGAGTTAGCCATTTCTTGGACTGATCTTGTAATTTTTCACACCTAAAAGACATCCAGACATTATACATGCCATACTCCAGTAAATATCTACTTGACACTTCAGAAAATTAAACTCTTGTACACAGTCCTATATCCTTGTAGCTGTAATGTCCATTTCTGACATATTCTATTGATTTTGTTAAAACAGTATCATTAACTCAGGAGGAAATACCCAAAAGAATAGAAGGAAATTCAAATTAATTTTTCCTGAAAATAGAATTTCAAAATCATGTTTCTTGGACAGTGAAAAATATAGAGGTGAAACAGAGATAATAGTGTCAGAACGAGTATGACACAATTTTCTGGAAGTCAGCCCACTTAAGAACAGATTTTGGTCAATGCCAACTTATTTAATGGCTGATTTATTAGGACTACAGCAGTGCCACAATCTTAGATAGCATTTATGCTGCCTAAGGGCATGAAGCTTTAGGGCTGCCTTGAGTGTGTATGTGTAACTACAGAGTGACCACCAAGAACCAATTAATAATAAAGTTCAGCTACTTTAGAATACAGACTATTGATATCTGAATTGACTAAACCATTTTGGAATTGACTGCTGGTTTGTGATGCTAACTTTCCAGATATTTATGCCAGCTACACCTGTTAGATAATGTTCACATAATTTACTAAATTACTAAAAATAACACTAAAGTACCACATGTATAATGAATGAAAACAGCTTCAAAGAGCAAAGTCCTAAACCTTAAACTCTTATACCTTCCAGAAATGTTAAAAAGTGTTACCTAATTATTTTCCATCTTTAATCTACATTTATAGAGATACATAATACATAATGATAGGTTTTGTTTCTTAGGCTGATTTTGTTACTTCAGGACAAAAATTTGTTTCTTTTAATGATGTGAACAAAATTGCTCTCCATCCAGCAGTTTTGAAATCTAATTAAATATGCTCACATAGAAAATTCAGGACTCACTCTGTACATCTACAAATTTGCTTCCTTCTCTACCTTTGTGTGTCTAGTCAGAAGCATCCATCAAAAAACCCGAAATGAAACAAAAAGCAAAGCAAAACAAAATAAAAACAAAACAACCCAAAAAACCCCCAGAAAACAACAAAAAAAAAGCCAAACAAAAAATAACCTCCAGTCATGATTGATGTTGACATTCTGAATTGTAGACAAGAGATGAACATCATCTCTTCAAAAAATACTGTCACTTAGGGCCAGATCATTCTGCAGGAGGTATTTTCCCTTATTATTTAATGCAATAATATTGCCAAGTAAAATTTTGACACCAAAATCCACACCATGTAATTTATTACACTAATAAATCATAATATATTATAGCAGAGAAAATAAGATTGTAATTAGCTGTCCTGGTTTCCAAATAACTGGGTGATTATAAAGAAGAAAATATTATAGTAGTATAATGCTCAGTTTAGTCTGAGAGCAGACACCACTGGGTGCTATGTTGAATGTGATTTCTTAACCAAAGCCTTCGTCTTGCTTCCATCTCAACCATTCTGAGAGCAGTGAGAAAAGCCTGTGGCATGGCTAAGACCACATTTGTACAACTATATAAAGCCAAATTTCTAACCCTGATTTACTCCATGTTGCAGCAAGAGTTTTCACTCCTTTGAGATGAGGCAAAGATACTGAGTTTACTTTGAAACTTGAGAATTCAATTTAGATCACTTCACTAAATTTTATAAAAGATAATGAAAAATGGCAGAGAAAAATCTTTTCTGTGAAGTTCTGTCACTCACAATATGGGATTTCTTAATTTATAGCTGAAAAACTATACCTTTTCAATAATGAGAGTAAATACTGTACAGAACTAAAAAGGAAATATGAGGGAAGAAAAATATGCTTTAGAAAAACTAAAAGTAGCACACTAAACTTGTCCACTTTATATATATATATATAAAAATGTAAAAAGGTTTGTCTATGGATTGTCTTCACTTAAATTACTACAACACTGCATACAATCATTTTAGACAAAGAAGGTAAACTGCATTTTAAAATGTATGTATAAAATTATATATTATATTTATTTTATATTATAAAATGCTCTTCTTGAGCTATATCAAAGACAATATCCATCTCAGTGGATACTGACCCATCTTTCCCACAACATTACCCCAAATCAGACAGAAGAAAAAAGGATTTTAAATACACTTAAACAATTTGGAATACATTTTCTAATAGGAATTTCCAGGTTGATGGATGCTGGAAAATAGGTGTAATTCTCTTCCCTAAGTTCTTCATTCATCCTCGTGTTTTTTGCAGACCACAGTCCAAAAAGCCCAGTCTTTAGCTATGCTGTGTTAAACCATTTGTTTAAAAAGCTGCCACTGGCAATGTCAGAAAAGTTAAATGGTGTCACGGAACCACCTCTGTCCTGACCTCAGGAGACCCAAAGTGCACAGGTGAATTGGATCCTAATCCATCACTGTACACTTCTTCTGTCCAGCAGGTGTTTGCCTGCTTTTTCTAATGTCTTTTCTCTCTTTTATTTCTCTCTCCACTCATTCTAGAAATAATGAAGAATTAGTTTGCCCCTTCTTCTTGGCAACCATTACTTGTTTATTTAACCCAAGAAACACTTAAGCAAGGATAAGAGAAGAAAACCACTTCATTCCAGTGCCAGTGTTTGTGATAACAGTGGAAAATAACTAAAAAAAAATGGTAACACATCACCATTGAAGTGTCCATGTTATTTTGATGCAGATAGATAATTGGGATACCAAGTCCTGTGTTTATCTAATGGTGATATATTTATTTAAATTCATGTTTGATTTATATTTTAGAAAATATCTTGATATATAAACATATTTTAATAGTAAAAAAAAAGTTTACATTTTTTTAAGCTAACTAAATAGAGCTCCACAGGGAAATATTAACTGAAAATTGCAAGATGCTCTTAAGGACTGAAAGTAAACAAAGTCTTGAATTTCAAATATAAACTTGATCAATCCTTAATCTGGTTCCAGAAGTTGATCACATACTCTCTCACCTGAAGTGATTATCCAGGTGGGGGACAGGCATATGAATTTCTGAATGCTTTAGTGGATCTTAAAGAGAATGTCTTTTATTTGGAAAAATGAAGCAAGTACTAATGGCGCTGGTATTTTATCCATGTTGCAGGTAACTATTGAACTTCTCAGACTAAACCACTTACCTTATATAAATAAATACAAGTTTTGTATAACTATATTCCTTGTTCATTCTTGATCAAAACATAGTCTAATTGGCATGAATAAGATAGCTTCTGGTTTTTTAACATTTGGCCAAAATCCAGGCCCAAATATTTCATTAGCAAAATGATCAGAAATTTCAATAGAATGTGTGTGTCACTGATAAAATTACTGAAATTGGTTAGACGATTTTTTTGCTTGAATATATGATAGTAGACACATAATTTTGACAGATTGCAAGAGGTTCTCTTGTCCTAAAGATACTCTGTCTTACTATTTCCAGCATGCATTGTTCAGCCAAGAGAGGAAAGTTGAAAGACTGCCATGTATAACAGCAGAAAGAATGTTGAGCATCTTGACAAAATATGGTAATAGGACATATATGATATAAGAATTTACAGTGTAGGCTCTGCACCTGTGTTCATCTAGAAGATGTTTTCTAATGATAAAGTCTTCAGCACTCTATACCCAGTGGAATTTCAGTCAGCTCAGGAAAATCTAAGCTAAGCCATGACACAAAAATGCTCACAGACTGTTGAAATGAAAACATTGGGAAAAAAAGTTCTAGAAAACAGACATTAGGGTAATTTAATTAAACTTAATCAACATATCAATAACTGATTTTGATCCTTATGTGAATTAAACTATCCAAATCTACCCTTTTCTCTGCAATGGATAATTATTTTCAACGCCCTGGAAGAGTGGCTAAACAGCTTCAGAAAAACAGTTTAACTGAAGGAAGATTCACATTTAGTCTGTAGCAGGGGGAATTGACAACTTTTCTGAAATACTGTGTGATTGGCAAGGCTTAATGATATAAGATTCTGCAGAGGTGCTCTAGAAATAATTGTCCTTTAACGTCTCCAATGTTATTTTTTACTGGTTTTTTTTTTTTGGTTTGTTTTTTTTCAATAATATTCAAAAATTCCATAGTTTTAGGATGAAACTGTAAAGGCTTGTTTTTTTGAAGAGTATCTTAAACTATTATGGATTTCCATGGGATTTAGTGGTTAACCATAATTTTGAAAGATTATTGTGAAATATTTCACTTCTTTTTATAAGTTATTCAGGTTTCACCACTGGTGTTACTACCAACTGATTTTCTGCTCACTGTTTATTCTGCCACATATGAATAAAGACAACAATGTGTGAAAGAAGAAACTTGTAAGAAACTTGTAAGGCAACAAGAACTCCACTTTTTTTTTTTTTTTTTTTTTTTTTTTTTCATTCAATATGCTTTTAGGTTGTGTGCAGCTGCATTTATGTATTTTTGTACCATGTTTATTCTGCAAATGCAATAAACCCACCTTTTTCCTTATAGAATATCATATGTTACTTGCTGACAATTTTCACATAGAGGAGCACTATACCAAACTGATTAATATCTCAAAAATGTTATTAAACAGAGCATGCATGTTTGAGCTAATTTGAATATAATATATTCTATTCTTAAAAGTGGTGACAGGAAATTCCTTTTTCTAAATATACACCAATATATATTTGTCAATTAGTTGTTGGATATTTAGTGCTATGTATTTGTGAGACAATGAGGATTTAACAAGGATCCACCATTCTAGAAATGATAAATCCTTCATAGGCCATGGTGCCAGTATCCTTCTGACAGGTTTGCCCAACAAACACTGGGGAAAAGTAAAATCCAGGGGAGCATGATCATTCTAATTTCACACTTTGATATCAAAAATATATTACCTCCCACAAAGGTAAGAAATTCAAATCTCTCATTAAGCAACATAATTAAAGGTTTTCTTCAGTGCAGTCTTGCTATGTTTATTCAATGAAGCATAATGAATTGCAAGATACACAGTAAAAATAAGCCCTCTCTGATTTATAATAACAACTTTCAGTTGTTAAATAACTCTTATGGAATACATCATAAATTATAAATAAAAAATGCAGCAGTTTTCTATTTCTTTTGCTTAAAAGAAAAAATCAATTTTGTATTTTTATTGTATGACTTTATTCAGTTGTTGATTGACATAGAAAATCTCTGTGGAAGTTATTTTTGATGGTATATGCATGTGTTCAAGTGAATAGTTTGAATTTTCATTTTTCTTCTGTATTTTAAAGTCTTGCACAAACAATTAATGAATCCTCACAACATCCCTGTGAGGTAGGTACTTAGAGGCGTTTAAGAAAAAACAAAAAAACCTTGAGAAATTCACTGTTACACTAATTCAGCAAAGCCAAAACAGTAACAATAACAAGGCTGTTGCACTTCTCATTCTGATTTGGGTCATGAAAATATACTGCCTCTCTCATGTCTCAGTAGCTTCTGCATAAATTCTAAAATATTTCATATAAATATTATGTTAGGCACTGTCAACAGAGCAAAATATTTTCATGTAACAGGAGGATACAGTAATTGTCCTGTGTACATGTAAATTTCACTGAATGACCTTATTCCCTACATGAATAGCAAGAAATAATATTTAAAAATTTAAACTTTCAAGATTATAAATAAAATTTATATAATTATATATTTTAAGAATAAAAGCTTATGTAATGGTTATATGAATTTTAAAATCTGGTGAGTGCATTCATCTGAGCAATTCAAAAACATGCTGATGCATCTACCTTACATATTTGAAAGAAAATATGCTAAAATAAAGTTTATTGATTTGCTAGTAAAATTTTATAATGGATATATTCATCCCCTGTCATGGTAGATGGTAGGTGACATAAAAAGCACAGTGACAGCAGAATGCTTTATATAAATTGCATGCACAATCTGATTTCTTACTTGATTATCAAAGGAACAAATATATTCATTAATAAAAAGCCAACTCATTTACAAGACAAAGTGAATCTTGCTCTAGCTCCATGTCAATATAAACAATTTGCGACTGATTACATCCATCAAGTTGAATATAAACCATAGTAATCTGAATAGTGTAATCAGATGGAACAAGATTTAATAACATACAAACCAAAGTTAATGTTTCCCTGATTGCTTCCATTAACTGCATAACTATCTAAAGTATTAGTTTTACATATACATTATGCAACTTAGTATTAGAAAAGTTAAAAATACATAATATGGTACATTATATAGAGGAATATATTTATCAAAAGTTTATACATATTGCCGATTTTTGGAAATTTTTTTCCTCTTTTAAAACACAGTTTCCCATATATCAATTAAAACATAACACTTCACATATTTAAATTTTCATTATCCTATCAGTATGTTCCCCCTGCAATCTAGGTGCATTTAAAAACAAATAAATAAGGTTATATTCTGGTGAAACACCCTTTTACCACTAGCACTTTAAGATTACAGAGATCACATAAAGCAACAACTTCCTTAAAAGTAAATTTTATCTTTCTTCAAAAGCCCAGGAGACAATGAGCAGAGTAGTAGGAATTGAAAGAAAAAAATAATGTAAGTGCAGAAGCAACCTCAGGTAAATTTCTAAATGGGTAACACTCAATACATATTTTATCCATAAATCTGGAATACTGACAGTTTATTTCCCTTTTATTTTTCCAGTCATTGCAGCATGTATAAACCAGTAAGAATAATTGTATTTTATATCCAACTAAACAACCCAAAATCAGAAGACATGAAGATGGTTTGTAAAACTATGTTTTCATCCTGTTAAATTTAAAGTTACATTTTCTTACAAAAACTTGTTTGAGAGCTCAAGCATCTGAAGAAGAGGATACGTATATATAAAGTCACAAAAATTTTTCCAATCACTTCCTAAAGTGACTATAACATGTTATGGACAAATAAAAAAACCAATTAAAATTGGCATGGGATGGGTAGTTTGGAAAAGACAACTTTTGTGTTCAGTGAAAAAAATAGATGCATGGCAAACTAACATTTTTAAACTGATAAATGTTATGGAAAAATAATGAGGCAACAGAAATAAACACAAATTTTTCATTGCTGAGTTCTTTGTAATTGACTGATTTAACTTAAGGGCAATTTTAAGACCAAAGCAGATCACTATTGTATCAGAGTATATAAAGCTTCCCCCAGTTGCAGACAACAGGGCTTTTCTTATTAATATCTGAAGAGTTGACACTGACCCTGCTGCTCTCATTGTTAGTAGGATGCTGTTAGTAGTAGCAGTTGCAAACATATGGGTTTGCCAGTAACAACTCACAATTTGTGCATAGTTGAGTCTTCGAAACTGAGCAAATTTGCTCTCAAAATCTTGCCAGCGCTTGCTGAGCTGTATCAGGGTTGGCTCCACTGCTTTGGCAGCCCCATCCTTAGACAAGCGTTCAGCCTGCCTGTGCACCGCATGCAGATCTTCCTTCTTCTTCTCCAATTCTCCTCCAATCTCCTAGTGAGCAAAACCAATACAGGGCCCAGGACAGTTAGCTAACTAGATCAATCAACTTAAAATTAGCAAAATATTTCCGTCAGAAAATCCATTTCCATTTTATTGTCACAAGTAAAATTTACAGCTTATTTTCATATTAATCATATCTTATTTTACATTTAAACAAAACAAAAAGAACTGAAATTGAAGAACCTTCTTGGAGATGGGCTGTAGAGATCCTAAGAGCTACTACACTCTGAAACTGTCAGCAGAGGCCCACAGTTTCCATGTTCAGATTCTTGCTAGTACACTGTGATGGGCAGTTGGAGAAATCATTTTCTCAGTAAGGGTCAGCATATTCAGGACAAATAGTGTTCTAACAGCTTACAAATATACTATTAGACTCTCTTAATGTACTAGTTAACTCCTATTTTACTCTGTGGGAAACTCAACAGAGAATGAAGCAAAGAAAGACGATGTAAAATAAACCAGGAAAAACCTTTGACAGTATGTAAATAAATCTATAGAGTTTGACAGTGACATATGAATATGTTCTGATGAAAATGAATGTGCTAACATGAGATAGAGGTCATCCATATATTGGTAAGTCATTTGTTCATCTGGAACAAAGATACATAAAATCAATTACAATTTTTGCTAGAAAACATTTGATTCTTCTTAATACATTGCACACTTTCTGTATTATTGACAAAACATTATATTTAGTGTGTTTCAAATTATTTATATATCATTCTGTATAAGAAACAAATTCAAAATATAGTATAACAAAGAAAGGTCACTTTGAGCACAGATAACTAGGATTTGTTTTACTATAAATAGAAATAAAGAACAGAACTTATAATTTTCTGTTGCAATAAGATTGTTGCATTTGCTGTCTGTTCAATGGATAAACTATCACTTGAAAAGATCTATCATTGCCAACCCAAAACAACATTACCTTTAGCTTCTGCTCATCTTTGTGGTCTGGCAGACCGGCTAACTTTTTCTCAATGTCATCCAGCCATGTCATTAGGTCATCAGCCTGCCTCTTGTACTGATACCATTGATGAGAAATCTCTAAAGCCTTTTTTCTTCTTTGAGCTCTCAAGTCCTGTTCACAGTGCAGACATTATTAGAATATGAATTAAAGGCTTATAAAATATGAACTGGCATGTGTGCACACTGAAGGGAAAAAAAGTGTACAAGGCTGCTATTTTTTAAATTAAATGTGGGTATTTAAAGCAAGTATATGAGTAAATGAACATATTTACATGTTTATCAATTTTTTTTTGTTTGTTTTAAAGTAGGTTACCTATTTCAGTGTTGTTCACATGTTGAATAAACCACTGAGACAGTCACCAGTATTCAGAGAAGTTAAGACTCTTACATAAATGTCAATATTTTATATAAAACACTTCTGCTCAGAATACTTACTGGACAGATGGAAACACAGCCCACTTAGAATCTAGCCAAAAGTGGGACTTCTGTATTTTGTGGACTCCTGTGAATTTCTGTCTGCATGAAAACTCTGTAGCTACTCAAATGAAAATCACTGCAATGCAGAAATGTTTGCAAAGACAGGTTTCCTTTATCTAAATTAAATACCATATACATAACAAATGTCTTGTGTTTATAACTCTGCCTTATAAAGGATTAAAAGTTCTCTTAAGCAGGAATGTATAAACGTTGTGGTTTTATTCCCTTAGAAAGGTTGTTAAATATACATTTGCTTTAACTGCTTAACTTCACTCATGCGAAATTCAGAAAATATTTTAATCACTATAAATTCTTATTAGGAAGTAAACTTAAAAACTACTGATATATTTTATTTAAAAATACTCAGATTAATTTTCTTCAACCTTTCTTGAATTTTTTTTCACCAGGGTGAATGCCTTAACTGAGTCACCCAAAGGAAAATTTATCACTATACCATAAAAAACAACCAGGGAGGATCTGGTCAATAGCACAGTGCAATAAACACTGTTCTTGTTTCTCCAACATAAAAATTATGAATTGCTTCCATTTAGCTTGGAACAGTCAAAGATACACTTAATAGATTTCAAACTTCTTTTAAATGTGGACAAAACAACAGCATATTCTAGCTATCCTTCCCCTGAATTCACAGAGATCTGCAAAATTGCAAGAATTAGAATGAAATCCATAGAAAAGAAAGAGTATGCATAAAAATAAGTAACAATAAAATCTAAACATGCCATGTTCTCCAAAGATAACTTAATCAAAATTATCCAAGGAAATAAAAATTCTCCTGTAGCCCATTGCTCCAGGTAAGTGACCAAAGTGACTCTCTAATTGTAAGATTCTATTTTTCATCACTTTTATTTACCATAGAAAGATGGCACTTCCAAGTATATCTGTTAGCTGGTCCACATGGCATGGAAACACACCATGTGCACTTCTAGGAACAACATCACACTGTTTTACCTCCCAGATTGTGTCAACTCAGAATGTTCTTATGCAACTTTAGGTTTCAGCCTCTTAACAGCTCTATCTACTAGTACTACCTCCTATCCTATTCTAGAGAGGCTGGAGCCACTCTTCTAACAGGAATGTAGTGTGTAAGTATTTTACTAAAGGGTAAACAACTTATTCATGGCCAGAAGTGTGTTATTCAACTGAGAATGTAAGTTTGCAGGACCTGATTCTAACTAAGATTTTAACTGCTGTTGAAGAAATATAAAAGACACATAATATGTTAAAAAAGGAATTATCAAAGAAATCAGTGTTGTCCCATTGGCAGTCACACAGCTGTAAGGCTGAGGATAAGACAGCATTTCTCAAGCTGGAGATTGTAAAATGCCTTTTGCAAGGCATCAAGAGAACTGTAAAAGAACATCTATAGCCAAATAGCTTCAAATTACTCATTTCTAAATAGTAATGACAACTCATTTAACAAAAAATACCCTGAAATGAAGAAAAAAATGGGTTTAATAGCATGTGCTTATAACTGTAGCTCCTATACCTTGAGGGCATTATGTTTAGTCCGCAACAGCTGCTGTTTTGTCTTTATTTCCTCACGTTTTTTCTCATCTGTGACTCCCTTTTGAAGCCTGTCGCCCCTTTGCAGCAATTCTTTCACTGTGCTCTCATCCTCTTCACTCTGATTTAAAAAAATAACCAACACAATATGCATTTTAATCTAGTTATCACTTAAGTACTAGTAGATACAGACCATGCTAAAGTAATCATGTAGCAGCTACTTGCAGTTGTATACTGATGATCAAGGAACTTTTACTTGCTTTATACAATATATGTAGAGGGATAAAAGTAAGACAGCACCTGCAAATCTACAGATTTTTGGTATTTGATCTTATGCAGCATCCAGAATAAGAACATAAAACTTTAGAGGCAAAAACTTGAAATATATTTCACTTCCAAACTAAAAGAATAGACATATGTAAAATATTCTAAAACACTGTCAGTAGAGATTGAAATTGCCAGTATTCTGGCAGACCATGCAATTACTGACCATTCTGTGCATCATCATATTGAAAACCAGCTATCCTGACATGGCAAATGCTATCACTAAGTATTTTTTATGAAGTAGCCACCTACAAATCTTTGAACCTGAATCTGTGTCACAGCTTCTGGCAGTGTCTGGAACCTCTCTAAGCATTTGATGTAAAGAAAGGGAACCAAATATGTTCAGGTAGTGGAAACTTCCCCATCAAACTTGATTCACTTGGAATTTACCACTATATACATATGGTAAATTCTGTATACAGCACATAGAGCCTTAAATTTTATTTTTCCTGCATAAAAGAAAAAATGTTCTGTAAAGATTCCTTCCAGTATTGGTATGCAACAGACACCTTTGAAGAATTCCTTAAAAGTAAAATACTGAGTCTCTATATCAGTTGTAAACAAATATATATTTGATCTTGCTGAGGACTCAAGAAGAGAGGGTTCTAAATTTGAATCTCCCTTTTTACCCAGTCAAAACAATCACTCTGGAGAACACACACCACAATTGCAATAGTAGCAAAGCACTGCAGTATTTTCTCCTCTTTTTCATTTCCCCCCACTCAGCGAATATGAATAAATGGTTTTAAGACTTGTAACAATAAAACATAAGTAATAAAGTTTACCACAGCCACAAAATCTATTTACATTAAAATGTTATAAGCAGATTGGGTAAGAACAAATTGTCAAGTGGCATTTCTTTGCATGAGCATTTATTTTTAGTGAATGTATTTTTTCACTGTAGTGCCCCTTTTGATACATCATTCTGACTTTTCTGGTCTTCATACTACTGAAGAGATTTTAATATTAATTCCATGTTCTGTAATACTGTCGATAGTAGCACAGAACACATGGATAACATCCCTGGTCTGCTTAGTGTTTCATAAGGGACAAGAAATGCTTTTCTGATAAACTAAAAATTAAGTTAGCACAAAAAATTTTAGTTAGAGCTAATTTGGGAGTTTTGATTTTATAATATATTAGCATAGCAAAATTTTCCACGAGTTATATCTAAAGATCCTAATGCAAATATGGGTTTATGATTTTCACTCAGGTTTTTCATCTCCTGGCTTATTTTGCTCAGACTTCCATTTCAACCAAATTACCATATCTTTATTGAAGTCCTCCTCTTTCAGATTCACTCCCTGCTGAATTTCAACCTCCAGTGGTTCAAGCATTTTTTGTATATCGAAGTCAAATTGCTCCAATTCCTTCAAAGGAATGAAGGGCTAAAATGGGAAAAATACAAAGATTATTTATTTAAAGGACACATTTCATAGTTTTATTAGAAACAGAAATGTAAAAAGATATCTGGGCTACCCCCTATTGCTAAAACAATGGTAGACTTTCCATCATATTGAAAAATACCTGCAGCATACTCAAAGCACCCACAGATACAGAAAAGATACAAATTTACATAGAATTTCAATGTAAGTAAACTAAAAAAAATTAAGGAGACTGAAAATTAAAAAGGAAGAAAATAAAATACATTATCACATTTGTGTTAAAGAACAAGTCCAAATAAACAGCATTTTTCTAAAAATATAAATGTTTACTCTGTTAAATACGGTTTTTCAGCAATTATTTATACAGTAACAAGAAGTGCAGTCAGATGAAAACACCCTACTATTAATAATTGAGAAAATGTTAATCTGGTTCAGTTTTGAAATCATTGTTCTTTTACATAGAAGTTTCAGGTGAATGCTACAAAACAAAGGACAGAAAATCTTTGTGCAAGATATTCCCCTAATAGAATTTTGTAACACATTGAAAAAAATCAACAAATGTTCAGCTTTCATTTCAAAATGCCTCAACAAAATTTCAGGATGAAAAAACATCAACCAAACAAAATAGACTCAAATTCTCCAAAATAAATCACAGTATAATTATGGAGCTTTAGTTTAGTATTCAGTTTTGAACTCTCCAACAAGCCCTACTTATTAACAACAATGCACCACCTTCTGTCAATCTGACATGAGTGCCTGTGAATAGCTTTATGGACAATATATGGTATATAAATCAACAGATATGTTTTTTCTTCTTTCAAAGCTTTAAATGCAAGAAGGAAGAAAATCTCAGTGGTTCTTGCATAAAATTTAAACTTAAAGATAATTAAGGCTTCTTGATGTTCTACAAACTCTTGGATGTGCTCCTGTCTTTCTTGCTAAAAACATTTATCCTAACTATTTCTCTTTTATTTTTTCCTCTGGTACAATTAGTTATTATTATATACAAAATTTGTAATGAAGACAGCAACAATAAAATTTAATTGGTTAAAACACGAGAGACTGGATGTCAAATGAAATCTGTTCTCAGATGACCTGGAAGACTCAAGGTAAAAAAACCTTAACTGTATCTGGCTGATTATTTTAACAACAGAAATTCTGCACATTTAAAAACATTAATGGAAATATAATAATATTCAATATTTATAAAGAATAATACTGCACTCACAAATTTTCATTAAGAGGCTCAGAATTATACTCATCATACACTTCAGCTCAATTAGAAAAAATAGAAAACTACACAGTAATTTCTTCTCAAATGCTCTGAAGGATATTTTCTAAACTACTTAAATCTCATTAAAAGACAAACCAACTAATAAAATTGGAATATAAAACTTATAGTCTCTGAAAAAGGCTAAAAACAATAACAAGAGGAAAATGGAAAGAAAAATACTAAATGAATTCCAGTAATTGAATGATGTTGAAATACTGCTTGAAAATGTTAAGTCTCATTTTGGTATACTATGAACATTTTTTTAATTCAGAACATGACATTTATATACTATCATTCACTGACTTAATGGATCATTTCTTATTTTCTTCACTGTTGTACTGATTATTGTTATTATTTGAAAAAATATAGCTAATTTAAGAAAAATGAGAAATTATTGAAAATAGGTTATGAGAGCTTTCAATCCTATTGAATTTATGTTTTAATCTAGCACAGTGTGAATAATTTTACCAAAAATACGGGGGGGAAAGAAAACCCAAAACACTTAGGAAACATATCACCCCATAATAATAATAATTTTCCAGCTCGTGAAGCTAAAATCATAAAAAAGTCCAATTACCTACATTATACATGTTGACAAAATAAAATACCCAGTAATTTGGTCCTTTATCTGAATGAATATAACAAGTCAGTGGAATAGTCAATAATTCAGACCAGTTTTTACCTCCCTACCTGATGCAATACTTTTAATAGTAAGTATCCTTTGCTAATGATATTCTACTTGTGCATTTTCCAAGGTTCTGGAAAAGGTCCCCTAAATTCTAATTTACCATTAAAATTTATGTGCTGTAGTAATTCCTCTCATCTTGCTTGGCAGTTGTCTATATCTTAGTGTGGTTCTGCCAGTTCCAACCCACCCTGCCTTCAGAAATGGAAGAAAACCCGAGAGAAGGCTGCAGGTGGAAGACATTTGCAGGCTGTTTCTTCATCTTGGTAAGAATCTTTTGTCCCTTCTTTGAGTGAGCCCACAACATGTAGTGCAAACAAGACCCCCAAGAAGCCATCTACAGGCAGCCCCCTTTTTCCCTAGGACAAGTAATAATTTCACAGGATCCCACCAAAGGCTGCATCAGCTCTGGAAGTTTACAACAACATAAAAGTGCAAAGTAAAATTGAGATGGGAATCCAGACTGCAAAAACATCAGACAACACAGTTCTTGCAAAGATGTCCTCAGTCTACAGTTTGTACATTTGTAAGAAGTAGGCAAGAAGCTGGAATGACTGAAATACTAGTGATGGTCATTAGGAAAAACAATATTACCTTTATTCAGAAGACATTATTTTGCTTCAGAAATGAAACCTAAATAAACCCAAATATCCACAACGATGTGCTGGTTAGGCAGGATATTGAGCTCTACACAGACCCCAGCAACTCATGGAAACCATGTCTCTTTGCTTATGCTTTTTGCAAAGCTTATTTCCTGCTTTGCCATGGATCCTCTCTGCATTTATTTCCAGTGCTAACACAGTGACCAGCAATAAGAGTTTAGATCAGGATCTGTGCATTCCCACTATTCCATATACCAACCTGCATGGCTGCCTCATTTAATCTGCTGAATAGCTCTTCAAAATAAAGGCAGCAAATACATTGGAGAAAGTAGGTGGCTTATGTCCTTCTTCATTCCAATTCAGAAGGCAAAAATTGGCTAAAAATTACCTAATCCACAATAAATTCAGATTTAATAGTCAAGCTGGTTGTACAGATGAGTAGCTGAAGTTAAATTGGTATAATCTCTCTCTCCAACATTGGTGGATCCCAGTCTCACAGGAAAAGACTAAATGCACTTGAAGAAAAAATTAGCTCCCAAAACCCAATTTATATGAAAAAAGGCTACTCATACTTTGCAAAGACTAGAGACTTACTAACTCTCAGACGTTTATTTTTTTGTAAGTTATTGACGTAATCATTGTTACATTCAGATAAAGTCAGTGAATACTCTAATAGTGAAACTGTGAGAAAAGACCTTAATACCAAATCTTCACACTTAATAAAAATAAAAAAAAATCCTTAGGCTCTATATTTTTTTCCTTTAAAAGCTTAGTTTTTTGAGGAACTGTATCCCACTATGTAGTTGCAATTGCACACCTTACACAAACCCCATTTCTTATGCATCTCCTTATGGAAGCAAGTCCTCCTACCTTTACACTCTTAATTCTCTGTGACACAGCTGCAAATCGCTGGTTGAGCTCTGAGAGTTTAGGCTCTACTACTTTCCTGCAGTGCTCCCCACGGTTTGTCATCAAGTCTCTGGCCTGGTCACGCACAGAGTCCACCTTGGGGTGAATGTCATTCAGCTCAGCCTTTAAGCGCTACAGTCCGTGAGCAAGAGACAGGGCTTGAAGTTAGTAATAAATGCAAAGAGAGAGAAAGAGAGAGAGAGAGAAAGTGTGCAAAGGAATAGGGAGCAAAACCACAAAGCAAATTCAGATAATTATGCATGAGTGTGTAAATCCAGTAGAAAAATCTTAGATGACATTCCCACTCATAGCCCTCAAATTGATAGCAGGAATGTATCTACATGTCTGTTTTAATATCTCCTAGACAAAATTAATGGTGATCATTATTTCTAGGCAGATTCTTATCTGCAATAATATTGCAGCATATTTCAGGGTGAACTAAATTATTCTATGTTCCTAAAGCTAGGAAGAACTGCTAATTCATGTATTATAGAACTGGATGTGTAATTGTTGCCTTTATTACTGCTCAGGGCCATAGTTCAGGCAAGTAAAAATGACCAGATTAAAAAAAAAAAAAGTCATATTTTTTTTCTAGAAATCTGTCACAATTAAAAAAAAAAAAAAACCAAAAACAAAAAAACAAACAAAAAAAAACCCACAAAAAAAACCCAAAAAAAACCCCAAAACACCCCAAAAAAACCCAAAAACACAAACAAACAAAAAAAACCACTAAAACAAAACAAGAAAAACCCACAAAAACCCAAGAGGGCAAAAGCCTTTATCCTCTGCAATATTAATCTTAACAGTAGAACCCAATACAGGCAGCGGACAAAAATATATAGCAAGGCATTTGAGAATCAGACATACAGTTGGGCAGTAATAATTAAATTTTAGTGTCTGCATGAAATGCCTTTGTGCAATGCAAACATATATACAGGTATTGATAATTTTACTTTGTATCTGATGATGGCAAAATTGTTCATTCATCTACAAATGCCAGTCTCATAATCCTCTGAGATCAATGAGATGCTCTGCCCTGGAATTTGTAAAATTTTGCTATAGTAAATGGCATCATTATGTTAGTGTCAGCAAAACAATTCTGATTTTGATTTGCAAACTCTTTCTCAGATATTATGTACTGACCATGGAGTTCAATACAAAGTAAAATTTCACATTGACTTCAGAAGAAAAGATCCTTATAGATAATAATTAAAATAATGTTGCTCTTAAGGTATTTAAAATGAAATATTTTAACATACACATCTGCATTACAAGCTGATTTTTCATCAGTTGGTCAAATGATGCAATTAGGCAACTATAATCTTCTGCTCAATACACTAACCCTGATTCTACAGCTAGCTCACCATACAATATTCTTGTCTGTGTTCCTGATCTGGCCTCAATGTCAGCAATGTTTGTAGAATTAAGACAATCCTATGACAGAAATATCATACATATTGGAAAAGCATCACAGAAATACAGAAATACAATTAAAAATGAAGGGGACAGAAAAATATGTTTTATTCAAACAAAATAAAACCTTGTGTTAAAGGATTATTTTCCAGCAGACATATGTTTAATAAGCTGCTGTTCTACTCACCAGGAAGTTTTCAAGAATTATAATAACAATCTGGTTTTATTTCTGAAGTGATTTAATTTTGGTAATACAGAGCAAATTTACTAAGTAATCTACAAGCTGCCAGAGGGTAGCTTTATCACAGAAAAAATAATTTTAATCAATTTGTGATACCTTTTGAAATATGTGAGTTTTGACACAGTCCTTTTTAGAATAAAATTAATGCTTTCCAGAAAATCACATTTTTTACCTTAAGAATTTCCTCTTTTTGCTGGGGTTTTTGTTTGTCAGATTCATCCAACAGTATTTCAGCACGATACATCCAAGTAGTGACATTAGCTACATTCTGATCAAAAGCCTCCATGTGCTTTTGATATTCCTGTATGTGGAAAAGGTAAATACTGCATACAAAAAATGTAATCAGATCTGAAATAACAGCTGTAGTTATGCCAATTGTGGCAAACATGCACACATTATGACATTATGAAAACTTGTTTGTTTTACACAGTAACTTCTTGTTTTGTGAAGGATAGAATCTGCTGTTTGTTTGCTTCACTTTACATGTTAGGTTTCTTTAAAAAGACAATCTAGGAGAGAGAGAGAGAGGGAGAGAATTGACAGGCAGCAGGATGATAAAATCATAGCAAGATGCAGGTGTTGGCAGCTCAGTGAGGCTGCTGAGAGGAACAGGAAGCTGTTAGCCAGACCTGCTGCAGGTGCAAAGGAGTGTTTCCCAAGAACAAGGTACAGAATTCATGTTGGAAAGCCAGTAAATTGACTGAAACACAGATGGCCACAATGATGCATTTGCAGAATCACAATCAAGACTGGGAGCTTTGCATCTAAACTTCTTATGGACATTTCATTTAATTTCTTTGCCTTGAGAGTTTGATTTTTAAAAGCTATTCAAGTTAATATTCTGATAAATCTTCATTTCTCTGCTTCATTTCAAACTTTGTGTTTTTGGGTGAGCTCACTAGAATGTGACCTATGCATATCCCACACAATACATATATGGACCACACACCCAATATCAAAGCTCTTTTGGCCCCCAAATGGATCTACCTTTATTTTACACTGTTCTCAAATTGTAAAAAAATCTCAATTACCTCTCTTAGACATTTTTATCATGTGTTTTAACAAATACTAACTACAGAATCCAAAGCAAAGAGAGAGAGGATGTACAGGAATACATAACTATCAACTTGTAAACTCTATTATATGCTTCTTATAATCAGTTCCACATTAAATCTGTGCAGCTACAATATTCTGAATGAAAAGCTTAAGTTTTCCAGGTACTTTCACTTGGATACTGTACTCAGCAGAAGAAGACCTGTAGTGATGCTGTATATTTACTGCCAAAGTATTTGTAATGCAGCCCTGTAAACTCTAGTGGAGCTCCAACACATCAAGCCATGAAAAGTCATGACAAAGGTCAACACACCCTTAAAAACCACTTCTGTTTCTGTGGTGTGAAATTGGATTCCCATGCTCTCAGGAACAGAAAGAGCACACAAGATTTCCAAAAGCATTCTGACAGCCCAGTGGTTAAGACTCTTCTGTAGTTAAGGGTTCAGGCTGTCACCTCTTCATGACAGAATGAATCTGAAGGCAGAATAAAGTTATGTGACTGTAGTTTGAGGCAGCTGGGGAAGAGGCTCCTGAATCTGTGTGAAATGTGTATTAGGGATTTCACTGTTTACTAGGCTTAATCTGGCCCCTTTAAGGAATTATCCCCCCTGAAACATGCCCTATAAACATGTCCTATATCCAAAGGAGGATTACGAACTTCTGGAAGACCGAGTCAAGGTCCTTCAGCATATAAGGTGTGCACCCTGAGAAGAGCTTATGATTTAGTTGCCTCTGAAATGAATCAAATTCACATGCACCAGAACTACCCTGTGGGTCAAACCAACTTGCAAGTGGAAACTTCCCAATCGTACTATTCAAAATACAAATGCTAATGCAGCCAAAAGTAGCTGATGTTGTTGGTACCAATACTAACACTTTCTCAACTTACTTGACTATTTTTTTTTTTTGCTACTACTGAAGTAGTCTCTTGAAACTGCACTTCATTTACTAGGAAGAAATCCCAAACTAAAAACAATGCAAGGACTTTTAAGACAGACAGGATTGCAAAGTGCTAACAATCAAGATTCTACTCAGTAATCAATCAGATTCTCAAAACATACACAATGTACTAAACAACAATCAATTGATTGTCTGTGTACCTGTGTGGTCAATAAAGCACAGTCCAAGGCACCAGAAAAAGCACTTCAATAAGGCTGGGCATGTACAACTGGAAACCAACATCTCCTCAGTGTGAAGAAATGCATTTTCCTTACCAGTAGGAGATTGAACCATTCCTCAGCACGGGAAGTTACCGCTTTCCAGTTGCTGTTCAGCAGGCTGAGCTTATCGTCCACCAGACTTTCCTTTCCTTTCATCACTGCCTTCAAGTTCTCTCCCAAGTCACTGATGCTCTTAAGCTGGACCTGGCGTTTCTCAATCTCCTTCCGTGTTGCCTACATAAGCAGAACAAGAAATAAAATTTCTGGGAATTAATAAATTTTCCACACTGAGAACATGAAATATTAAACCAGGCAGCAAGTTTATACTAGAACACACAGTCTTGCTTCCTATAGGAAAGTAAGGCATTCTGTAAAGAGCAGCAAATACAAAGTAAATTGTTTCTCTTGAGCTCTCATAAAATTGTATATATATATATATTCTTCATCTTCTTGCAATAGCTTAATTTTAAAAAAAGTGAATTATCTTTGATTTCAGTGTTCAAAATATAGTTTTAATACTTAATTATTAAAAATGAATGTACATTTTATAATATTTATATAGAGTTTAAAGTTTAAAGTTACCTTTCATATAATAAAATTAGCTTGTTATCAAATAACATATAAAGCTTTTATAATAAATGGGACAATTTTAGAGCATCATGATGACATCTTAATACAGAAAATTCCATCAGAAATATTCTGATGAATATTTTATTACTTTAGTATTTATCAATGCAATCTTTTTCAGAAGAAATCATATTATTTTCTTCAGTTAAACTTGTTTCCTAATTGCAGAAATGCATATTTTCATTGCATTCACTTGGGATTTCATTCTGCAAACCAAAACACTAAAATAAGCTATTGCCCATAGCATTTCTAAGCTTGAATGACTACAGCACATATGCAGTGCTATAAAGTCAGATTTCCAGCATCTCTTCCCACTGTTATATTACCCAATAGATCTAATATGTAAGGTTATATAATTTACTCATTATTCATGGCTTAATATTCACTGCAACATACAAGAAGTCTAACAAAAGGAACAAATCCCAACATATTTTGACAATATGTAAAAAAGCAGGTGTTTAAATACTAAACAGTGAGATGACACAGTACAAAGTACAGCAGTCTTGCTGAATACTGGAGGAGAGGCACAAACTCCTTACACCTAATTTCACATATAACCACTTTTATGAGAGAAATTTATCTGAGGTCCTTGGCACCTGATAGCAATGATCTAGGCATATAAATCTCTGCTTATGAAATAAAACTGCAAGCAGAAAGTAAGTGTTCCAAGATGAACACAAACAGAACTTAGTAGAAAATGAAGAAGCACTAGTCTCCACAGACACAGATTTCTCCCAGAAACTTGAATATAGTGAAACTAAAAAAACACTTAAAACAAATGGCAAACATAATACTTCCATCTCAGGATGAATGCTTTTATGCAGTAGAACCCCACCTTTATGACCTTCACTCTATCACATCTCTCATGATCACAGAGCAGTATAATTTTGTTGATAATATATTGATAGTGAAAGTAGAATGTTCATTCTTTTCAATAAAGACAGTATAAAATTCTTTTTGGTAAAACAGAACTTTAAAAGTACTTCAACTTATTTGGTGTGTCATGCTTACAGCAGCAGTTCACTTCCTATGCTTAACAGAATTTAGGATCTGATTTTGAATGTTATTTCAGAAAAAAAGTTCTTACACTTGTATTTCATGTAAGCATGAAAAATTTTCCGCATTCTATCATTTTTCTAAAGTACTGAGGATATGTAATAGAACCAAGGCATGAGTGATGCAAATTATTAACAATATACCATATAATTATAGAATTTGAAAAGGAGAGTTTAAAATTTCAGCAGGTCCTTGTCAGATTAAAGGAAAAACATGCCCTCTTCTAGTACTTTTATCTGTTTCACAGCAGGTGCAAAGTGTCATCACGAAAAAAGAATAACACAAAGGATATAATTTACCTTCAACTGAGGATGGAAAATTTTGATCAGACTTATTTATTTTTCTAAACTATTTTCTTTCATTTGGAAAATACTCTCTGAAGTGTATTTATCATTTCTTGTGGTTTCTTTTGTATTTTACAATTATGAAAATGTCAACCAATCTTGGGCTATATTCAAAAAATAATAATCCTAACTGGTAAACAGATTAATTAAATGTCTATTAAACAAAACTGTAGACCAGATGTGTAGTTCCCCATGTGTAAGAAACGAGTTATTCCTTTCAAAATAAATAAATAATGTAAGCTAAAGACTAGATGCACCTCTGGGCAACATGGATTTTTAACTTCCCCATGCAAATAAGGGACATCAATCAAGGAAATCACCATTCCCCTCACTGTCTTAAAAAAACATTGTGGCCCTCAACACAGCATTGAAGTGACAAAAGCACCTTCCTCAATAGTTTAAATCTCCATTATTACAAGTCCTTATGTATAAAATACTGGATCCACTGCATACAACTGAAAAACCAGCAAGGTCTGTAAAGTCAGTGGCATTCCATGCTGCATTATCAGCTATGACTTCCTCTGTAGGTTATTATGTGCACCACATAAACTTTCTTACAAAACTTCCATAAGATGTTTTTAGTTTGTTTTTAATGGCATGTCTGCATTATATTAAAAAAAAATCCCATTTTTCTTTTTAGTATTACTAGAAAGTGATAGTCTACACATACTTTATTCACTGCGATATAACAGACAGCACTGGTAAATTTTCTGTAAGAATAAAAGTCAAAAATACTGCTATTAATTCAACAACATTATATAAAACAAAAAAAAGAATGTGTCATGATGCCAGGATTTAACTAAGATTATTTCAGTAAAACTCAGGGAGCAGCTTTTAAATTCTCCTAATTTTTAAAGAGCAAGTTCCTCACAGCCTTGCTGGATTTAAGCTCCCTTCTGGTTGTCATAACATTAAATTGCATTCCAGCTGTGCAGTTTATTTGAAAATATATAAAAAAGTTGTAGAATTTAAACTACAGAATAAATAGAATCAGCTTTTCAAGTTAAGAATGACATTTAAAACACCTAGCACCTTAAAAAAAAAAACAAACTCAAAACCCCCTAACACCACCACAATGTGTACAATATGAAACATTAACAAATAAAGTGGTGAAACTCCTCCCAGAAGGACTAGGCAATTTATACAATTTGATTTTGTGTGCTTATTAGGGTGAAAATGTATAACATTTAAAAAAATATAGAAATTTAGGAGTTGTAAAGATGCTATTTTCCTGATAAAAGAATCGTGGCATCTTGGGGAAACAAAAACATGTAAACAAAAGATGGAACTAGACATCCTAACACCAAGCACTCACTTGCAGCTGTGAAAATTTATCTGCAATGTTGAACAATTCCAAAAGAGATTATATTCATTCTGCTGTTTAACATTCTAGTGAAGTAATTACATTCCCCCATTCCCATCCTTTTTTTTTTTTTTTTTTTTTTTCTTAGTACTAGTATATTTATTTATAAACAAAATTGAACTGTGTATGACCTTCTGGAAGAGAAAGGCTCCATAAATGCTTCTAGGAAAGGTATCTCCAATAAAAAAATTATACAGATTATGTTAAGGAGACGTGTATATATATATAGTCAACACTTCTTTACATATGCCACTATTTAGGATCATATCTGTTGGCAGATACAAGAGTTAATTAAGATGATGTGACTCTCTCCCCATTCAAATTTCAGTTATTCAGTTAGACCGAATTCTGAAGTGCCTCTTTGGAAGCCACTCCTGTACTTCCACTTTTCTGAAGTACCAGTTATGGCTATTTGGTACAAAATACCACGACAGAAATTCTCTGACCCAAAAATTAATTTGTTTCACTGACTGAAATGTTTTCTTTGCTTTTTAAGGAAGTGTTATTCTTTTCTCACTCATGGTTATAAGAAAAATGTTGGTAGCCTGCCTTAATCAAAACTGGGGGATTACACCACTATGGAACTCCCAGGACAATTCCAAGAGAAATGGCATCTAGGTTCCTGATATCTTGGAAATTAAAGCAATCACATAGACCCTGGTGCAACTCTGCATGCAGAGCATGTCTCAGGTGATTAGTTTCTAATCCCCTTTCTAGAAACATCAGAATGGGGAGAGAGAGAATCTGAGCTCCCCTCTCACCAGTTCCATCCATCAAAACCTCAGGAAAGGAGCTGCAGTACAAAATAGAAGTTCTGCTTAAAAAACAACTTTGGATGGCTTGAAATCCATGTAAAAGGCAAATCATGCTGCAGTGTGTAAAGTCATAGGGATGAGCCTTGCAGAGAATTTATAAGTGGTTTGTAGCTGCATACAATAATATTTTACCTACTTTACATATGGATCCATAGGATGACAGGATGAATCATGTTAGAACAAATAATTGCAGTTCCCTGTGCAGATATTTACACTTTGAGTGGTGTTCACAGTTCTGTCCCTGATCCCACTGTGCTGCAACATAATCTTTCAGTTTACTGTTTACTAAAATATACTCTCAGGGATTTTTGTTACAACTGCTTTGTTCTGGTCTTTTACTTGATAATTTTGGTTTACTGTGATGGTTTGTGTACATCCCTCTCATCACCAAATACCAGCTAGGAATTAATGTTTGAAAATAGAAGCTACATAGAAATTAGTTTTCTGGTGTTTTTAGTGTTGTTTTTAAAAACATTATTATTGTTATTATTATTATTATTATTATTATTATTGGTATTTGGCAGGTCAATTTGGTTTTCTGAAGATGTGGTAAAAAGAGTTTCTGAGCTATATTTTATAATGATAAAACTACCATGTATCAAGATCAACTAATGATTTTTTTTTTAATAAACCAGAATTGTAAGTAAATGCAGTAGATATTATAGTTAGTCTTGATGGTCATTAACATATGTAGATTAAAAAGCACAAAAACAATGAATGAATGAAGAAAAGTTATGTGTGCCATTGCACTGTCTGTGCCACTGGATTACTTGAAAATACTCTTTGCAATTTGAATCTTTCTAAAAGAAATTAGGTGGCTCAGCTCTCACAGGTGGGATTGCAGAATTAATCAGAAGCTGACATTATGGTCTTCTCAGTGGTTGATTGTACATATTTATTTGTTTATTTACAGCACACCTTTTATTTTTATTGCATTTTGGCCAGTTACTATGAGTCAGTTGACACAATTTACAGTTTGTCTACTTTTATGGATATTACTGACAGGAAATATGTTGCTAAATGTAATTCTAAGTACTTCAAGTCAACTTTATACTCACTGGTATTACACACTGTGTTAAAAAATCAGATTAAAGCATTGGCAGAGTCATACTGCTGATAGTAGGGAGTGATACAGAATTTTCCTGGTAATACCATCTGCCATTTCCTTTTTAAGAACATGGTTTCCTGGCAATCTAATTCTTATCAGTCCAGTTCCTGATTAAAAGACAAATAAACCCTGCAGTTGTTAATGTCTTCAGTGATAAATATGTTCACTAAATCAGACTTCTAATTATAAATGGATTTCTAATATAAAATGTTTAATGCCTATCTTTCCACCCGCATGTAATTTTTCTTATCTATTATAACAGAGCTGAATTCAAATAGAAAGATTTAACTTGTCTCTACTGAGCAGAAAGGCAGGATTTACAGTCTTCAGTATATTGCCCATCTCATTTCACATAACTCAGTCAAGTTTTTTTTTCCATTTCTTGAAAAATTCTACACAGGAACAAATAGCACATTTCCCTTGATGTTCAGATTAATGCCATCTTTCATTAGCTTCAATTCCAATTCAAGATGGACATTCCTTTTTACTTCTAGGTGTTTATACCTTGAAGACAATGTTCAAATGCATGGTTTCTTTTATTGTCAACTCTATAATTATATTTGTAACCCTCTGAGTTCTTTTCACTTTTAAGAAGACCTGGGTGTTGAAAATAAATTAGAAATAAGTGCATTAATAAATATAACTGCTTCCTTGTCCTGTAAAGAAAAAAGACTATTAGCTCTCTGCTTAGATATATTGACAGCAGCACACATCCAATTTTCAGTTCATTTGCACTATTGAATTCTCCTCTCTCCCTCTCCATTTTCCATCTTAGTTTTTCTGCAGCCTTTTGTCACAATGGGAATCTGCTGGGCTTAATTCATCTCCCAGTGCATTTCATTAGATTGGTTACTGTCTTTGGCAGCCTACTTACCCAGGAAGTCCAAAGCCCAAAGCTGTGACATTAATCAGGTACTGTGAGGCTCTGGTTCTGGGGACTAAATTATTGATGTACAATTTTGTGTGATGCCTCAATGAAATCCACATAGGAGTATCAGCATCGTATTTATTTATGAAGTCCCTGCAAGAATTTTAAAGTGTCCAGGATAAAATGCAGCACTGTCTCCTAGTGGGAGCAAATTCTTTAGGAAAAAGCATAATCCACATAATTTCTGCAAATATTTACACTTGTAAGTCTAGTATTTGCCACATATGCTACCTGTTGGATTGTTCCACATTAAAAGTGTGCTTATATATATGTGAATATTTGTTTATATTTCCTAAAAAGCAATCTTAAAATGGAATTTTGAAAACCACTCAGTGCATACATATTTTGCCAGGAGCCAGCTGCTGTCACCCAAAATTGTTTGTTCTTTTTTTAGTGATGAACTGACTGAAGGGGAAGAACTGAGGTAATAAATGAATTTAGATTGTAGTGGAGGCTTTGGGGAGTATTTGAAGGCAAAATATCCTTTATACCAGTTTTTCTTTCAAAACTTTATGTATCAATTCCCTGTGAGAATTCACAATACTCAACGGCACTCTTTAAGATTAGAAGGTGGGGTGGAGTGGTTCCTGTCTGATATATTTTTTCCATGTTAATAGTTCTTATTTTAATTAGCCTTGTTACCTTTTCTGGTTGTCTTCAGATAAAAATATGTTGTACTTGTTGTAGAAAGCTTAAGACATAACAAAAGCTTCCCACTGTGCAGCTGCACTAATCATCAGGTTTTAGGCCCTAATTATGCAATTTCTGAAGCATTAAGGTTCATATATAAAAATAAAATGATATTAAGGACAAATTTTTCTCTTTAAATACCTGAGAAGCTACATACATCTGGGCTGACACAAACATGAAGTGCACGTTTCTGTTTCAGTAGAACTTTACTGTGCAGTCACTACTTAAGATTATTTTAATTTTACTGGGTGAATAGCCTAACTAACTAGAAGGCTAGTTTGGGGATGTTAAAACATTAAGATTTTTCTAATTCGTCTCTTAAAAATCTGAGTTTTGTCCTTTGTTGTGGGTGTTAAAGAGTCACTGGAAAGCTTCACAGCAGAAAAGAAATTGGGGGTGTTGGTTGACAGGTATGAACCTGAGCCAGTGGCACCTGGCCTGGATCAGCAACAGAGTGGCAGCAGGACCAGGGCAGGGATTGTCCCCTGTGCTCGGCACTGGTGAGGTCACACCTCAAATCTGTGTCCAGTTTTGGGCACCTCACTACAAGAGAGGCATTGAGGGGCTGGAGTGAGTCCAGAGAAGGGAAAAGGAGCTGGGAAAGGGTCTGGAGCACAAGTGTGATGAGGAGCAGCTGAGGGAGCTGGGGGTGCTCAAACTGAGTAAGCATTGGAATTGGAGGTGGCAGAGTCACCATCCCTGGAAGTGTTGCAGAAATAACTGGACAAGGCATTCGGTGGTGTTCAACCAAAGGTGGAACTCCAGGATCTTGGTCTTTTCCAGACACCATGATACTATGATTCTAAGATCAAAACATCAGTCCAAAGAAATGAGAGGAACTGCACAAAATTCACTGCAGGAAAAGCAGCAAGTGAAAATTAGAAAATATCAGACAACAATAAGAGAGAACAATGGGGGTTGCAGGGATTTAGATATTGATTTGAAAGTGAAAACTGCAGTAGTCAAAGGAGTAATTAATTGTAAGTTAATAAGAGAGAAAGTTGATATTTTTGGATATCACTTTTACAAATACTATCATTCTTAGAGGCTGATGACCAAAAAAAACCTGCAAACCTAAGAAAAGAGGTGTAGACCGGTTTTTTTTAAATTGTTGTTATTGTTTTCCTAGTATTGCTATCAGTTTGTGAATTCTAAATGCATTTTAAACCTAAAGACACTTTATCAAGTTCAGAAACTTGAAAGGGTTAGTTAAAAAGAAAAAAACAACCCACAAAATTTTACTCAAGCGCCTTGAATCATCGCTGTCATTAAAAAAATTAGGAAGGTTACCTGTATATAATTCATTACTATTTCTGCAATGCACAGTGAAACTAGTAAAATGTTTAGAGGATCTCTCCTATTAAAAAACAAAGCACAAGTGGCTTACCCAACCCCCATCCTCCACAAACCCCCAATACTGTTTAAGGGGATTTTTGTTGTTTCTGAAATTATATAGAAACACTTGTTCAAAATGCTGCTAGCTGCACACAGTTATTTGAAATTTTGGGGCTTCTGATAATGTTCAGCATAGTGTGCAGATTTTGGTATATTTGAATAATGATGACTTGGGTTTGTTTATGTCCTCAGCTAGATTGGATTTCCATTTCATGTGCAGAAAATGAAATAGATTAGCTAGTGTTGAATGATAATATGCTAAGTTTTAACATCACACAGAAATACTCTCTTTTATACAGACCCCTTGCATTCCTCAGTTTCTGTAAGATGTTTATCTAAACTGT
Organism: Oenanthe melanoleuca; assembly: GCF_029582105.1. Lineage (NCBI taxonomy): Eukaryota > Metazoa > Chordata > Aves > Passeriformes > Muscicapidae > Oenanthe > Oenanthe melanoleuca. The sequence continues at coordinate 102,109,057 of NC_079333.1, forward strand.
GATTTTGAGTAAAGTTTTGATTTAGGCTTTGAGTTTTAACCTGAAAGATGAGTTCAAGGTGAACTCTCATGGAAGCAAGAAGAAGAATACAAAGGAATGAGATACAAAGATGCAAGAGTAAGAAAACAAATATCCTGGCTACCATGTGAACATGTAGAATATATAGTGTTTTGGCATCTTTAGTCTTTCATCCACTATTAAATACCTTTCTAACCATGAGTAGAATGGTGTAAGAAATCTCTGTTTTACATGGATACTGAGTGGTTGATTTATAGTACTCTAAAAAATTAAATTCTAACTTAAAATTCATCTCAGGAAAGATTATTACAATGTGAAGGTGAATTGTGCAGAGACAAGTGGTTTAAACTTTTCTGCTTGTTAATGCTAAGGTGGGACACTGCCGAAACATTTACGATGTTCCCCTAACTAAAATGCCATAATTTTTAATTATTTTTCTTTATCACAAAAGAAATCTATTTTTCTGTAATATTCACATGTTTGTGTCACATTGTTACCTTGCCCCAGGCAATTTCAGCATCCAAATTGCTGGGCATGCCCTGCGCAGCCGATCTCTTGGTCAGCTCCGCGTCCGTCGCTGCCAGCCACTCTGCCAGAGCGTTCGTCTCCTTCCGCAGCTTCCGCGACAATTTCAAGCATTTCTCTAACTCCTGCTTCTTTTCTGTCACCTGTGGAAAGAAAACTTGTGGTTATTAACCCTTCAGTGAAATAGGTCTGTCTGATGGTTGTTCATATAACATTTTCTGTAGGCCACTTTTCCATACAAACTGGACTTGGGATTCCACAGGTGAAGTTGCACCTTTAGTATAGGTATGTCTTGATTTATTCTCTCAGTATCAGTAATATTGCAGCTAGAATGTAAACACCTACAAGAAATTTATGTGCATAAAGATACATTGAGTTTAAACTAGCAATAGAGCTCCAAAAGTCTCCTCCTCTGTTTTAAGGTCATACGTAGCAAATTAATTTGGAAGAACTGAACTAACAGGCTTTCTTTGAGAAATAAAATATATGTCAAAACCCTTCACAGGGCACATTTTAATATAGGTGGCCATATAGGAACTGAGATTCCTCAAGGTTTTTTCCTATGTAGCTACCTGAAAGAAAATAAATACCAGTCAAACAAAGCCTCAAATCTTGAAACATAAACGTCAAACTAAAGCAGCACATTTAACTTTAAGGTTTAATTTTCTGAATGTTTTGGATGTGAAGAACGAGGGATGTGAAGTACTAGTACTCTACTTTAGCTGTAAAGTTCTTTTAAGCTTGGTACATAGTACCTGGAAGGAAGGCTGAGTATTTATGTTGCCTTGACTGTCTCACACTGTGTTTTGAAAAAACGGGCAAATAAAACTGTTCTTCAAGCCCCTGAAAATCTTCACAGAGAAGAAAAAAAGAGTAAATTAAGAGATCTTAGATGGGAAACGACACTATAATAGACATTATAGTAGACATAGACATAAATAGTAGCAGAAAATACAAATTAATAAATTATGCTTTGATTAAGTTTAAAAAAAAACAGTCGAAGAAGGATGATTAAAAGTGTCCCATAGATCAGTAATATTTTTTAAAAAATTCCTAATTAGCTTGAATGTCAAAGAGTAATCAAGTTAAGACTGTAGCCACTGATTTGTCCTTAAGTATTTTTAAATAGAAAAAAACTTTCTACAGAGGTAGAAAACTGGTATCAGCATCTACTAAAGCTATTTTGCACTCTGCCACCAAGAACAAGTAGTGGCACAATGATCAAATTGATTTGCAGATTGACTGCCAAGGAGAATTCGAGGTTTTAAAATATAATAGGATGTTACAAGGTTAGATACATGGCTTTTGCTATCCCTGAGTAAGGAGATGAGATTTGCCTAAGGAATAAGCTATAAAGTGTTCCTGATAATTTATTATCACTCTGTAGAGGCTTACTACTGAAATTTCATAATATTTTTCACTGAATATGCTTTATGTTCTCTCTTGCATGCTAAATTTATTAAATGAGACCACAGAACTTACAGTCAGGCCAAGAGGTAAATCCCTGGGAAGGACCATAAAACTCAGCTTTTTAGAGCTCCATTCACACATGGAGCCAGGTTTTCCACTTCTGAAGAGTGTAACAGCAATTGTAAATAACATTACTTAGCAGCAATACAATGCAAAGTGCACTACCCTGAGCTTGATTGCCTGTTTAAGGATTTTGAACACCTGGTATATTATAAAATGAAGTTACTGATCCTTGTCAAAACAGAGAGAGAATATTTGTGTTCCTATTTACATCTCTAGCATGTGTTTATTATATAAATAATACAGCAATATCTCCACATACATTGCATATATCCAGAGGTTACTGATTAATCAGTTTGTTAGCACTTCAAATGTAAAGATGTATTTTCTACAGAAAAATAGGAAACAGTGCCCTCTAAAGGCCTTTTAGGTCAGAAAATATATTTGTGAGTTACTTTATATGCAAGGGGGCCTCTTGAAACATACCTAGAAAATCACACAAGTGAATCTGTGCTTGAAGATGTGTTTCCCTCAGACCATACATTTCAGTCCTCAGACTAACTATGAGTTATAAATGTTGTTAGTTTTCTTTTAAAAAGTATTTTTCTCAATGCAATCAATTAGTGTTGTTAATGGCTATTCAATTCTTTAATTTCTATATATCTGGGCTTCTGTGACTTTCTCTTAAGCTGTTAATTACTATGCTGTGTAAAAGTAAATTAGAGAAATTCCATCTAGGGCAGCAGAGCTAAGTCCAGCACTGCAAATTTTTGAAACACATCAATATGCAATATGGCTCACTTGAAGTCGCTAATGGCTCCCTAATGGCACATTTTTATCCCTTCATTAGATAAGAGAGGTTTCCTACAATAATGGCACCTGTTTGCTGTTAAGTTAAACATAATGCAGGAATAAATGCCACAGTTCTTTCTAAAATAATGGAGAGCCCAAACGTGTTATCCAATCCCAAATGGCTTCAATTCACACCTACTGAAGCAGACCCCAGTTTTCCAGACACACAAAAGATTGATGTCTCTTAATACCTTTACTTTCTAGCAAGACAGAACTGTTCTAATTCAGATTCCCTAAAGAGTATTATCTCTGTCAAAAGCAACATAACTCTTACTGTTCTATCATACTGTAGTCACCAGGGCTTGATTCTCATTATCTGTTTAAATCACATACTGGCTCTCAGTATTACCATGGGCTCATTTTCCTAGCTATTAATAAATTATTATTTGAATAATTTTTAATCTAAAAATTTAAAAATTAGCTTAGTTCTGCTTTGTATTTTTCAGATGTATACATTTTGGGAATTAATAGAAAGGTATTTGTCTTTCACAATTTTCAGTCATCCAGTCACAGCATTAAATTCACTTCAATCTTACAGTTTTCAGAAGGTATTTGAATAGTTCTAATGAGGGCAAAAGAAAAAAAAAAAAAAAAGAGAGTAATGAAGGATATTTGTTAACTGAATTATTTAAATGCAGTCCTCTTTAGGACAATGCTGCACTGCCTCATCTGAGTCTTGTTAATATTGGCTAGGAGCCTGTCCATCCTACTTTGTTTAATTGACTTTTAGGGAAAATTGAGTAAACAAAACTGATTCCCATTGGAAAGTGGCTTACATATTAAGATACAGTGAAAATGCAAGTCCAAGTTCTTGACATTTAAATCAAGAAATGGTTATGACAAAAACTGATGACATGTAAGTGCAGAAGCCACAAAGCACAGTGGTACACAAGCTCTTCTTGAGGAAAGCTTCAGTGGTTAGAGCTTTTTGTTCAACAGATTTTTGAACAGCAAGAAATGGAAATTTTATACTTTAAGATATGTACAGTCAGAGGCAGAAGTAATTTAAAAGGTATAATTTTCTCTTTTATGAAGCAGCCCAATAAGAAAAACTCGATCTAAATAATTTCCTAACCTGAAATGACTTTTTGAGGCATCAGAATGAAACAACATCCCCCATCTAAATTTAAAACCAATGAACTAGCATAAAAAAATTTACAATATTAAAAAAGTAAAATTTTGAATTTCAGTAAAGGATTTTTTTTTTCCTAGGTGATTGTTTTTTTTTTTTATTCAGAGCAACTGAATAGCCATGATAGTGATTGCCTTTGCCTCCATTCCTTCTGTCCCACTGGAAGAACCTTAAAAGGAACCAGTAAAAACCTCCATGTACTTATCACTCTGAGGTTACTTTTCACTTTGTCAGTACATGCTTTTATATTAAAAACACAGAACTTACCTTTGCACCCAATTCATTATATTGCAGTTTCAAAGCTGTAAGTCTTTCATCCAGTTCCTTTGGGTTTTCTGTCTGCTGCTTCTGAACAATCTGCCTCCCAGTTTTTATCACTGTTTCCACTTCAGACTTCACCTCACTCAGGTTTTTATATAATTTCTAATCAAATAGAAATGAAATAATGAACCACCATTAAAACATGAAAACTAGAAAAGACCATTGGAAGTATTCAGAATCCAAATGAACAAATTCTGAATAGCCTATCTTTACAAACACAGACCTCAAAAACATGTCACTAAAATCAGTGTTAGAAATGTTGTACATGAGAAAATACACCTCATTATTATTTGTTTTAGTCTGTGACAGAAGTTGTTATCAAACTTAGATAACATTATATTAGTTAGCAATATAATTACTACTCTGTAAAGTAGTATATATATATAGTCCAACTCCTTTCTAGGTGCTGAATATGATGATAAATTCCTCATGATGATATACTAGAACTAGATTTTGAAAAGCAGGAACATTTTGAGAATCCTTGTAGTTAAAGATGCCCTAAAATCGCTGTAAATCTTCCAAAAAGCACATCAGGGCTGCAGAAAACAGCTGCTGAGTGAAGACACTTTAATTCAGTACAGAGCTTCTAACCATCACATCATTCCAGTAAGAATGCCATTCTCACAGGAATATGAATTTAAGAGCAATTCCATTTAACAAAAATGAAAGATGCAAAGCAATGACATTAGCTTGTCCTATGCTTATTTTTAAAATTTAAATTCTTTCTACATTTACATTTGAAAGAGGTTGGGAGGGGGAAATCTTCAGGCATGCCATTGCCCCACGAAAAGAAACCAAAAAATCCTCAAAAAACTCCCAACAAACAAACAAAAAGCTGAATGAAAAAAAAAAAAAAAAAGTATAAAAACCAGTTACTTTTGCTGCTATAATCTTATTTTTATGATCAAGAGCACAGCGTTTAGCTTTATTTCCCTTCAAGTGTAAAGGGGAGCAGGATTGTAGTGATGTTAAACAGACATGTACAGATTTTCCCCTTTAGCACATATTCAGGTCATCTTTTGCTCTTGAACTGAAAGAAAGCCATAGGTGCCATCTCACAGAAGTTTTAATCTATGGTTTTCCATTATGCTTTGTGTTTCCTGGCTAGAATAGACTTTTGTTATGCAACACCTCTTTTGGTTATGTCACAGAGTTCCACGTCTGTAGAATATTGTGGAAAATAGAGCCAATATGGGGAGATAATTCAACCACAGGACAGAAACTGGGAATTAGAAAGTGATCCTAACTGGTATTCTCACATAGTGATAGCATTTATCTGGAGCTCTGAAGGGGGGTTTTGTTGTTTTTTCTGAGGTTTTTGTTTGTTTGTTTGGGTTTTGGATTTTTTTGTGTAACTGACACTTTGTTTCTCATCTGAATTAAGGACAATAATCTCTAATTTTTAGCTTTCTCTGCATAAAGCTGATAGAAAGCATCTTAAATATTCACCATGCAATGATCCAGCTGTGATTGTACAACTTCCTGCTCAACACTCTTCATCTCCAGCTTGGGCACCTGCAATTTCACTTCATCTAGAATTCTTTTGCATTCTTGGAGGCGCTGTTCAAAGTTGGCTGGCTTCTGAAACAGCCGAAACTTCACGGACACATCCTGCAGCTTTTTCTGAAAAGTAAACATAGGTGAGTAGAAAATGTGAAAACAAATCAGTGCTGAAGACAATTCTTAGTCCTGTTACAGAGTATTTAGAATATATTGTCAGTCAGCAATTTCTTATTAAAAGCATAAAAAACCTTTGGGGAAAACGCCAGTGGCAGACAATCTTGGGTCTGCATTGAATGATAAAAATTCTTCCATCATCCAGGGCACTGGATGCAGCAGAGCCTGTGGCAAAAGAGCCCATACACACACATGAAGAAAGGGAGAAGTTTTGTAATTTTCAATAAGCAAAGTGTTCAGGGGCATGGGGAGAAGACAGATTTAATGGCTTGAGGATAAGCTATCCACACTGCAGAGTGAATGCTCTTCAAATCTATCAGTTGCTGCTTCTTGGTATGAGGAACGAATCTTTTAGTCCTTCAAAGAAACCTAAATAATGTGGCTTGGCAGTAAGTAGGTCTAGCACAAACCCCAAGATTTAGAGTATAAAATTGATTATATTTGAATTTTAAAAAAGCCTAACCTAGAGTAAAAAGAAAGAAATTTGAAGGCAGAATAAAAGATCTGTGACAAGCTTGGCTTCTAATTTCACCATTTTCACAATTTTCTATCTTTGTGCATTAAACTGCTGGCTGACATGATCCCTAGCTCAAGGGGAGGGGAAATAATTAAAAATAAAAAAAAAAAAAGGAATTTTAATTATCTACTTGAAAAAGAACTAATTTCTTCTATGAAGTACAGAGCAAAGCATTATTGAATAAGTTTTACAACTGTCTGGGGAACGAAAAGGAAAAAAAAAAGAATAAATGTCACTAAGAAGTAACTAAGTAATTAAATAGGAACTCAGTATCTGCAAACACACTTCTGATTTCTTTATCTTCAAATCCTGGACACTTTATTCCACTACAGTGTGGTCTGTGGACATACAGATTTGAGGAAAAACTGTAAGTAGGCATAGAATTGGTCTGTACATTGACATTGGTAAAAACCCTTCCTACATCTATCAGATTTCTGAAAAGAAGGCAGAGATCATAAGCAGCAGATAACCTGAAGTACCACAGAAATGTATGTAAATATCCAGGAGCTCCTTCCAACAACTTTCCTCTTTAAACACTTTTTATGAAATTCAGATCCAATGAGATAAGAAAGGAAGTCTGTCAATGAATAAGTGGACAACTGAATAAAAGTAGGGTACAAGGGCAGGAATAAGAGGTCTTATTTTTCTTCAGTGTGTTTGCATACATTAAATTTGCATGCAATTATTTTTTCATTCTCTTTAATTTAAAGAAGGTCAAATCCTGTGAGAATCTTGTATTGCCAAATCTATATCAGTTACCATTTTTGTTGGTCAATACATCAAAAATTATTTATTAAAAGAGAATGAAAATATTAATAGCAGAGAAAATTAAAGTCATCTGTGAAGAGTCACTGAAGGCTTGAAAAGTACTGAGGATCTGTAGGGGGGAAAAAAGCTTGATATACAAGTGGGATCTAAATGATCTTTCAGCACTCTCACTCAAGTTCTCCCAGATAACAATAAAAGATTTATTATATATTTATATTTATCACCAACAGTTTTAAAATAATATCATCTCAACACTTAAAAGCAGCAAGCAAAGTGGATATTTGGAACATAAAGAATACTAAAATGTTTTGTACCTGTCAAAGCATAAAACTCATTGCATAAAGCCATTTTGTACCTGAATAATGTGTTCAGTTTTGATCACTTTGTTTCAAAAAGTCATTTTAAAAATAGAAAATTTATAAAGAATGACAGAAAAATGAAAGCTGTTTAGCTAAAAGTCTCAGTATACTTTATATATTAGTCAGTCTAGAAAAGAGACAACTGAGGATGTATTCCAAAAGTTGACCAGGAAAGCATTCAATACTGAATTTTCAAAAATAACCATTCATTACAAAAGATTTTACATCCATCTAACAATTCTCAGTCTCTTAGAACTAACTTGGTACTATATCACAATGGCAGAAATAGATTGTTATTTTCCTAATCATACTTTTCCCCTTAAATGTAAAAATCAGAACTTAATTCTTAGCCTACCATAATCTAAAAATCCAGGATAAATTTGGCCACAATTATTAATGTTTCAATATCTCAATGCATTTATTTATTTTCATAGCTGTTTAGTTTCTGCCCAGGTAACTGAACTAATAACAGAATAAATACATCAAATTAGAAATATTACTTAGTAAAAAATTAAAAAAAAAAAAAAAAAAAAAAAAAAACATTTATTTATAAGTGAGAAAATAGTAAGTGAAGATAGATCTCATGAAAGGTGTTTTACCAGTAAAGGTGGCATAATAGTGGAAAGGAATTCAAGAGAGTTCAGTGGCCTAAAATCAAATATAGTCAGAAATATGTGTAACAAAGGGCTCAGCTTCTACCAACTTTGGTAGTTGATATTTACATTATGCATGCAAATTACTACTTTTTTGTTTATATTTTATCTAATGTTAGCAAAGCAGTGTCTCAAGATGACCTCCACCAATTTTTCAAAAGCCAAACTGGTGCACATCATCAACTAGAGCAGCCCTACAAGGAGAAAAAATGTCTGCACAGAGGTGGATTAATAAAAAAGGCACAGAGAAAGGGTTGTGCTCCCTTGCATGTTGTTGAATCCACAAAGATTTATTTACACAGTCATCTGATGCCTGCATTTCACTGATGAAATATGGGCAACTTCACAGCTGCCATGGAGACCATCAGAAGGTGTGTTAGTATGAAGAAAGGCAGAAAAATGAGGAAAGACAAATATTCTCAACAAAGAATTCTAGTCCTGTATATAAGATGAAAAATTTAAAAAGTGAATTTGTTAATTTCAAATGACTTAACTGCTAAATTAATTATTGATACCCATAATACAAATTAAAACCCAAGCAGAGGTGTCTAGAAATATTTGACAGGGATGAATCAAAAAAGGGCAATAATTAAATTATTTGTCTTTCTAATTAATTATGAAAATTTGTTTTACCATCTACAATAAAAGGCCAACAAAAACACAACAGAAAACACTTAAACAATTGGTATCATTAATGGGTAAAAATGTTCATTTTTCTCTGTTGTTTATTCAGTCATCTCCATTTTCAAGAATGTCTTTCTGTGTTTATTAAGCCAGATGAAGTAATGCATTATCTAACATTTTAAATTTATGTCTGAATTGCACAGCTTAGCATAATTTGTATTTCAAATACAGTTCTATTAAAGATTTCCAAATATTTTAACCTATTTTTGACAGTAAATATTTACCAATACTTCAAAACTTGCATCAAAAAGCCCCGTGTAGTTTTATCACTTGAAATTTCACTTTCCAAGCACCCCTTACTATACAGTGTCCCTACCAGCTGGTTACATCAGTCCTGCACACCTTAAACTGCTGCCAATGACACAGGAAGGCTGAAATGAAAAAATTGAGCAGGAAGATGTGGATGGTTTACGTTACCCACTCTGATTTTCTGGCTAGAAGGGAACAGCTAAAGCAGAAGAGACACCTTAAGAACACTTAATGGTGGAGTAATAGTACCACTCATACTACTCATTTGAATGAGTGAAGGAAAAATGGTGGAAATGAGATTTGCCCACCTGTGCCACATCAATTTGGGAGAGAACTCTTTTGGCAGCTTCTTTACCCCGGTTTCGTTTCTTCATTTCTTCCAAACTGATCTCGTGGCTTGTTAATTCAGATTGTATTTTCTGTTGGAAAACAAAGGCAGCAATCAGCAAGGTTTGAGGGAAAAACTGTATGCTGTTTAAATTTTTTTTGACTGGTTGATTTTGGAACACACTGAGCAGCAGTACAGCCTGTACTGCACTGCCAGCAGCAGGAGGGAGCTGACCCTGCCCCTCTGCTCTGTCCTGTGTCTGGGGTGCTGTGTCCAGCTCTGGCCTTCCAGAGCAAGAGAAACACGGGGCTCCAGGAGCATCTCCAGCAGAGAGTGACAAAGATGATTAAGGGACGGAATGTGGATTTTTTTTTTTTTTTTTCTGAAGTAAAACAACCATTTTCATTCATAAGAACATTAATAATTAATGATAGGGAAAAAAATAGAAAAGTTATTTGCTTCACTATTCTTAATTCTTCTCATTTTCACAGTATCACCAGGCAAGTTAAGAGAAAACTGATTGAAGCATCCTGCAAGGATAACATCATCTTCATCTTAGAGAGCTGTGCTATATGTAAAACAGTACATAAATTTCTACTGACCAGAATCTATGTTCAGTATCAGTTTTCTGTAGCTAAATGCACAATGACATGCAGTTCATTATTATATTAATTTATTTTCTAACACATGTTGCTTTTGCTGTCTGCAAAATCAGAGTGTGAACCAAAGTAAAACATCAGCTCTTTTTGGTTCACCATTAATCAACTTTACAAGACAAAATTAACTTAAGCAGTGTTGGCTAGTGCAATGTAATGGAAAAGAATTCCCAGAAAATATATTGATACTTTATACTTCAGGAAGACACATATAAAATTATGTTTAAATTGTTAGAAAATAAGAAATTCTTATTAGCAGGATTGTTAGAATTGCTAGATAGCACTACTGAAAAAAAAAAATACTCTATGAAATAAAGACATAAAGTTATATTCCCATCATGAGATGCATTTGAGGCCATTACTCCTGCATTAAAAAGTGATTTTTTATTTAATCTTTTTTTTTTTAATGGCATATAGCATTTTCAGAGGCCCTGAAGACCAGCTATAATTGGAAATATATGTACATAAATTTATCTTACACTACAGTAACTTTGATAGTAAAAATTAATATACATGTATTTTTAATCATATTTTCATAGGTTATTAAGTAAAAAGCTGTGTACACCATATGCTGCCTACTTTATATGGCCATTACATGGTAATAATGACTTGTGTACCATTATAATATCTTATGTATTTCAACACTTAACTGAAAGAAGGTTTTCATAAGTTATACTGAATATGTACTAAAGTAAATTTTAATGAAAAAAAAAGAATACACATGAAACCATTAGTCTTTATTACATTTAATTGCAAGAATATATATGACTCTAAATTATTCAGTACTATTCAGAGAATTAAAATATTTTTCTAAACCAAAGTATTTGTAAAAGCAAAATGACTAGCCAAAAGCTCCAAATTTAGATAATTTATTTTCTTCTAAAATTATCATAATTATGTATCTTTGATTTCTCGTATTTTGATTTCTCCTTGACAGGGCTATTCAATGAATGGCCAGGAACATCTGGAACAATAATAGATTTTTTCTAAATATGATATTTATTTTTTGAGAAAGCAAAAATGGTCAATTAAAAGAATGATTCCATGAAGAAGAGATTTATTTAATTGTTGAGCATTTATTTTATCCTTATCTAAGTTTAAAATTTCCCCCCGAAGTATGTTTGAGTTGTAACAAGTTTATCTTTTATTTTTGTGCTGCACATGAACCAAACAGGTGGTGATTTAGTTACTACCTCAAGTCAAATACTTTTTTCATGTCTTGGGTGTTAGAACTGCGTATGAAAGGAAGAAGCAAGTCTGAATTTTAAAAAATATACTGTATCACACCCAGTATTTCAACAGTTTGCTTCCCTACCTCATCAACAATCTGGTTTTTGGTTGCATTTTCCAATTTACTTTGTTCAACCTCAGAGTCACTCTGGAAAGCACATAATTGAACAGTTCTTATCTGAATAGGTCAGAACACAGCACAGGTAAGAGTGGTGTTTGAGCAATTAGGTGTTATGGGACATTGCATGGAGATTGTTCTATCTTACTGCTTTAAATTGCTCTGCAGCAGAGAGATCAAGCATCATCTTCCCTGACATCAAAATATGGAATTGGAGAGGAACAAACATGTTAGAGGAAAGATTAAAATAAAAGTTAGTCAGGCTTATAGTAAGGAAAACCTTTTTTTTCCTTTTTTTTTCATTTGCTACTGCTGCTCACAGGCTGAAAAATTAAATCAGTCATTAAAAATATAAAATAATTTATAACATCTGCCTGTGATGTCCATTATAATTTAATTTTGAAAAGACCATTTTCACCTTTGTGTCTGCCAACTCACAAATTTATTGCATGAACTTCTTAACATCCATAAGAAAACACTATTTTTTCTTTTATTGTCCCCACCTCTTCTTTTCTCAGTGATTCCTGTCTATTTCTTTTCTATTTTGTTTTTTACTAAAGAGAAAAACTTGCCTTCATTTAACTTCTAGAACATCAGAATATAATGTACTGTATGTAATCAAGCTATACTACATTACTGCATACATTATTGTGTCCTACAGGTTAAGGATTCTCATTTGCCATCACAGGCAATCTTCCAGGGAATTTGTAAAACTTTTATTCTTAGATATAGAAAAGCATATAACATTCATAGAAGACAATGTTACTGCAAAAATGATATATAGGTAATTCTTAATTCAAACTGCATGAGTTTTTTTCTGGACTCTAACTTTCAATAAATATTAACTGGAGGGTTCAAATGAGAAAATAAAGGTAGAATAGGGTAGAACCGTGACTGGCAAGGCAATACTGAGCAGGCTGGACATGACAAATAGAGTTAAAACACAGTGTTCAGAGGTATGGAGATGTGCAGAGGGTGACAATCTATATAGTCCAAAAATTGGCATAGATATTCAAACTTAATATATAACTACATGCAAGCTTATGCTTCTGAATAACACTTATCAGCTCTTCCCTCTGACCACTGATCCACACATGGCTGAACAAAACAATCCTCACAATTTCCAGCACAGGAAAGGTAAGTGTAGATAACTTAAACATTTTCCTAAGTAGACAACTGTGAGTTCTTTTTCCCAAAATATCAGTCTGAAGGCAATGAAGCATGGTATCATCTTGTCAAGTAACATCTTGAACAACTGAACCATTCTGCCATTGTATCATCACATTAACTTTGGCTTTGAACAAAGCACAAAGATATTATAAAAACAGTATAATAGGCACCTTCACTTAGAAAACAGCCAGGCATATAGTGCTTATGCTACAGAACTTAAATTATCCATGGATTTTATTGAAAAGATAGATTCTTTTTGCACTTTTCAAAAACACAGTATCAGGTTATTCTCCACACCACAATTTATACAGTTTGACTGGGGAGAACAACAGACAAGTGATTTATCATATGCAGGTTAGAAATGGAATAAGTCAATTTTCTTTCCCATAATGTAAAAATATTCATGTAGTCACTCAGACTAAGCAGAAATACAAAGTAGGAATTAGCTCTTCCATCAAAAATCATTGAATAACATAGCTAGAAATAATTACTTGAAAAATATTTTGTCATATAAACATTTTCAGTAATTTATTTTTGTCCTGTCAGTTAAAGAATAAACTTTTAAAAAAGTCACAAACTTCAAATTCTTGTGATGATGACTTCATTTTCTGTATTTTTTTTTGCTAAGCTTAGAAATGTGAAAAACTCTTTCACTGGGATCATAAGATCAAGCATACAAACAAATAGACTTTCCTTTTCGAATATTGCTCTAGAATTTACCTCACTCAAGGTTTTGTCATAATTGCTCCTTGAGGAATCTGATCTGATTTATCAGTGTGGTTGCTGTTAGTTTTTTTTTATGTGAATACATCATCTTTAGTTGTACTCCAAATAATTCAGGTAACAGTGGCTCTCCAGCATTGAAGCCTCAGTGCCACATGGTGGAGTAAGCTGCACACAGAATTTACATTCAAAAAGTGATCCTAAGAAGTTGAACAGCACACATTTGACTCCCCTTTCTTTCTGTCAAGTTTCTGAATAAACTAAAGAAATCTTTTCACTTAAAAAGAGAAGCTAAATATAATTTTGTTTTCTCAGGTTAATTTTTGAACAACTGAAACAAAGATTATTCTTCCTATCAATGCTCTAAATGGATTTGAACTTTTTGAAGCTAACACACAGAGCTCCCAAGCTCAGCAGCTTCCTGATTATGAATTCCTCCATATGGTCTTTTAGAAATGCAACACACATTGCTGAATGGGTTGCTAAATCCCACAGCATGGATAAACTGATCCCTGCCCAGAAAGCAACACCACTGACTGAAAGATTCCCCTTCCAGCTGTGCAGACACTATTGGAGGTATCTTACATGAACGAACTGTTTTCAGCTCTACAAGAGAATGGTGCCAGCAGAAGCCCCACAGGAGACCTGGCCATGCAGGATGTGCCTGTTCTGCCACTGGCTGGGGTGGCTCTTTGCTGGAGGAATGACTCAGTCTATCTACCCACATAAAAATGATTGTTTACTCCCTTTCCCTCTAAGGATTTTAAAGAGATTCACAAGTGAACTTCAGAGAACTTCAATATTTGCATTAGACCTGTTCAGTTGCTAATTAAGTTTTTTTCATTAGGTCTCACTGGCACCATAAAATAAAAACATGAAAGGGAAAAACTCAGCAGCCTCTATGCTGGTTTTCCCACAGTGGATATAACACAATCAGATGAACCTGACATTAGACAATAAAATCTCCAGAAAAATAACAAGTTCTGAAAAGACACTGAGCTGAAATTTTCTTATGAAAGTGTGCTAATTAAGGTTGATTGGGTTTTGTGCTGCTCCAGTTTTTGAAGTTCTGAATTACTTTGTTTTACACTGCAGTAACTCCCAATATGGTACCTAACAATGCTCATAAATCGGATGCACCCATGGGACATGAAAAACATGTAAGGGCCCAAGCACACCAGAAAAAAAAAAGCAAATTTTCATATAATTTTTTTCTTATGTATTCACTTCATGTAATTACAAGATGAAAAAATAAACTGATGCATCTTTAAAATAAATGCTAATTTTTATCTCATTAAAAATTGCTTACATCATTCATATTTCTAGGAAGAAGAAAAATAATTCAAGAGAGTCAACAGATAGCTAACATTGTTTAGGATTCAAACTGAAACAATTTTTCTAAATCTGATATTATACTGATAAATTAGAAGAAAATAAAATAGGATAAAAGTTATTTTCAAAGTATGACTGAATCCATATGTGATCCCACTTTCCAAATACAGCATTTATAGTCCCAACATACAAATAAAAATACCTTGCATGTACCTACAAGCACACACACACAAAAAGTAACTGAAAGTAACATCTACCTGTTAATTCAAAAGACATAGTAATGTTTATTTCTTAATGGAGAGAAAAATTATTTTCAGGCTTCATATATTCAGCTCTGAAAATATTTAAGATCATCTAAGTTATTCCACACAAGATTATTATTTTTTAGAATTATTTAAAACTATACAGGCATGCAAAGAAACGCATAATTGAATATGCCTTATAAAATCATTATAAAACCACTCATTTTCAACTTCCCTGTAGCTTTTTTCCCTGTTTACTTTCATAATCTGATTGCCTAAAATGAAATGGAATTTGCAGAGAAGTTGAGGTATACAACATTGTAGAGTGCTGATAGTTTTATTGCAGAGATGTTTGATTTTATTTCATTCGTATTCTCACCCTCTTAATGCTGCACTAAAGGAGACCTTACAGAATAAAGAAAGAGTAAAAAGGATAATTAGATGTGCAATTTTATTTCAAAGAGTAAATAAACCATGTGTAAGGATTGGGAAAAGCTTTTTCTATTGAACTTACGTGAGTTTCAAATATTTAAATATAAGTACATTGATGTGCACATTCCAAAATAATTAACAATGTTGTCTATGTTTCAATAATTTAATAATAAACCTCATAATCAACTTTGCAAGACTCATCTAAGAGTAGTGAGGATGATGAGTTTCCTCTTCCTAGGATGGGAGTTGGATTTTAAAGATCCATGATGTTCATCCTTGTCTTTTTTTAATTACTGCATAGTCTTCCATGACATTTATGGTCTTTTACATCTTCTGGACTGGTATATAATATAAATCAGAGGGAAAATATGATTTTACTAGGACAGTAGCTTAAACTTCTCAAAGTAATCCTACAGAAAATTTGCTTGCACTTTCATGCTGATCACGTTGCAAATCCTCTTTAATGCGAGGCTGAGGGACAACCAAACACTCTTTGCTTGATTGAGAAAACTAGTAAACACGTAAGCTCAACCTGTGCAGAACTCACCTGTGCTTCCTGAGGGACCTGTGCTGCATCCACCCTGTCTGCAGTGTAGGCTGTTAACTGTTTGTCAATAGCAGCCAGAGACTCTTGGATCAAGCGCAGGGTTTTGTCAGTCTCCTGTGCAGATTGAATACTCTGTTCAAGACTTTTCTGTCTTCTCACAGCCTAGAAACAACAACATTATCAGTATTCACAGTAATAATGCATATAATACATTTTTTCCCACACCTTTCTCCCCCACCCCCAAAATTCAGGCAAAGAATCAGACACAGGACTCCTGAGTTGCTCTCATCCACCTTTTTGTAGGATAAATTGCGTATCTTTTTGCCACCCATTCAGTTTTCTGGTTAAGAAACAAACAACAGACAGATTGCACAAACAAGTTTTGAAAAGCAAAAATCCCAAAAAACAATGTGTAAACTGAGGATTTCTATTCAGAGGACAAGATGGCAAAGCTGCATAAGCAAACCATCCTGACAGCGCTGTCTTTCTTTCTGAGGCAGAGGTCCTCCTGATCTTATTATATAATTCAAGAGACTTTGTTTACTGAGAATAGGTTTACTGTCATCACAATCCTATCCAAAGCAATCCATCTCAGTAAGTGAGAGGGATAAAGACTCTGTTGAGCTGGATTTTTCTTATATGAAGCATAAATAGCTGTTTGCAAGAGGCAATGCCTACTTTCTTCCTCCTGTGGGAAAAGAAAATTAAAAGTTGAATCTTGCTTCTACTCCACCAGCAATGTCACCATGGCTCTTTTTACAGTCTGTTTTCAAAGAAGGTTGTTTCCCTTCCAAAGGAGCTCAGTTTATGCTTTAACAAGTCAGGTCAATAAATTCTCCATCCAAGTTGTCCTTAGAAAACACATATATTAAGCACTTCACATAAATGAGTCAGCTTTAAGTATTATTTGCAACACTTTAATAAGGCATTTATCAGGTAATAAATAACCTGGTACATTCTTCCATCTGTCATTGTGTCTACCCAGAGATTCATATTTTATTTCGACCCCAGCTACTGCCTAGCAGAGTTTCTGCTTTGTACAAAGCACACAATAATTACCAGCAACTTCAAATACAACACAGTTTTTCTGAGTACAAGTCCAGCCATATTGCTGCTTATAGAATAAGGTGACTAACTTAATTTGGCACAAATCAAAGGTGAAAGCAAGCACTCTTTAAATAATATTGTGAGGTGTCCTGACATTTTTCAAGTCGAATCACACCTTTTCTCTCTGGTAAGCCAACTATACTTTAATTTGATGTCATACCTATTACAACACTCTTGCCTTGAACAAAAATGTCTCTCAGCTATTCAGTGAGAATATTTGATATATCTGCACTTCATGGAGCTCAGATTCTTATAGAGTTTCACCTATAACGAATGAAGAAGATTATTTCTTGTGAGCATTCTTGCTAGCTGTTTGACTTAGTTAAAGGATAGGGATCCAACCAGTATTTTCTATATTTGCTTTTGTAAGCTGCTTTGTGCTATTTCAAAACAACTGATCAGATAATCTTATATTACTGCAAGTTCTAGGAACCTTCCCTAGAAGCAGCTTTGCATATCAAACTCATGCTGTCAGTGTTAATGGGTGCACCTAGACCACCAAGGTATTATTACCCTACTGCAGTACTAAAGCTTGCTACTTAAATGACTTTTATCTTCATCTGATTTGAGATTTTAACATAAGAATCTTCTCAGCCAGTCCAAAGCAGTGAGTTTAAAAACCACAGCTGAATTTAAAAGCCACAACTTCCATTTACCTTGGTTCTACTTACTGATCTGTAAGCCTGGCTAAGGTGCAGACTCTATCAATCCATTTGCGTCACTATGGGATGGATTGAAAGACACATTAGATCAGAAACAGCATAAGTAGCTTTCTATATCTATTGGGTAAGGTCATCCTCCTGGAAGCATGAAGAACCCTGCTTTTACTGATCCCTATGGTTAACTGTTAGGACTAATTCACCAGCAGAATCCATTCCTCCTGAGGGCTGCAGTGTCCTTATGTGCAGAGAAGCTCACCACCTAAAGTAAGACACTGATAAAGCTCCATTTTTATGAGTCATCCAAATAAGTGTCTGCACTTTCTGGAGAATTCAAAATACTGGACACAAATTTGGCCTTACATCTATCTGATAAACTAGTTTTTAGCAACACCTGAAGCTTTGAACCTCTGTTAAATGCTATTCCATGCTGACTACTATTTGGAATTAGGGACTTGCTTAAGAACAGATACATTTGCTGCCAGCCTGAGAAGCAGAGTGCATGCATGCAATGAAGCAGCAGAATGCATGTGAATTCTCCAAGACTTAAAATCTTGTAAGAATAAGTGGTAATTGAAAAATTGTCATCTTTATGCTGATATTGTCAGAAACTATGTATGTCAAAATCCCATTTTAGAATACAACTGAAAAAAAAAGCCCAAACTCATTGATCAAATATTATAGCAGATAAGCTAAAGAAAAAATTACAAAAAATCCTTGCCTGAGTCTGAATAATTTTTACACTTGTATTTCAAGCAAATATAAAGTCAGATAAATATATATTCATGCTTGTGATGTCTTTATGTGCACACAACACAAACACAAAGCCAGAAAACTCCCCTATCATTGTCCTCAGAGGGAATTTGATTACAGCTGAGAACCTGTGTGACATTTTGCCTCTTCCAAGTCATCTGAAAGTACATCTTTTCCCAAAGCTGTAAACAGTTTAAGTGAATGAATGGATGATGTCAGACCAAGACATGATACAGCAGTAGAAGAGAGGAATTATTTTGGCAATGGAAGAAGTGACATACAGCTGAATTATGGGAAATTATACCTTCAGTGGGGTGATTTGCTCAGATATTAGTGGATGCTACTTTATTTTTTTTTTGTCTGTATTGCTTGCTGGAAACTGACCCTGCCTTACATGTTTATATAAAGTCAAGCTCATACCTGGCCTTGTTGAATTCCCCCAACAAATGGAATGAAAACCTGTACAATAATTTTATAAAAGGTACGATCCACTCATGTAAGGTACCATATTTCTCAGGACACAACAGCTGATTCAAAGATCTAATCTTTTTCACTAAGTAGGCCTCTGGTACTGCTGGCATTGCAGAATATTGAATTAATTCAATCAAGGGAAATGTGACAATATAGAGAAACCACCTTCTCTTTCAGTAGAAAAGAGTTATTGGTGGGCACAAGCATTAGAGTGCTTTACAAAAAGAAGTAGTCCTACTACACACTGATATCTGCAGACCTGAGTTTCAAATTTGTCCTTAAAACTCATGTCTGTCTGTGTGAAAATATATGTGGGCCTATTTTTTAAAGACATGTGAAAGTTCAGAGCTGAAATTTTGAGTACTTATGATATACAAATATTCTAATTTATGATGTTCTGGGTGGTACACTTTTTCATTTGTTTCCTGAAATACTATGTGTTTTCTATTAGATTATGAAAAAAACAAACAAACAAAAAAAACCCTTAAAATTGTAGTGTGTAAATGAGTCTGAGAACATAACAAGAAGCTCCAGCTTTGCTATCAGATCATAGTCAATAAAGCTGAAGGCTTTGGTCTCTAAAGAGAAGTGGCTGACAGTTAATTGCTAAATAGAAAATCTCAGGAAAATAAACAACTATTTAATTATTTCTGAGCCAGCAAAATGTTGACAGCTGTCAAGGAAAACTAATTCAAAGAAAAAATTCTGCTGTTAGGCACTATCAGAATAAGAGAGAAATGAAAAAGAAAAAATTATGGAATAAATTTTTTATTTAAGTCTCTACAGGGATTTTATAGATTTTTAGTGGCTTTATGATAAACATAATACTTTTTATGATATGATATCCTGCATAAACATGTTTACAATTTACCAAAAGTCAAAGGAAAATACAGGAAATAGCAACATTGCATATTATGCACGTAAAATGCAGTATTAAGGGAAAGGACCATAGTTAATTCTTTGAGGCTGAATGTTATAATGTTATATTTATAGATATTGTCCCTTTTTGCTTAAATAATACATTTCATCTATTTAGTGCCATCAGTCACACATGCAGTTACTAAGATGTTGGTTAGAGTTTTAAGGTATTTGACACCAAGTAATGTTGTTGAGGCTGTAGTCAGTAGCTGGGCTGTGGGATAATAATAGAACAAACCCAAAAATTATAGCACATTTACTGCAGAGTACATTTATTTAAAATGGCAAATTAAATTAATCAATTAGCTTATAAGTTGCAGCTCATGGAAAAGGTTCGTTTAAAAAGGCAAAAGTTGTACCTGGTTGGTTTTTTGGGTTTTTTTTTTGCTCAGTTATACTCTTGTGGTATTGAGAAATGTTGTCACAGGCAAAGTTAAAAAGCTAGGAAACTTTAAAATTCCTTCCTAACTTGTTTAAATTTAAAATTTTGCCTTACTCTTGCTTGTGACTGAGATACATCACAACATTTCTGTACCCCTCGCATCAAATTCCGAACATGCTAATCTCCATTTAATCTCAGAGTGGATTAATGTTTGTGCTTAGACTTTAATTAGAAACACATTTTTTTAAAATTGAAAACATTATCTTTGAACCCATGAATTTTTAATATCCTTCAACCTAGAACTAACTCTTCTGCAAGTTCTAGGAATATTACCCAGTGTGTTTATTGGGCAGATGGCTTAAAATATTTGACCTCCCAGTCATTAAGTGATATTCAGCTTTGATCAACTGAATTCCAAAACTGCAAACTATACCAAAGAAGACTTTTCTATCTCTTTAGGTTATCACTGCAGGCAGATAATGCCTCAGAACTTGTAAAAGCAGCCCTCTTAGCCACCTTTAAAGCAATTATATGGACATGAGGCATGAAATATTTCTCCTCTGGAGAGGAGAGCAAAACAGAAAAATTGTGTCAAATGATGAATGTGTGCTCCTTGAAAAAAACCAAGGGTAGTCCTCAGGGGAGTCCTAAAATGAATTAAGAGACAGGACCCAATAATAACAATTGAGTCTAGTGTGAAGCCCGTATGAACAAGAATATTTTGTACAGTTTTCTGCAAGCATAGTCTCAAAAATATCTGATTGACATTTCTGAAGTTTGGTGGACAGAATGTAAATCCCTTCCAGCATTGATAGTTGCTTGCAATATTAGCTTCAAATTCTTCAGGGTTTCTTAAATTCCACATATAGAGTTGTAAGTGAATCAGTCCTTGAAAAGTAAGGATAGGGTATACCTTGCTTATCAGTCAGCCCCAAATGTTCAAAAGCAAACTAAACATGCTCAGTCTTTGTTAACTAAAGAAGATAAGGCACACAAACATAAAGCCATTATCTGCCTTTAAAAATGAATCTCTATCTCAGCAGCAAAGCTGCATTGTCTTGCAGCATCATTCACACAGAAGGGTTGGTTTGGTTGCTCTATTAGTGGTGAATAAATATTTCACATATCAGCCTCTGCCCACATGAGCTTATTGTCTTGGTAATTACCCCCACAATTATTCAAATAAAAACAAATAACTTCACCACTTTAGGATTGCCAATTAGCCTGTCTGAAGAAGTGACCTTGAACACGAGCTGATTTGTGTTATGTGCCTGCAATATATTTATATACAAGGAGAACACTGCTTGAATTTCAAGAGACTTCACAAACAGCGCAGAAAATTCAGTATCAAGAATCGATGAAAAAAGGTATGTTTTTCCACTTCAAAGTTATATCTTACCATTATAATTTAACTATTTAATATCTGATAAAGCTCCAAATAAGCTTTTACAAAAGCCCTCCACTCCAATTTTTTTTTCCTATCTTTGAATGAAATTTTAGAGCAGTCAATAAATTTCTAATATATTTTGCCTATATACTCATCCTAATTATTTTTTAAAATTTCACACATCTTCATTTTGTGCTTTTGGCACTAAATCTCTGCACCTTTTATGAATTTTGATTTAGTATCCATTAGTGATGACAGAATAGTATTCAACTACGACTCAAAAATTTGAAAGTGTTGTTCTCACTCCCTGGAAGCCTTCTGTATATTCCTAATATTCCTAGTTTTCCAATCAGTAAAAAAAAAAAAAAAAACAAATATCAAGAAGAGAGCCTATCTGCTTTCAAAAAGAAGTAAGATTACTAAAATAAAAAAAAAAAAAAAAAAAAAAAAGCTACAAAAGAGAAGGTGTACAGAAACTTATATTTAATTTTCTGTTATGACAGTGTCTGGCTGCACAAAAATATGTGAATGCCTGCACCAGAACCACCACCAGACTCTCCCTCCCCATTCTTCAAGTTTATTCTTAGAACTGCTGAGGACCCTTCTATAATTTTTATTGTAGTGTTTGTACTTCCACTGTGTTAAAAAAAAGGGTATATTTCTAGCACCAATAAAGAAGCAAAACAGTCATGGTAGATTGTAATCCTTCTAATTCAGCTGCTTTCCAGAAATCTGCACTTGTGCATCATTTATATCATTGCAAATGAGTAATTTTTGACAGTATTTGTAGCTTCTCTTCGAGCATGTTCTGGTTACAGCCATAAAGGGGCTGTCTACATCCTTTACTAGGTCTTTCCCTAATAATTCTTCCACCAAGTACTGAGTTAATATCGTCCTCATATTTATAGCATATTGCTAGATTTGGTTCTCCTTGTGTTACACATTTCTATATTGAAGTATCTTTTAAAACCTTTTATTGATACAAACACACTCATTTCTTGTTTAATAAAAATGTACCTATAAGATTACCCATATATAATTTTGAAAATAATTTGCTTCTCACTAAGAGTTTTGTCAGAGAAAAGATCTTATATATGCAAATTAAAGATAGAAACCACTAGATGGTCTTTCCAATTTTGAAATTTTGGAGTTACCTATTTTACTGGGTTTTGCTGGGACTGAGTTAATTTTCTTCACAGCAGCCTGTATGGTTCAGTGGTTTGTACTGGTGGCCAAAAGAGTGTTGACATTGTTTGACATTGCTGAACAGGGTTTCCACAGCACCCAGGTCTTCTATTTCTCACTGTGCCCCTTCCAGTGAGCAGGCTGGGCTTTGAAAGGACACAGCCAGGACAGCTGACCTGAGCACCACACAGGGTCACGCTCAACAACAAAAAGAGCTGGGGAAAGACTGTTTCCAAAATTGTCATTGCATAGGGACTAGTTGAACATTAGTCTCCTGGAGACTGCATCACTTGTTTTTACCCCTTTTTTCTTTCACTTTTAAAATCATCCTTACCTCAATCCATGAGTTTTCTTGCTTTTGCCTTTTCTATAATCTCCACCAAAGTACCAGGAGATGTGGAGTCTTGTGGGGCTTTGCTGCCCAATGGAGTTAACCCACCACACCCAAGAAACCACCTCTAATGTAAAATTTTGTTTGTGATCTGCTTACGAGCTGTACCAACAAAATAACTCTTATTTTTTGAGTTGGACTATCCCCTACTCAGTGGAAGGATCATTAAATATACCTCCTGTTGAAGTTCTTCCCACCGAGTATTGAACTTTTCAAGTTTCTCATTGATCAATTCATCCAAGATTCCACCATCAGTCAAAGTCTGAGCCAGTTCTCGAATCTGGTTGCGATTATCCTCTGGATGTCTCATTAAACGTTCCAAAGACTGAAAAAGGTAAAATAAAACAGGTTATTTTCCTTTTGTAAATAAAGTTCTACAGAGCGATCCCAATTTGTCTTAAAAATATAAGAATGGCATTCCACATTTCGTATACAATAAAAGCAGAGAAAAAAATATTATTTACTTAATTTCCATGCTTTGGCAACTACTGTTCTGTACTTTGTATTATGAAGCACAAAGATTTTTCATAAAGCAATAAATTTACTGCTTAATTTTAAAGATGTGGACTATGCCCAATTAGTTCAGTGAGAGTACTTGTGCCTTAATATAAAAAACTTGCTTGAATATCTAAATGGATGGAATTCAACAGCAAAAATGGATTATTGAGACAATATTTTGTATTTTGATGCACTACAAGCATTAATTTAATTTCTATTAAGTTTATAGATTGCATTAATAAAAAGTAAAGAATAATAAACAAAGTTGCACTGGTATGATGAAAACTTGCCTTCTCTGAAGTCTTCAACATTTTTTGACTGAAGTGACAATTTTTTTAAGAACGTTTATCATTACCAAAACAGTACATGACAGCCAGCACAGCACATTTAATTATTATTTAATCTATGATTGTTTGAATGATTGTTCTAATGTTTGTTTTAATGTTTGTTTGAATGATTGTTTGAATTCCAACCTCATTTATTGCATCAAGTAAGAACTTAGGACTTCAGAAATATTTTACACTTTGTTCACGTGTAATGTTAGTTCACAGTTTGTTTATAACGACATAAAATTTACAATTTACCAACACATATGATTTAGGTATTATTTAAGTCAGCACTTACATCTAAAGACTCAGAAATCTCTTCTGCACCTCCCTGGACATTTTCAGTTGCTTTGAGTTTCAGTTCAATCTCATTCAACCACTTATTTTCTGCATCCAAGTATGACAATAATTCACGCCAACATGCCCATACCTCCTGATGAAGAAAAGATTTATTTAGATTGAAAATCTCACAGAAAATTTTCACTCATTAAACTACTGAAAACATTCAGACCTCTGCCCCAAATCAACATGGTTGATACCTGAGGCTTATGGCACCACATAGTTGATTTTATTTCCCAATACCCATATCATCCAAATTAATAAAAAACACAAGAAAATAATAATTTTGATTAAACAGAGCAAAACCACAGAAAACAACATGAAAAAGTGAGCTCTTCTGCAAAACACAACTTGAATCTTCATTTTCATGTATTATCCACTTTATATGTTTTCTGAAAAGTTTTCTTATATAAATATAAAAGTGAGCAGAATTTTTAAAGACCCATGATTTAAATTTGTGTCTTTACTATAAAAATTCACTTAGGTTCCCTATATATTCTATATATTAATTGCTTAAATCACAGGCTTATAAAATGTCAGCTTTTAAGAATTCAGACTAAAACCTCTACAGAAATTAATTCTAAACCACATTTAGTGCAATTTATAGATCTTTTAAGTGCTAGAGTACTAAACATAATGTTGTGAAATATTCTTCTTCTCCTGAAATTAAATTATTGTCTAATATTTTATTTATACAGTGCCTGAAGTTACTTAAATAAGCAGATAAAAATGGCACTTTATACACAAACAAAGCATTTAAATGCTCCATAAATAATCTTTCTTTTGTTCCTTTTTTACGTTAGTAGAAGTTAAAGTAATGTTGTTGAAATCCATTGCACTCTTGACAGATCAAGCTTCCCAGACTGCAGTCTCACCTAACTTTGCTCACACCAAATGAGGGTTGTAGAGGGTTATAACATGCAAAGACATCATCAATGATCTAAATATAGATTACCAATTTAAACACACCTTATTTTCCACAGTTAGTTTTAGAGAAGATTAGCTTTACTCTGGTATATTATTGTCCTACATGAGGTTAGCTTTTGCAAATTATTCACAAGCAAAATTTATCTCTTGCAAAATTCCCAACAAAAAACCACACCCAATTCACTCTGGCTACTGCATAACATAAAAACAGTTCTGTGGCAAGAATCTGCAATGGAGTTGGCCAAAATGGTAGGGTCAGCTCAAAACGCATGAAAAATATTCAGGTTGCTAGCAGAACAAATGCTGTTCCCATGCTGAGATACCACCACCTGACCAGCTTCAGGGGCATTCAATCAAAATCCTTAGCCATGGAAGAGTGAAGCCGAGAAGAGTTGATGAAGAACATCACAGGCTTGCTACAAAGCCAGATTTCTTGATCTTAGGAGGGATAAGAACCTTGATCAGCCATTGCTGTCTCTGACATATGAGCCATGTCTCAGTCTTCTCTTGCAACATGACTCTCCAGCAGACATGACTCTCAGAATAACTTTGTGTGTGGCTCATAACATGGGGTATTTGGGATATGGCCCATAGAGCTTGGGCTACCCACAATCCTATATGATAATACAGCTGTCCTCTCCCCCTTACTTCTTGCAGTTAGAAGGGCCATAAATACAAGACTGACAAGATATCAAACCTCCAAAGTCTGCCACTTTCCATTCAGCCTGCTGCAGAGTTGCTGGTAGCTGGTAATTAGAACATTGAGCTCCTTTTTCAAAGCATCATGAGCTGCTGGTGGAGCCTTTGCTATAAAGTTATTCACAGAATCTGTAATAAGCTTCACTTTCACCTCTTTCTGCAGGGCTTCCTCCTTTGCTCTCTGGAAAGGCAAAAAAAAGGGGAAGTTCTAATCCTGGTTTAAGAAGGAAAGTTATTTCTAGCAGCTATCAGAATTCTCTACGGACGAAAAAACGCAAACAGCACAACAACAAAACAAAATACAACAGGATACATTTAATTCCCAGACTTCCTGACATAATCTTGAATGCATCCAAAAAACTTTTATTTAATTTTGTTGCCAATACACAATACTCAATACAATTTAACATCTCACGTCTATCTAGTGTTCTGGAACTCACACTAATGGAACATCACACTAATGGAACATTTTAGCACTTTTTTCACCCTAGAAATGCTAATGCTCCAAATATCGTAAATATAACAATTTATGGACAACAAATGACAAAAATTAAA